>NW_024704757.1:12267307-12867307 GCF_018977255.1 Callorhinchus milii
TACCTCCATTCCTACAATTTGGCCAAAGATTCGGTCACACAGGGCACCAGTTGGCAGTAAGTATACATTTAAATGGAAGGATTATTCTTAGGATCTTGGTGTAAGATCTCCACGGACAGGCAGTCAGTCAGTGTGGTGTGTGCCAGTGAATAACGTTGCCAGATGAGTTAGTTCTCTGTGTGTCAGTGTGAAATCAACAGAGGCGTCTAAACACGCACAAGGTTCCCAGTTAGTGCACGGGTTAAGGGATGGGGTGAGAGCAAAAACAAATAAACAGATCCAAAATAAACAATCTAATCTTACCCAGCGCTAATAATAATAATAATAATAATCCTTGCATCTGATACAGCGCCTTATCACGTCGTTGAGATGTCTCCAAGCGCTTCACTGGATAGACTGTAAAGTGAAATTGTCTGTGTGTTTTGCGGACGAGCTACAGATGGATGGACTGTACTGTACTGGACCCCGGAGCCGGTGGTGCTGTGAAGTCACCGTGTTCGAGGGTCTTCAACCAGAACCGCTCATTTTTACTTGGCTGTGTTTTTTTGATCTAAATGTTCCGGACAGATAGATAAAGCGGTACATTCATTGACCAGGGACACAGAATCCAACAGCCCAGCCTGACGCTGGGTCTTGAGCTCTGCCTAGCTATATTTACACAGATATAATGTGTGTGTATATATATGTATATATATATAGAGAGAGAGAGAGAGATTTGCCTTCCTATCCCTAGCTTCCCTACTCTCCACCTCTGCTCATCCCAACCCTCAGCTCGGGTTCAAATCCCCAATTCCCAGCGCCTCCCAACGTGAAAGGCGCTGCGTAAATGTCATTTGTTGTCGTTGTTGAGCTTAATTCTCCTCCTGGGAAGGTACCCAGCGACACCTTCAACACTATATTTCAATCAAACCTATTCTATTTTGTAACACACACACTAGCCCGCGCTTTCTGTACCCGTCCAGCCTAGGAACAGCTTAAGAAGCAGCGAGAGCTGATGGTGGGATTCGTTGATTCAACCCAAGGATTAACGTGTTGTTTTAATCCGAATAAGAAAGGGAGGAGAGAGAGATGGTGCCCCAATCTCTTTAAACTATCGTTCGTATCCAGGCAGTGTAGCCTTGTCTGTGGGTGGGAGTGTTGTCTGCCTTGTGTTTGTGTTTGGGAGGTGGGCAGAGCTTGAGAAGGTTCTGATCTGCCTGGGTGGAGGGGAGCCAGACATGGAGTCGAGGAGAAGCAGAGGTGGGTGTGGTGAGGTGAGTGTGGAGATGGTTATTGGGGAGATAGTTAGATGGATGGGTGGAGGTGGATTGTTGACGGGGAAATGGACTGAAACAGAACGGATTCGGAGTCACTCCGGGAGGTGGAGAGGCGCCGAGATAGACCTGATTGACACTGAGATAGTCCGGGTTGACAACTGAGAAGCTTCAGGCTGAGCCGGGGAGGTGGACAGAAGCAGCGAGCGTTCGCTTTGTGTCGGGGAGAGAGGCAGAGAGAGAGGGAGATGGTCCAAGTGACAGCTTCCAATTGCTCTGTTGCGCATTCCTCATCAGCATCACAGAGATCCATAACACTTCTGGTTCACAACTACCGTGCGGTGCTTACAACCTGATTTCCACCTCCCCGAAACCCCCACCCCAACCCCTTGTGCCCCTGACTAACCATTACCAGCCCCTTGAGTTGTGGTCGGAGGATGAACAAAACCAGGAGCCAGAGGATGCTGATAGCCCATATGGTTTAGCTGCATTCTCTGTAGTGTTCACACAATGCTCAGGGTGTCTTGTCTGTCTGTCATAGCTGACAGTATGTAGCATTGGTCCACATTTGTACACCAAATGACATTGTACAGGAACCCATTTTTATACTCTGGGATTAAGTAAACCTTTTTTTTAAAGAAAAATGTCGTTTTTTGAACCAGATTCTATCTATTTAATAGAATGCTATTGGGTTTATTCTCTCTCTCTCTCTCTCTCTCTATCTATCTTTCTCTCTCAGTTGAACCGAAACTCTTTATCAGTACTGACAGTAATTTACATCACAGTTTCTCAGGGAAACAGGAAATCCCACTCCATCCTCTTCCACCTGAAGTGTGGGTGTCATTCTTGTTTGCATCGTTTAAAACCCGAAGTGAAATGGGAAACTTACCAGTTGTAACCACATAACAGAGGGAGACTGTAACAAGTGATCAGTGACTGCATATCTGGACTCCTGGCAACCTCAAACTATGTCTATAGGTCTCTAAGATGTTCTGCATCCCTTCAGACCTCATTGGTTCAGGTTTGGAGTGCTTGTTAATGTTCCGTCTCACACCTACAGGAAAATAACTAGTTTGTATGGTTTGTCTTGAGGTATGGAATAGCAGGGCTCACCCCCCTGTAATAGGCACACTGTACCGTCAACGCTGTCTACACAACAGCCTTACAACAATGTGTCAGGCTAACAAAAGCTTGCATTTACATAGCGCCCCTCGTGCAGGGTAGCGTCCCAGAGCGCTTGATAGTGGCGGAGCCTGACTCCGTGCTGGAGGGAAGGGGTAAGTGACCCCAAGCACGGTCGAAGAGGAAGGTCTTTCAGGCACGACTGGAAGATGTGAGAGGAGAACGCAAGGTGAAGGGATTGAGGGAGAGTGTTCCAGAGTTTCGGGGAGTAGAGGTTGAAAGCCTGCGGCTGCCAATGGTGGAGCGGAGGGCAGGAGGCACAAGCAGTATTATATTATACAATAATGAAATATTGTATTATAAAATTAGAAAATAATAGTAATAATGATATAATAATAATACTGTATTATATGCCATAATAAGAATGTATCGTAACTGCAGAAAAGTTGCAAAGGGGGGAAAAAATAATCATAATTAACACAGGAGTTTCACACTTGCGACAAGGACACAAGGCATTAATGGTGGAGGCAGAACTAGATTCAAGCTGGTTGGTGAGGATGTTGGCCTGAGGCTGGTTGACTGTGAAACCTGCCTTGAGGTGACTTCTGATAAGCAAACACTGATAGCGGCGGTTCCTGAGGATTTCTGAGCTGCCATTGCAATGAGGTATAACCCTGCATAGTAATTGTCCGCGCTTCCTTTTCCCCAGCTCTGTCCATTACTGTAAGATCACTCACCATCCAGCCCCTATCAGAGACTTCCTGTCACTTTTATTGCCTCTAATTGCTTAATCTCAATTACCAAGTAAAGGTCAATGTCCTGAAAGACAATTTAACCCAGAACAGTTCTGGCATTTGATGGGAGAAAATAAAGTAACCATTACAAGAGTGTAAAAGGATCATACCAAAGTGATTTGTTGGCCCTTGCAGTATTAAGCGACTATTAGTACATTATTACATCCTGCTTGTCAGATTTGTGTCATTCCTTAAAATCATTACCACAAAGACAGTAGCCTGCTGCCAGTTTCCAAAAACAGTTGCTTTTTTCGAAGAGTGAAAAAGGTGTTAAATCGTCCTGACCCACACACTTGACATCGCGTCCAGTCGTATCCATCCCAAAGTAAAATATTGTGCAGAATTGCGGAAAATTCTTAATTTGGAAACTGGTCCTTTTTCAGACCCGTGCAAACCGGTTTTCCCAAAATTGAGCCTGATTTTCAATATTTTTCAGCGATTCTCCACGTTTTAAGATTAAATGTTTTTGCTGGCTAAGGCGAGGTGGAATTTGGGGGTTCACACTCCTGCACGGTGCAAACAAACATCAATCCCATTCTGTCTTCATAGAATTACATAGAAACAGACCATTCTGCCCAACTAGTCTTTACACTCCACCTGACTCTTGTAATCCACTCCCCCATACCCCTCTGTTCCCTCGTCCCTCATAGAACCAGATAAGTTTACAGTGTGGAAGTAAATTTGCGTTAAAAAAATTCTTCTAAGCTCCCCTTTTGCTCGTTTACTAATTATCTTAGCTTGATGTTCTCCAGCTACTGCCTCAGCGACGGGTGGAAATAATTTATCCTTATTGATTCTATCACCCCCCCCCCCCCTTTTATTAGTTTTAAAGACCTCAATCTCCTTTGTTCCAGTTTGTCTCGTCTCTGCTCATAGGCCAAACCACTCATCTCCGGTATCATCTTGCATCTTGTATGCTTCATTAACTTGAAAATATCCTTGACTGGTAATTCTTAAATAATAGCCCATTCAAAGTTAAGTAACAATTGCCAGGGTGCAATTTGACCTCTGGCAAAAGGAGGCGTTATTGCTACTGAACAATCATTAGAAGTAAATTAAGGTCGCTTCCAAAAAGTTTCTCGTAATAAACTGCGGGATTATGAAGATTGTTCCTCCATCACAGTCACTATGCGTTGAGCTCATTTTAAAATCCGATTTCCAAAGAATCTTTTATTATAGTAACAATAACAGTATCCTTGCAGGTGATATACTGTAGTACCTTATCACATCGTAGAGATGTGCTTCAGAGAATTTATTAGGAAGTGTAGTGACTGCGTATTTGTAAGTAAACACAGCAACCAATTTCCATGCAGCAGAGTTCTGCAAACGATCATCAAATGAGTGACTTATTATCTGGGGGATTATTGGCCAGGACATCTGTGTTGATATCCCGTTGCAATCGTGTCCTGCTGTTTACTCTGGTAAGATAAATTTCAACATGAAGACGTTTCCTCCAACCCATATGGTTTGTAAACAATAAACTGTAACTTGGAAACAACATAGTGCAAATCGCCTCCACGTTCATCTACAAAGTACACAGTCACTTTACAGTACAGAAAAATCCCATGGAGCACTTTCAGGTCACTGATTGTTTCCATATAGTGACACATCGGTGTCTTACTCCTGTCTTCTGTGTCGACGTGCGTGGAGAAGTGAAACATTTCTTGAGAAGGGTAGAAAATTGAAATGAAAACAGGATATTCTGTAAACGCACAGCAGATAAATGAGGGATGGTCTCATGTTTTGGGTTCATTGCTCCATGAGAATGGATGTGGGTGAAGCAGATGTAATGTTCTGATGGCGGCTGCAACAGTCTGAATCTTGTTTTCTCACAGCACCTTGTTTCAGCAGTAATTGATTATCTAAACGCTATTCTCCTGCACAAGCCCGAAGTGACTCAATGACAATTGGATTTGTCTGTTACCTGCTGAATTGAGATATGTCAAGCCAACCTGTTTTTTAAATCTGTGCAAACTATTGAACCTCTCAGGAAACATCCCAGCAGCAACGAGACCTTAACTTAAGATTTGGAGCCGAGAATAGGAAGGTTCCAGTTTAAAAAAACTTCGGTTTTTGCTATTTTTAATCTGCAATTTATTCATACCCTGGTTCTCATTCCATTCATTCTTATTTGGTCAATGTCCTATAAAATATGCAGTCACTTCCCTTTAGAGTATATTCTGTGAAGTGCTTTGAGATGTCTCGAAGATGTGAGAAGGCGCTATATCAATTGCAAGGATTATTATTATTTACTTCATGGCTGTTTATAGGACATTGCTTTGAATAAGTTGGCTGGCACATTTGCCCTCAAAATACACAGTCACTGTTTACTATTAATAATAATAATAACATTTGATATAGCGGCTTATCATGTCTTTGAGACGTATCGAACGCAAGGTTTATTATTATTATTATTTACAGTAAACCCCGTGAAGCCTGTTGAGATATCCTCCCAATGTGAAAAGCACTTTCATATGCAAGGATTGTTATTATTAATTATTAATTTGTCCATTTCAAGAAAGTAACATTAAGTAGCTAAGCCTATGTGACTTAGTGAGCCCATTCAGTAACTGAGTGCACAGGTTTGAACCCCAGTCAATGCTGAGTTCATTAACTCGGTCAGTTTGACCTCAGCACCAGGTAAGAAAGGTAGATCAGTCTGTTTTGCCCACTGCTGATTTCTGTGTCTGTTAGTCCCTTATGACTTTTACTGGGCTTCCACGTACGTGAATGTAGATATAGGCAAGATTGAGCTTGGCTTCTATCCTACACACTATCAATTAGCCAGCTGACACTCACTGTAAAGCCTCTTTAATAATAATAATCCTTGCATTTGATATAGTGCCGTATCATGTCTTCGAGATGTCTCAAAGCACTTCGCAGAATACACTGTAAAGTGTATTTCATGGGCGAAATGCGGCAGGCAATTGTGCACAGCAGTGTCCCACAAACAGTCGTGGATTGAGTGACCAATTTATTATTTTTTTAAAGAATTTATTACCCCCGAAAAGCAATCCCCCAATCGACTAACATTGGGGTTCCTACTTACTGCTAGGTAAACAGAGGTGCGTGGAGTAAGGAAACTTGCTCAACATTTCACCCCGTCAGGAATTGAACCCAGGTCTCTCGCTTGCGAGGCGAGTGCTCTAACCACTGAGCTACAGGACTCTTTACAGAAATAACACCACCTGGGTTGACCTGCACCCTTGAATCCATACTCCAATAGAAGGAAAAAAGGAATTAAACTTGTTCAAGGAGAAGAGAAAATTGTATGGAGGGAAGAAGAGAGAGAGAGAAAAATATAAATCAACAGTTGATCTATGGTACTGTATCACAATCAGGATCCGCAGGATGCTGCTGGAGAATCTACTCTTCCTGCCAGATGCTCTGTTTCATTTGGATTTCTCTAAGCTTTAGCTCCCTTTTCATTTTCAGAAATGAGTGGACGGGCTCTTTCGTGTCCATTTGGATTCTCTGACGTGTTTAATGCTTTAAGTCTGGGCTAAATGACGGTAGTATTGAACGGTAAAGCAACTCGACGACCTTGAACAGCATTTTTAAGAGCAACATCTTTTTGACGAAGGACTCTAAACATTGATTTTAAAAAAACTGCTCTGCAGGGTGACATTCCACCAGACAATCAAAATGCTCATGTCTCTGTTTGACTTTTTAAATGCCTCCCTGTATCGTAAGTATGTCAGTCCACTTTCAGCATTCATTCTTTTTAGAGTGCGCTGAATTGAGCTTGGAGTGTGACTGTAATATTGCATTAACCCAGTGAAAACCACAGTGGCAGTTCCCTGCCCATCACTGCTACCAGCTCCCCCCCGCCACCAAAATTGAACAAAATCTCAGTCGAATTAGTAAAAGTCAATCCACTTTACAATATATGCTGTGAAGCGCTTTGAGACGTCTCAACGAGGTGATAAGGCGTTAATATAAAATGCGAGGGTTATTATTATCATTTATTATTGTGTTCCGAGGACCACTGTCCTTCTCTTGGGGTACAGCCTAGTGTTTAGCTCAGGAAATGTGTACGTAACAATTGATGATCAACTGAGGAGATTCTGCACTGGGCGGGTTAATGGCGAGGATGATCTTTAGTTTCTGCTTAATCCAAAAGCTGGAGGCTGAACCTTCTCATGAACCCTCCTAATCTGCTTTTAGGTTCCAGTGCCTGGGTTAAACCTGCTGTGCGTTGACTGATGTGGAAATCGGGAGTTGCTTTCCCTGACTTTTGCAATTACAATTCCTCTGTGATGTGAGGTACTTTGAACGAAATGCTAAACTGTCTTGTTTGCTTAAAAATCCCATGACACTTCTTAAACAGGGTAGGTGTCCTGGCTAACAATCCCCCTGGATAACATCGGTTGTTTGCTTCATGGCTGTTTCTGAACTTTGCTGTGCGCAAATAGGCAGCTGTGTTTGCCTACAAATGCACAGTCACTACACTTTACATAACAACAACAACAACAACAACAAGATTCCATTTATAAAGCGCCTTTCACGTCAGGAGGACGTCCCAAGGCGCTGCACAGTTGGGTCATAAGCCTATGAAGTGCTTTGAGATATTTCAAAAACATCAAATAAAAGGATCATTATTGTTAACATACACACATTGCTTTCACCCAATAGAATGGTCCTGTGTGATGGGGCTGACGTTAAAGAATGGCTTGCGCATTGCTCTGGGTGTAGTAACCGATTATTGTACTTGAAGCACTTTGAGATGTCTCAACGACAAGATAAGGTGCTATATCAAATGCAAGGGTTATTATTATTAATTGGTTGCATCAATTTGTTGCTTTGACCTTAACTTAGTGAGTCTATTCAGTCATGTGGTCTAATGTACGTTCCTCCCAATTGGGGAAATTGGGAACTTCAGTTTGTTTTGTTGACTTTATCAAGCTTCAAAGAGCAAGTTCACTTGCAAATGTTTGGGTTGTGTCAGTCAAACGTTCTTGTAAAGCAAGGCAGCGCATGTCAGAGTTCCCTTTTGTCTGAGTAGAAACAAAACCCCAAATTGCTATCCGTGGAGGCATAAGGCTGGAGAATCTGTCATATTGGTAAGTATTAGGAAGCAAATCTTCTTACATTCTGTTCTAATCCACAATAAGCCACATAAACTGTAAAGCAGCTTAGGTGATTGACTGTAAAATACATTAAGATATATACTATGAGGATTTGAAATCTGTACCTTTAAATACAATATGAACGATATTTTTCAATATTGTGCTTAGTTGGGTTATTGAAACAAAACACATCAAATAGTTTTGGAAGTTTGGAAGTTTTGCGGAGTCCTGTAGCTCAGTGGTTAGAGCACTCGCTTTGCAAACGAGAGACCTGAGTTCAATTCCAGGCAGAGGGCGAAACTTTGGGCAAGTTTCCTTACTCCACACAGAGCCTAATAATAATCCCTCCAAAACCAAAACAATAATTCGGTCATTTTCAATCCACGACTGTCTGTGGGACATTGCTGTGCGCAATTGGCTGCCGCGTTCGCCCACAAATATACAGTCAATTCACTTTACAGTATATTCTGTGAAGCACTTTGGGACGTCCTCCAGACGTGAAAAGCGCTATACCAAATGCAAGGATTATTATTATTATTATAAAGTCTGAAGTTTGAAAACCAAAAATGTGATGAAACTGGATACCATAATGTAGGAAATCTAGTCTGGTTTTGTTGGTATATCTTCACCACTCCTGTGAAGGTGTCTTTTAATGTCCACGGAGAATGACTACAAAACACACAGTCACTACACTTTACGGTATAGCCCATGAAGCGCTTTGAGGCATCCTCCCGATTTGAAAGGCACTCTATAGATGCAATTATATAACAACCGAGATGTGGTTGTTGTTTGTTTGTTTGGCGGAAGGAAGGATGTTGAAATACGTGCAGAAAACCACAAAACCCTCCGAAGCTTCTTGAGAGCTTTGTCTTAAAACACAGACATGCGACGGCGGGTGATTTCTGGGCTCGGCTCAACTTTAGCCCTTGATGGATGCCGCCCTTTGCCCTGTACTTTGATATAAGTGGCGAGGCTTACTCAGTGAACAAAATGAAAGCTCCACCGTGACCGTCGGCTTCTGTATTGGGAGCTTGTTAAACATCACAGTCAGCAATCTGATCGTATCGGCTCAATTTTCAATCTCTTTTCTCTCCTCTGAGTTAATGTGTTTTCTCTCAAAAAGAGTACTCTGCGCCTCTGCTCGCACAGCAGATTGGGGTGACTGAGAGAGGTGTCGTCAAGAGGCTTTTTTTTTTTAACTGTGTCAAGGTGGTTTGTGTCGTGATCTAAGTTACTAACGTTTGAGTGTCCACTCCACCCTCCCCCGCCCACCCCACCACCGTCCCCACATCCCCAGCCTTGACAAGTAAAATTGCCAACAACAACTTGCATTTTTATAGCGCCCTTCGCATCGGACGGGGTCTCGGAGCGCTTAACAGTGACGGGAGTCCGATGCCGAGCCAGGGGGAGGGGGAAAGGTGACCACAGGTCACACTTAACCTCTTGAGTTATTAGGTTTCAGCGTTAGCGTATCTGTTTTGACTCTAACTGGCAGTGATTTTATTAACTTCTTATTCGCTCCTCCCCAGGACTGCAGTCAGTAATCTTGAATCAATTGCAGGGTTAAAGGTCTCTTCTAGTGTAGCCTCCATACAGTAACTGGCAAAGATCTTTACAAAGGGTTCCTCTGTAGAGGCCTATGGCTGCATTGGTGGCAGACGTACACCAAGCCCTTTTACTTCCAATCTTTTTCTAACTGAACCGCTACAGTACCGTTTATGATATTTGTATCAACCCAAGATGACTTTCCCTTTATTTCTGCGAACTGCCAGTAAACGTGGAGGTGACTGAAGCTGAGGATATCTCTCTAGAACCTGCAGTTAGTGTAAACTTTTCCTCGGGATGAGATACAGTTGGATCCGCCACAGCTTCACATGACAAAGCATCATCGCCCGGAGAGTACAGAGCTCCGCGACCCTCCGTAAAAGATCAAAGCGGATTACGCTGCCAGCTGACTGCAGGGGATGTGTTCAGTCTGATTTCAGACGCGTGTGGCCAGTCAATCCCCTCGTATCGATCCATGTGAAAGCAGTAATAATATTACCAGATTTACAATAATAAATAATAATAATTCTGGCGTTTGGTAATAGGGCCTTATCACGTCCTCTGTGTCTTACAGCACTTCATAGGATTCACTGCAAGCTGCAGTGACTGTGTGTTTGTCGGCACATGTGGCAGCCGATTTATGTACAGCAGTGGCCCACAAAAAGCCACAAGATGAATAATTGGCTTTACCTGGGGGGTTGTTGGCGAGCACGTTAGGAGAAATCCCCATCGCTTTTCGAATAGTGCCGTAAGATGTTTAACGTCCACCTGAACAGGATCTTGGCTTAACATCTTATCTGAAGGACGGCCCATCTGAATAACGCAGAGCTCCCAAAGCATTGCACTGGAGGGTCAAGGTTCCGATGTCGGGCTCGTACCTCTCGCTGTCCACCATCTATCTTTCAGAAGGCGTCACCCACGCCTGATGACACGACCATCTCGATCTTGATGAAATATTAATGAGCATTAGCTGCCACATCCCAGCCATGAACACAAGCTTTTGAACTAAAGTGAACAACTTTAGCAAAGTTTTAAAAAAAAAATTTCAAGCCTATTAACGATTTTTAAAAAATATATAATTCCATTCTCGGTCCAATTTAAATCTACGTCCCTCTCTCTGCTGCTGATTGACCTTCTCTGCATTTCTGTTGTTCTATTCCTGTAGAGCAGTTTGCCTGTACAATACACAGTCACTGCACTTTACAGTAAACCCTGTGAAGCACTTTGAGGCATCCTCCCAGGCGATGATATGAAATCCAAGGTTTATTGTTGTAGTATTAGGAATTGGATTTGTTTCTCGTACATCAGCGCTTGGTTTGAAATTGTTCTCAAGGGATTTGATGTACAAATAGTTGTAACTCTGTAATCCTAAAATAACAATTTACAGAAGATGGAATCTGCATTTGATTTTCGAATAAACATATCGTTTCTTCCTGAAAAAAANTACTTTGGCACAATATCCAAGTTTGTGTGTTTATTTTACACAATACAAGATAATTTGTTTTAAAAAAAACAATCGCAGTGGCACAGGAAAATGAACCCTTCAGGGCATGTGGGGGAATTTTCACATGTTAGATTCCTCAGCTCTTGGAAACAGGTTTGTTCTGTTCAGTGAGAGTTGCTGAGCTTCAGTTTGTTGACCTCCAGCTTTCTGCAGTGCACAGACTGAGTGAAGTCTGCATTCAGTTTCATATCAGCAGTAGTGTATACAATGAAATTGTGCTGTTCTTAGTGAAAGAGGCGAGTGCAGTGATTTAAAATTAAGGTTTGCAAGGATAACATAATAATTCTTGCATTTGATACAGTGCTTTTCACGTCTTCTAGCCGTCTCAAAGCGCTTCACCCAATTTACTGTAAAGTGAATTGACTGTATATTTGTGGGCGAAAAGCAGCAGCCAATTGCGCACAGCAGCGTCCCACAAACAGTCATGGATTGAATCAATTTATTATTGTTTTTTTTTCTTGAGGGATTATTATTATCAGGCGTGTGGAGTAAGGAGACTTGCCCAAGGTTTCAACCTGCCGGGTAATCGAACCCAGATCTCTTGCTTGCGAGGCGGGTGCTCTAACCACTGAGCTACAGGACCCCACAAAGGATGGAGGATTTTGCCCGCAAAATATGCAGTCAATTCCCTTCTGTGAAGAGCCTTTGAGACGTCTCGAAGACGTGTTAAGGCGCTGTATCAAACGCAAGGATGATTATTTTGGTTATAATGCACTTAATGATATCTCACATACTCAGCCCTCCAGGATAATCTAACCCTTGATTTAAACCAGAAGCGTTCAGAATCTTGTGTCTTGCTTATTGCTGATGGCCGCGGGTTGGAAAATAAGATGAGTTGTGATGTATGATTTCCACCTTGGCTGAATCGCTTCATATTTGCAGGCATTAAGTCTGATTATACATTCAGTTTCCGAGTGACCTTTAATTGACACGAGCAAATGAATTTTCATTAGCAAATCTGTTTGTGGTTCTGTTTCTGAAGCCTTACTTCAGCAGCAACTCTGGCTCCCTCAACTGCACGTGTTTCAGTGGTTATGACTTGATTCAACTGAAGGGTCTGATTTCGCCCATTTTCATGTTCAGATCTTTAAAAGGGATCATAAGACTTTTCTTTTTCCCCTCCCCCTCCCTTCCCCCCCTTCGATACCCTGCAGACGTATTGCACTTCATCCCTTTTGTGTTTCTGTGGTTGCACGAGTGGCAATGTATGCACATGTGAACCTCAACATCGAATAGCAGTGTCTCATACTCTGCTCTGTTCCTCTGATCGCTCCCTCCCCATCCCTATCAGTGGCCTAGCCTTCAGGTTTGACCTTCCTCACATCTGGAACTCCATGCCTCTCCCGCTCTGTCTCGCCCCCCCTCTCTGTCGTTAAATCCTATCTTAAAAATCTACCCCTTTGACTGCTCGTTTGGTCACCTTCTCCCTCCTTCCTGCCCCCTCCTTTGCCTTCTCCCTCGCTCAGCATCCGAACCCGTTATTTTGCAGTTCTCCCGAGAGGTCATCCCACATAAAGGTAACAGTAAGTTGTTGCTTTTTGTACCGAGGCTTCAATCTTTCCGTGGCAAAAGAACGAGGGCAATTTTGCCGCAATGCCGGCTATTTGCCATTTCTGTATGAGGACTAATCCTTCTTGACAGCTTAAAGCTGCTCTGCCTCACAGCTGTCACTCTTCCATCTTGAGTGTTTCTTGGTCCCGCACTGCTCGGCCGGCGTCCCTCACTGGAATAACAACGCCGGGTCGACGATGTTTGCTTTCGAATCTTTTGGCGACTGAAGTCAGAAACCAGCTCGTAAGACTATTCCCTGCCCTCCTTTCCCAGAGGAAGTTCTTCCCCTGTGAAATGGTGGATCTTTGTGAGGAGTGATAATGGATGGAGCGTTTGACCTATCGCAAATAAACACTAAATCTCATTTAGCCACATTGTTTCTCGATACGTTCCCTCTGTAGGACGGATTTATCTGAATAAGCAGTGGGTGCGCCGGTTGGTGTCTATGGCCTTGGAAAGAAGGAAGATCAGCCAGGGTTCCAGCTATTCTGAGATCAGTGGTAGAGTGTGCGTGTGTGTGTGTGTGTGTGTCTACATACACATCAGGTGAAGATATGTACGGATCTGTTCAGATTCAGTACCTTTTCTATTAGGTGGCGAGACGCTACTTCAAGCCTTTGCTCTGCGTACCCATCACGCTATGTTAAGAAATTAGAAAGCAGTTTTAAATCAAATACTAAACTATTAGTTGGGCATCCGACCTTATCATGTTGCTGAGACCTCTCAAAGCTCTTCGCACTCTTGACCATGATTTGTGCACAGCAATGTCCGACAAGCAGCCGCGAAGCGAACTGATCAATTATTTTGTGGACGATTGAACAAAATGTTAGCCAAATCCATTGTTAATCGACAGCTGGGTGGGACAGATCACTGAAGAGAAGCTGGGCATCAGGGCACGCCTGCACAGGGCTCTGCCGGGACATTTGTCAAATGCCCCCTTGGATTATTCGGAGTGCCCCTGAAACTCTCCCAAAAGCATCAGCGTCTGTGTCTCCCTCCTTCCTCTTTCTCTCGTATCGGGAAATGGAAGTGTAATTAAATAAATTGTAGCGGTTCGATTTGGGATTTTAAAGTGATTGGAGACAAATGCCCCAATTGTGTGGTTGTTGGCATTAGTATTCTCCTCGCACGCGCTCGCCAGGCAGAATCATCTTAATGGACTCTGAATGAGCCCAACTGCCTGCATTGTTAGGCGGCGAGAGATAGGAAGCTCTGCCTACTCTGAGTTGCAGCGAGGGCCATCAAATACTGAGCCAGATCAGGGTCAGGAGGCAGCTTAACATGACATCAATCAAGACAGACAACGCAGTAGAGGCCTGCTGAGCGAGGATAAAATTCCCAGAGCACATAAGAAGGGTGGGTGAGTTTAAACAGCACTGTGGTACTTTCAAGATAAGGCTTTGATGGCCAAACTTTTTGCTCTCCTCTTTGATTACTACGTTGCAGAAAATGCTTATTTAGGATGCAATCCTGTTTCGAACCTGTCTAATGCCTGGCCTGAAAATTGTATCTCTCAGCTTTAGTTTGGTTTTTATCTACATCCCTATCATTTCTTGTCACCGCTGTACGTATACCTTTCTTGGTTACACGGCCTAACTCTGTCACATGAATCAAACGTAGCCTGGCTATTTTATTGTCAGGAGGCGGGGGGTGGGGGGGAAAAAAATGCTCTAATTTCTCCTGCCTGTTCAGCAGTTTGTATGATGTATCTGTTAGATTTCACTTTTTCCTCTGGAGACAGAGCGTCTTATATCTGTTATTGATGAGCTGTTGGATGTTGGTTGACTTTACTTTCTCTCTTGACGCTTTTCTCCCACCTTCAAAACTACTTTAATTTGGGGAAAAAAATATCCTTTTCGCTTTGCAGCAGGTGTCAAGAATCCAAGCTTGCTGTATCTTTTGTGGTTCATCTTTTTCGATGTGTCGGGAATCCAGAACTCCAGGCTCTAGGCTGAATGCAGTCTGCGCTCACTGTCACACCCTTGTGGCTTAGTGAAGGCTCCTTGTATCCTAGAAATTAATTAATAATAATAGTCCTTGCAATAGATATAGTGCCTTATCCTGTCTTCGGACGTCTCAAAACTCTTCATAGAATGTACTGGAAAGTGAATTGGCCGTATATATTTGTGGAAATATTTTTTAGAGAGAAACAGTGGCTGCGTGTGCGTGTGTGTGTGTGTCTCTCTCTCTCTCTCTTTTCTCTCTCTTCTCTCTCTGTATGTTCGAGCAATTTGATGGAATGGCTGTGGAACTAACAGTTGGCTCCACATAGCGTTGAATAGCAGCCGTGTTCACCTGTGAAACAAACAGTCTCCATACTTTACAGTAAATCCTGTGACGTGCTTTGAGATGTCCTCCTCATGTGAAAGACACGTAACGTCAAATGCAGAATTAACTCTCTCATCACAGACTCAACTCTGTATGTCTACCATCCAGTAAGGAGGAATCTTCTAACCTCCAGTGTAGCTTGTGAATTTGTTCACAAATCCTATGTCCACCAACCAAATTAAACAGCCTGCTTACGTCAACCTTATTTATATCTCTCATTATTCTAAATCCCAGTATCAGGTCCCTCAATCTTCATTCTCCAGCAAAGAAACCCCACCTCCGTTCTCCTGAGTACTACCTCATAATTGGGTCCCGCAAGAATTGAAATTGTTCTCATTACTTTTCTCTGAACACTTCTATGCCTTTTCCCAATGTTTAGTGACTTGAACTAAAAACAGATTTGACTTAATAACCTTTGTATCTGATGTAGGACTTTGTGTGTCGAGAGAACGTCTCAAAACGCTTTGCAGAGTTTTTACTGTAAAGTGTAATGACCGGGGTTGGGGAGAAGTGGGGTTGTACGTGAACCAGCAGCCGATTTACGCACAGCAATATCCCCCACAACAAACCTGTAACTATGCTATTTTAATAGCAATCCTTACGTTTGGTCCAGTGCTTTCGTGCCAGGTGGACGTCTCCAAGTGCTTCACATTGTAAGTGGGGTGACTTGTTGCATCTGTTATGTAGACAAGAAAAAGAAGAGGAAAATTGAGTGTTGAACTGTTCTTAATTAATGTGTTGGTTGTGGTTCCTGACGAGTGTGGTATTGGAGGCCACATTTCACATGCGCCGACAGGAAGCTTTGATAACACATTGAACAATTACAAACCTACAATAATAACAGTACTACCAAAAGCTAATGCAATTGTGGGACATCGCTGCGGGCAATTTAGCTGTCACATTTGCCCACAACAACACACAGTCATTACACTTTACAGTAAAATCCTGTGAAGCGCTTTGAGACGTCCTCCCAACCTGCAAGGCGCTGTGTCAAATGCAAGGGTTATTAATTTTACGCCTTTCTCATTCTGCTTCATTCTGTCGTGTGAGCCTATGATACCAAGCTGAAGTCACGCAGCTTGTCTCTGTGGATCATTTCTCTGGCACTTTCCTGCTTAGTCAAGGAGGAAGCGGTGGTTACAACCTACTGTCTCCCTTTTATGACACCAAAATGTTTCTTTGACCCGCGAGACTCCAAAAGCATGACTAGGTCTTCCGTACCCCTTTACAACTTTGCGGTTGGTGTTTTCCCCGGATTAAGAAAATGTGCTGATTTGCCGGTATTTAACACACTGTCTCAGACACTGACACTGCATACACTCACCCTAACACTGACACACTCCCTCGCTCCAAAACCTGACTCGAGACCTATCTTAGCGATTTCGGGCCCTTTCCACCCCCACTCAGCTCCTCACCCCCAAAAGCCCGAGCTGCGCTGTGTAAATGTAAATCTGCTGTTGAGTGCAGCGCACTGTTTTACTGAATCAGAGTGAGCTGGGTTTCTAAGACTAGACCAGAGAGCCTGCTTTTTGTAATGATTCAATCGAATGAAATGTAAAATGTGGTAATATTGAGAAGGCCTTTTGCCTGGTCACTGAACAGCCCCTGTATGAAGGTGGGCGCCTTCAGAGTGCTACTGTGCGAAATTCTGTTTTGTCGGCTCTGTGCCCAGCGGAGGAGCCACATGAGTAAAGCGTGTCAAGCCCGGCAGCAATATTAAATGGTCGTCTTTCATCAGAAGTGCAAAATTTGGCTTGGAGGCCGCGGAGTTTGGAGAGGCACACAGTGCTGCACTATACTGAGAATAAACCTCACTCTTCGGGGATAAGGCGGGCTGGCTGCTGCACATTTGCCAAATCTTTGAATGTGTCAGCCTGCTGAATACAAACAGTCCTAACAACTGTCGCTTCTGGCTAAAAAGGAGTTAATTTGGGGCCTTTTTTTTTAACAGGACTGGAAAATGCTTTCTTTCCTAAGGCATCAAACAGCTCCTTGCAAAAAATGCCGGATGATTAGCGGCGGAAATGTTTATTTCTGTAGGAAATTATAGGAAATAATTTTGTTCCGAGTCTTTACCGGGCTGATGATAAGCGCTCTGGGACCCTACCCCTGTGTGAGGGACTCTGTACAAAGACTTGTTGTTATTGTTGATACACGTAGAAGTCACAATAGTTAACTCACTGATTGATGTCCAAGGCCTAAGACTGGGAGGCTCCAGTGTGAGTCTACTTGGGAGACGGTCGGAGGGGAGGGGGTACTTTTGATGGAACCATTGCTCACAGATAGGCAGTATCCATGTGTCTCGCAAGAGGCTTTTTTGCTGTTAGAAGGTGCGGTTGAATTTCACCTGTGTAGTGGGTTTATAAATTTACGCCTCTGTTTTACAGAGTAACAGAAGCCGCTTGTTACATGGTTAACATTCCCCTGTAATTGTCTGTGGCAAACGCATCGAGTTATACTGGGGGTAAACTTCCACAGTGCTGACAAACCACAGGCGCACCCCCCCCCCGACCCCGCCTCCCCCTTAGGAATCAGCCTGGACAACAAATTTCACATGTTTGACTGCGACGGCCTAATCCCCTGCTTGTCCACCACATCACGTACATTTGACAACAGTTGTCATCGTACAGTGTGCAGCCATGGGGGAAATTGACTGAATTTCATCCTCCTTCGACCAGGGCGACTCATCCCAACTGGTCAACTCAACCTCCCTCTCTCCCCCCCCTTTTTAAGATCAGGTCCCCTTGTTTTGCTTCGACAAAACACGTGATGTGAAAAGAGAAGTGAAATTGGTCGTGTTTATCCACCCCCCCCCCCCCCCCACACACACACACACACACAGAGTGTCCGCTGCCCAATTTCATAACACAAGCCTGAACCTGTAACTTGGCCCGGAATGAAATGAGGTCTCATTTAGTCACCAGCATCTGTTCCAACAATGAGCAGATAAAACTTTTACTCAGGAGCCAGATGTCCCCCGTCAAACTGATGAGCAGTGCTGGGCTCTGGCTGTCAATGTGTTTCCTGTGGAGGGATGATTTGAGAGAAGAGAAACTCCGGCACTTCCTTCCACAAGAAATCAAACAGGAAGTGTTATATTTTATATATATATATGCATATATATACTTTTTAAAATTCCCACCACACACATGCCTAAAGACATACAACAAACGTGCACCTGTTTCTCGGTTGCTGGATAGCATTCGGGTGTGGGAATCCTACCTGTCTCTTCTTTTCCGACGGCCTTTATTCGTAGAGCCCCCGGCGTTTTTCTCAAATGCAAAATAAAACGAAACAATCACTGTAAAACAAACCCGGGAAGAAAGCCTTCAAATCTAAAGCGATGAGTTGTTCTCACCTCGGAATCTCAAGAGTAGAAAAATGGTGACGGTGGCCCCACGGTAGTTTGCATCTTGCATTGAGGAGCGAGGACGGCCTGTTGAAAGCAATACACCAAACCATTCATTTCTGTATTTCACCGAGCTGGGCGTTTACGGGCAAATACAGCCCTTTGACATGAGAGGGTTATCAGAATTGTGTAGTGATTTGCTTGGGGGGGTTGAGCCATTTTTTTGAAAAACAATAATAATAATAATAATCCTTGCATTTGATATAGCACCTTATCACGTTTTTGAGACGTCTCAAAGCCCTTCCAAGAAAATTCTGTTAAGTGAATTGACTGTATATTCTGTGGGCGAAACGCGGCAGCCAATTGTGCACTGCACGATGCATAAGTACATTCAGAGGAAGGGGAACTGGGAATGTGATTGATGACTTGACTAAAGGAGGTAGGTCCGATCCCTGTGCTGGGGTGGGATGGCCCCCAACTCTTGTCAAAAGATTTCAATGGCTCTTGGGATGCACTTGGAGGAAAGCAAAGCTGATGTTCGCAGTTTATAACCGTGAGCAGAATGTGCAGCTCAAGTGCTGGTTTATTTCCTGCCCATCGATCAACAGCAAGTTCTGTGCCCAGTAAAGTTTGTGTAGACTGGCAGTCGTGCACAGACAGACTCTGGTCATGGTAGGAATCCACCTTTCAATAAGCGAAAGCTGCACGGAGAACAGCTAATCCTTAGTTAGAGTTCTGCCTTGTTCATTGTTTGTCCTGTTCATATAATACAACACAAGGTGGCTTCTTCTGCTCTCCACCAGCCCCTAAAGCAGAGCTTAGTGACCAGGTGTTTTTTAGTGCTTTCATATAAGCTGATTCTGGCCCCTTTACCTGCACTAGTTCCACCTCTGCTGCCCACCCTCCCCACCACCACACACACACCACAAGAATTCAGACAACAATAACATGTTGCATTTATATAGTTTCCCTTACTCAGGCGTCCTAGACACTGAGAGTATCGTGAATTCTCATGCTCTGAGTTCTGCCAGTCTCTGGCACCCGTCTCCTTGCTGTAGGGACTTGATTGTCGACGCGTAACACAATACCCTGGACCACCGCGGCTTGTACTGCTTCTGTTTCCAGGGTCGGTGGTGAGGCCTCTGTCCACAGTCTTGTGGTGCGGTGCACTCCTCTTACTTGGCAGACATTTCGTGCAACCCATTGTAAGGCCGTCGTCACTATTGTCCAACTAAGCATTGCTTGAATGACCGTGTCTCTTCTCGAGGACGGACCATGATTCGCCACATGCCTGGCTGTCCCCTGTGTCCAGTTGTTCAGGGCCTTTGCAGTGGTGTCATCCCAAGATGGGCTCCATTGGTGTCTGGAGATCCCAGTAGCATAAAAGTAATTACCTTCACCCTCTCTAGCTGTAATGATAGCTGAATTCCTAGGGTCCGACGAGCCCAAGGATCCTCAGCTGCTTCTCATCTGTCTGATAGCATATTCTAATGCAGGGCATCTATGGCCTAGTGATAAATTATGACCCTCTAAAGACCACTGAGTTCCCATTGCTCCATCATGGAGTCACAGGCACTCAGCCATGGCTCCTTCACTGCGATAGAGATCTGCTCAATATGCATTTTTTTGTTCTCCTGAGCTCCAAGTCTTTAACATGGTTTCGAATAGTCTTCACAATTAATAATGATAAAAATAATCCCTGCATTTGATATAGCGCCTTATCACGTCGTTAAGACGTCTCAAAGCGCTTCACTGGATATACTGCAAAGTGGATTGACTGTATATTTTGTGGATGAAACACGGCAGCCAATTGCGCACAGCAGTGTCCCACGTACAGTCGTGGATTGATTGACAAAGACCCGATCACCCCCTGCCACTGTCCTTTTTCCGTCTCTTCTGCCTCCACTCTGCTCTCTTTTCTCGTTCATAACACAACCGCAGTCACTTCTTTCCCACACTGTATCTCTTTTACAGCCAGTCTTACCTGTGTCTGCCTCGTGTCCTTTCCCAGCGAGAGAGTGCCACAAGCGATCTGTATCTACTGAGGTTTAAATGGATTCTACACCAGCCTCCATCGGTGCTAAGGAACACAAATCTGCTGTTGTTTTATTTAGTTAATTTCCCTTGTGGAGAAGGTGCCAGTCTAAGGTATCTATTTGCAGCGTAAATGTTTTGAGTACGTCCAAAGCAATATTCGGGAGTTGCATTTGGCAGCCTTGGGCATGAGAAGGACTGTCACTTACTATCATTACATAAAATCATGTGACATGACATTAAAAAGGTCACGTCTCTGTGCTGTGAAATGAAAACCTTTCAATGCAGGGCCTCACAGCGCAGTTAAATCGCCACATCATTCTCCAACGCACCTCTCCCACCTCTGTAACAAGCACTCGCAAGTTCACAGGATTAGTTTGGAGGAAGGTGGCCTTTCTCACCATTTGATGTCGTCCCTACCAAATGGCAGCTCATCTCGCGTGCTTTAACGCGGTCTGATCTAGGCCGCAAAGAAACACCAATTCGTAGTTTGGGGGCTTGCGAGGGGGAGATTCTGCCTTCTGATCCAAACAGACGTGAAGTACAGCAAATAGGAGTGGAGCCGGTTTATTTGCTTTTGTCCTACGGAGATCACAAGAGTGGTTCAGATGAAGACGGCCCTTCGGCCCATCTGATCTCATCTTTTCCCCTCTATCATCCTCAACATCATTTCAACATCAAGCTACTTTTTAAATGAGTCCCAGCGTCCTGGCCTCAACCACCCTTCCTGGCGACCTCTTCCATTGGTTAATTATCCTCTGAGTAAAGAAAAACTTATTGGTGTCTGTCTGGAATTGCAGGTGTTGGCTTGAAGAAATATATATTCTCTCCTCACCCGCCCTCTCCTTTTTCCCACTAGTCTTGAATTCTCAAAATGGGATGAGGTAAAGCTTTCAGATGTTCCCAGTTGTTGGACTGTGTGTTGTGGAGAACTGCCCAAACGTGGAGTTCAGGTGTGTGAGTCCACCACACCCACTTGAAATACGTAGCCGCTGTACTTTCCTGAGCAAAGCGGGCAGAGTGCTGAGTCCACCTGGTTTATTTTCCCCTCTCCTGCTGAGGGAAAGATGCAGATATTTTTTTCTCCTCCAGCCATTGGGGAAAGTCCACCAGTCAGGACATAATGATGCAGATACTGGTTTCGGGTAGTGTGTGCCCAGCGATGTCTTGGAATCGTTTCTAGTCGTAGCAGCTCCACAGCATAAATGCAGCTTTAGTTAAATGTACGGGGTGACCAGCTGGGTTCTTAATTGAAATGGGCAAATAGTGCCAGTCTGGCTCGGCCGATAGCACTCTCACCTCTGAGGTCGTAGGTTCAAATCTCACATCGGGGACTTTTGAGCTTGTGGTCTGGGCTGACTTTTCAGTGCAGAGCTGTGGGGAGCCCCACATTGTCGGCGGCACCGTCCTTCGGATGAGACGTTAACATGAGATTCTGGGTTTGCATGTTCGAATGGATCTTCAAGATCCCACGGCACCATTTGAAAAGAGAAGGGAATTTTCTCCCGCTGTAGAGGCCAATAATCCTCCGGATAACATTGGCCATTCACTTCACGGCTGTGTGTAGGATATTACTACGGGCAAATTGGACTCCCACTTCTGCCTACAAGATACACAATGACTGTAACTCTCCATATATCCTGTCACCCGTTTTGAGATGTCTTCCTGACATCTACACCAAATGAAAGGATTATTATTACTATCATTCTGCTGGTACGAAGGCAGGATTTACGTTTTGATCTGAAACACAGTCTGAGCTCCAGTAACTTCTGCCCACTGTATATTTACGCTGGAGAAAGCTGTGGGCAGACATAATTTAAACTGGAATCTGGAACATGTTGGACAATTATAACGTGGAGCTGACTATTGTTGACAGCGGGAGAAAGTCCCGGGAAGCTCCACTAATTAGGAGGCAATCATATTTCTGCACAAACCCATCAGTTTTTTAGGGGAAGCCCAGCTGACTAGGCAGCTTGAGGACTCCGTGGGTTCATTATCTCTCTGCAGAGGTAGTTTGTTTTCACACTATTCGTTTAGTCAACTCACTAAAGGCGTGAAAATGGCTTCAAATATTTATAAAGCCACCTGCTGTAGGAGAGAAGGAATCCTGTGAAATCTTTGGGCGTAATTCCCCAACCTTTGTGCTTATTTGTTACTTTAAGGTGATTTGTTATTTTACGGTGTCTTACAATAGCTGGGGGGGGAAAAAAAATAGCTTGTGGATGTCTGGAGTGGGCTGGTATTAGCTTTTGAACATGTGAGTGAATCACCACTCTGCAGTTTGCTGCGAGTTTTCTCTGTGCTGTACAACCCACGCTCGGCTCGGTTTGGTGGAACCTCTTGCTTTTAGGTCAAAAGGAAGCGGGTTCAAACTCCCATTCAAGAATTTAATTCCAAGACAACGACAACAACCAGCACTTGCATTTACATAGCTCCCTTCATGCCAGCGCTAGCATTCCGCAGTGCTTACGACACGGCAGTGAGGAGTTGGGTGATCTAGTCACTACCCTCCCTTTGAGGTGCCTTTCCTTCGGACAAGACGTTTAAACTGGGAGCCGGTCTGCTTGTTCAACAGGACAGAAACAATCCCACGACACTACAGGGCAAATCGCGTTAGAGGGCACCCGGTTGAGCTGGAGCTTAGAGTGGGAGCACGGGAGCCCTTCTGGTTAGTCATCCTGTAGACCGCGCTAACTTGGAACACAGTACACACTGACTAGCTGGCTTCCTGTGCTTTCTGGGTCATCAGGTTATTTATCGTGCCACGTCCTGGATGTTGGATGTCAAATGGCTGCCGTCTATTCCTCCAACAAAAATCAAGTCACTGGGGTTGACAGCAAATACTTTTGAGCCATTATGTTTGTATTCTGTCTGATGCTTTATGATTTTTTTTTTGCAGCAGCAGCTTGGGACGTCCTCCTGACGTGCAAGGCGCTTTTATAAATGTAATTTGTTGTTGTTGTTTTGGAATGAATGATGCATATATATATATCTATATTATATATTTAAAAAAAACAACAAAGGTATCATGTAAAATATCCTTCGGTTTGTATTCCATCAAATGTTTTCCACGTCGCAGCCTGGTAACCCACCAGCCCCATTAGGGGCTTTGCTTGCAATAAGGAGATGATTTACTCATTTCCGAGCACATCAAAATGTTGCCCTGAAAAGGTTGCGAGCCAATGTCCTGCAGGCGATTAATTGAGCGTATGCTGTAACTGACTGTTTTCTAATGAGGTGGGGGCACAGCTGTGAATGGAACTGAAAATGGACTTGCTGTTTGTGATTAATGCGCTCCAAAGCATTGCCACAGCTCCTTTGTAATTTTCTATTCGTCCACGAAGAAATATTGCCTCCTGGACTGTCAGTGTCCTTAAGGTCCTTTCTTGGGGGAGGAAGAACGCACATTAAAAATAATCGTAAATGGAAGAATTTAACTGTGGGGTGAAAGGTTTCCTTTCTCTTGATGGATGTTGCCGGCAGCTTTGCAAAGTACATTGCAATTGGATATTGCAGAGGTTTCACTGTGAAGTGATTGAAGAAGAGACTGCATTCAGAGGACAGCTGCCTCCTCAATGTTGTCTCGCGTCACACGCATTAAATCAGAAAGGCAAGAAATTCCAATAAATTATAAATTAAAATAAAAATGATAATAAGAAGAATAATACTTGCATTCGATGCAGAGCCTTTCACGTTTAGGATGACATTTCGAAACGCTTCACAATACTGTTTAGTGTGCATTGTAGTGACTGTGTGTTTGTAGGCAAACACAGCAGCCTATTTGCACACAGCAACGCCCCGCAAACAGCCATGAAGTAAATGAGGATTGTAAGTTAGGACGCCAGGAGATACTTCACTTTTCAAATGGGGGAGGGGGGCATCTTACAATCCATGTCTCAACCGAAAAACTGCACCTCTGACAATGCAGTGCTGCTTTGACTGTGAGCTCAAAATACTGACTTGGGTTTTAAGCCCCACAGCTTTCTGACTCCGAGGTGAGAATGCTACCAACTGAGTTTGGGGTCGCATACAACGGTAAAAAATAAGAAGGTTCCCCTGATGTTTTAAGATGTTGTCTCTCTGAAGATAAATTGATACTCGCTGCTTGTCCTGCTGTGTTTTCAGGAAAGTGTTTTGCTCCCAGCTTCCTGTGTCATGAGACCTTCAGCTAGTCTGGCTACCCTGCGCTTTCAAATGCCTTTCATCATGGCTAATGAGCATGGGCTCATCACCAAGGAAGTAACTAACGTAAGCAGTCAATAAAGAAAAATGTGTTTGGCGTTTTGGGATTGAGGTGTAAAATCATCCCAAAGCCACATTACAATTCCAGCCTGAGAGACTGGTTTCACTTGCAGGTCAATGGAGTGCTTATGACAGCAAGCAGTCTGTGGGATACAGTCAGTCTCCAGAAATGCAATTAACTGAGGAACGTGCCTCCTGTAAACATAAGTTGGAACTTAATAAAGAGCTGTCTGAAGTGAAGAACATGTGAGGTGCTCTATAAGCTGGACGATGCCTGAATGGGGTAGTTAAATGTCCTTGCATTTAATTTAGCGCCTTTCAGGTTGGGAGGACAGCTCAACATGCTTCACAGAACGATACTGTAAAGTTTAGTGACTGTGTGTATTTGTTGGCGAACGCGATAGCCAATTTGCACACAGCAAAGCCCCCAAAACTGCTATGAAGTGAATGTCCCAAGTTTATCTGGAAAATTGTTGACCAGGATATCGGGGGAAACTCCTCGCTCTTGTCAAATAGTGCCATGCGATATTTGACATCCACCTGAACAGGAGGGCTGGACCTTGGTTTAACGTCTCACTAAAAGAACACTTCTCTTTCAGACTGTTCCAAATGTGTTTTGCACATGTAAGCTCCCTGCTATTTGTTCTGCAAGTGCCACCCTGCCTTCAGGGTCTTGGGCTTGTAAGGTTGTCAGGAGCCAAGTGAGAAGAATCCCAGCCTCAGTGACTACTGATCTGGTAATCCGAGTGCTACCATGGGCCAGGCTGCTGGCTCATCAGCAACGGTGCCCTGGAGTTCTGTGGCCATCACTCGCTCGGGCAGTAATAGGGTACTGAATGGATATTATCAGGTCTATTATAAATCTGACAAAAGTGAAGGAAAATAATCGCTAGCTCAAGAAATTTACCGAGACCACCGCAGGGAGCAGTTATTGGCATTGGAATCAAACCACGAGATCTGTGGGCAACGAGCACAGTCAGTGGCAGCGAACCTTTGAAAAACTATATTGCTCTGTCCAGCGGATCAATGTTCATTTTGAGCCCTGAGGGACACAGAGAAACTATCTGATGCTCAACTATTGCACTTCAGATCTTTCTATCTATTGTGGGCTTGCAGCTGTCTCCGAGCCCACAAATGTCATTGATTCCATATTCCACATCAAACGATTGGCACAGTCATTGTTGGTCACAACAGGACAAACATAATTTTCTCTCCCAATCTAGAGAGTGAGACGTCTGTTTTAGCCCTTTCAGCTGCACGAAAATTAAAGGCTACAAGCAGGCATTTTATATCCAGCTAATAAGCAAACAAAGTCTGCATGGTCCAAGGCACTAAATGAATCAAGAAAATAAAGAGAGCAATTGTCCATTGACCCTGTCTGGTATAAGGCAGACGGCATCACAAGCGAATTAATCTAGTTAGTGCATCCAGTCACTTGTATGCACTAACAGCAAAATCGTGGTGATGTGTTTCCTCTCTCTGTTATTGAGCTGTGAGTTTCTCTTTCCACTTTAGACGCAGATAAAGATTTGTGGTTGAACCATACACGGCATTGTGCGAAAGCACCAAATGTTTTCAGGGTTGCACATAAAATCCAGGTCATCCTTGCTAAGTAAGCAGCGGAAACGTGTTTACAATAGATTAAATAAAACTGAGCTCAGGTTCTATTGAGGTTGATACCGGTTTGTTTAACCTAGGAGGGAGTTACAAAGTTGTTATCAAGTTAAGGGATTTAAGTGACATTCTGGACTGAACTGGGAATTTGACTTTTGAAGTGGCTTGTCTTACCAACTTCCCTTATTCTATGTTGTATATTAAACGTGTCAACAGCACTCAGTAAGTAACCAAAAAAAGCTGTTGGCTCTGACTCTGAAAGTTGTGGGTTCAACAACGTTCACATTGTGCCCTTCACCTTGTGTCTCGGAGCGCTTTGATGAGCGAGCTTCAATCCTTGTGCTTCAGATGAGACATCAAACCGTGGTCCTACCTGCCTGTTCAGGTGGACATTAAAGATTCCACGGCACTACTCAAAAGCAGGGGAGTTTCGCCCCGTATCATAGCAAACAATCCCCCAAATAAAATTGGTCATTCACTTCACAGCTGTCCGTGGGACATTGCTGTGCGCAAATTATAATCTATAATAATAATCCTTGTGCTTACATTGCATATCGCGTCTCAGCATGTCGTCAAGACAATATACAGTGGAGTTTTTTTTGTGGGCTAAACGTCTGCTGTCTTCGCCTACACATTACACAGTCATTACAACACATCACACCAAATCCTGCCAAGCATTTTGAGAGCGTTTCGACCACGTGACAAGGCGCTGTATCAAATGCAAGGAATACAATAATGGGAATGAAATCACTGCCTTCCACAAACATTGGCGCTTTTTGAATGAATTCCTGGTGCGCCAATCGGCCTTTCAAGAGCTGAGCTTTTGTAAAATGTTTGAAAAGGGTCTCTGGAGAAAAGCTGAAACTTCAGTGAATAGATTAAAAATTAGAACTGTAGCACCATTTTAAGTGCTATTTCATTATCCGAAATAGCGTTATCTTTGGTCTCCACTGAAGAGAAATTTGCGAGAGATTTCTACCCTGAGGAGCAAAGTAGAGGGATGGACGTGGGTGGGTGGTGGGGTGTGGGGTTGGGGGAAGCTGTCTCACATGGATTTCTCTTCCCTCTGGCCAATTTATTCCACAGGTAGCAGGAAGATTGGGCGAGTTAATTTCTAGAATCTCCTGCTTTCCGGCTGATGGGAATATGTTTGCTGTTTGAACACCAAATGGATCTGCCTGACTTTTGATCTCAGATATTAATTCTGCATAATTGTAGCCTCAAGATAAAGAAAAATCAAATTACTCTCCCAACTTATAGGCCCCATTTAGCACTTTACATACACGGCACATATTATTTTCGCAGTGGGGGTGGGCTACTGGTTCAGTTCCAGATACCAATCTCATCTGACCTTTGGCTTGGCCACTTGTCCTCATTAAGCGGATTTGGTCTATTCTCGCCCAGGTTGGTTAATAAAGGAGCAAAAGACTGTTGGGAAGGGTTAACAGTGCTGAGCTAACAGTGGAACAGACATCAGTGCCTATGAGGCAGTTAGTACTGAGACCATCTTGCCAGGAGTGCAGGAGTACCCACAAACAGCAGAACTTTCACTGCTGTTTTTTGGGACATTGCTGTGCGCAAATTGGCTGCAAAATGCATAATCACTACACTTTACAGTAAATCGCGCAACGCGATTTTTCGGACTCCTTCCTGACTTGTAAGCCGCTGTGTATCCAATGCAATAGAATAATTTGCATGGTGCTAATCAGAATTCCACAAACAATTCTGATAAAGCGTTAGCATTAAGTCTAGCATCCCTTCTTTCATATTTTGTGCCCTTTCCAAATGGGATTGTTTTTGCTTTTCGTTCACTTGAGTCGAGCTGACAGGTTTGAAGGTGGAGCAACATGTTGAGGTTGTCGATTCGTATCTCCGCTGATGTTAATTCCACTCCCTCGCAATGTTGGAGCCCAGCAATTCCTTTAAGACTGTCTTTCCAGTGATCTCATCAATATTCGCTGTTTGTACCAAAACATGTTTGGCTGGAATAGGGAAAAAAAGTAAAAGAGTTAATTTTCTGCAAAGGTTATTCCCCCCCCCCCCCACCAGATACACACAGACACAAAAATGAGATAACTAATGGTGAACCCTTGCTCTTTCAGATACTATCGTTGCAAAAAATCTGTAACTGATCTTGGCATAAGTGCCAAATTGAATGCTTAGATCTTTCTGAACCCCAGAAGGCTTTAACGGAAGTGTATTTTATTGAATCATTACAGAATCCCAAATGTTCCAAAGGGAGGTATTGTCATGCTTATCTGTGTCTCTCACTTGCCGCTGGTTATTGTATTGTATTGCTTTATAATTGCTGGTTAGAGGCGACTTGGGAGCGGAGACTTTTCTGCAGATATTCCTCTGATGTTTTGTCATGAAGTTCGGCTCCCTCTGGTGTGCTCATTCCCGACAATGGGACATGCAGGCGTGTTATAAATAAGACTGCTGCCATGAACGCAACAGGACATGTGCATCATTGTGCAATGGTTCAGACTAAACCTGAAAGCTTCTTCCCCTCCCACCCCCACCCCAGGTTTTGTGAGACATCTTCCCTGTTGCTAATTGTACTTCACTGTTAGAAGTGCAGAACAAGAAGAGGCCATTCAAGCCACAGAGCCTCTTATAAAATTTGCTGCTGCCCAATACCGACAGCATGAGTGAGAAGTGCTGCCTCTAGCCAAGTAGTCCTGATGAGGGTCGAGGGAGATTTCATGCAATTACAAGAAGGCGAAATTCAATACAAAATATCTGTCACTGTTCTACGTCTAAAACCGAATGCCTGAATGCTGCTGATTCACTGTTTCAGACCTTGCTAAGTTCTTCAAAGCGGAATGACCATCATCAATACTACTAATAATCTTTGCATTTGATAAAACTCCTTATTACATCAAAGCACTTCACTAGATTTTACCGGAAGTGTAATGTCTGTATTTGCAGGCAGCGCTTTCAATGGCAAGCTATGTGATTTTAGTTGGTTAGCCTCCAGCAGTTACCCTAACACACACTCTGGGGTCCCCAAGTCTTGGCTCTTGCCAACCTGCGCCTAATAATTTCCAGAAGAATGAGGTAAGCAGGATGCATCCCTCCGGGGAGAGAGTGTGCATTCCGTTCCAACAAATATCTCTGGAATTTCCATGTGCAGGTGGGATGCATGCAACTCTGTTTGGTTTGGCTACTCTTAAGCACGGTGATGGGTTTCAGCATGTATCAGACACCCGGCTGATCAAAATTCAAATGCTTTTGTAGAAGGACCTCAAAGCACTGGACTCGAAAGCCCACAGCTTTCCCCCGGTCTCCAAACTGTACCGATATTAATCTGTTTCCAATAGTTAGAACTATCCATTTGGAGCCCAGAAGAAAGCATTTGTGTTCTTGCAATCCCAGTGCGGGGCTTAGCTCAGCCTTTGCTCTGATGCCCTACTTAACATCCAGATTAATGAAAGTGGTGCACAGGGTCGAGGGTAAGCCATTGGAATCCTCTCTGTGTGCCCTACTGCATCTCAGTGAGAGACTTTCTCTCTGCATTGCTTAGCAGAATCAGCTTAGCCCAGTGATATTGTGAAGCTGTGGCTCCAGCAGCCGTTTTAAATAAAAAAAAGCCTGATTATGTTTTGCTCTCAATCCAAGGATAAATGATTTTTAGATGCCAAAACCCATTAACGGGGAGATTTGTACCAAATGACTCCGAGGTACATTTCGATTCAATCCAGATTCATCTGCTACAGTCGTACGTCTACAGATAATGATCTGTTTATTACATTATTTTAGGGACGATAGATCTTTGACTTCACTTAATAGGGTACAGGCAGCAACTTTGCGCTCCTTTCTATCCGAAATCCATCGGAAAGATACAGCGCGAAACGCACAGGATTGCAGTGAAATTCCACGAAGGCATTTTGAGGCATCCTCCTGACGTGAAAGGGGCAATATTGAAGGCGAGTGCGAGGGCTGTAAATGTGAATGTGGGAACAGTTAAATAGGGATAACGCCGAACACAAATTCCTCGCAGTAACCATTTATCACCACAAGATGTCATTTTATGTTCCACGATGGTGCGGGAGACAGAAAATGTACCAGTGGCGTCTATTCGTAGAAACCGAGTACTGTCGGTGTTCCTCGTTGCCTGGCTCAGGTCAATGGGTTTGTCAATGTGGCAAGAAGGAAATTGTGTTAAGCCACAGTAATTACGTTGGGTTCCACCCAGTTTTTACGGTCATTAGAGGCTGGCTTGCTTGGTGTCAGTGGGGAACTTCCTGAGTGAGAAACGACCGGAAACGCAGCTGATTTACTGCATTTCTAACCGGGTTTAAAAAAAAAGTAATAAAAAAATCGTCCTTTTTGTGGGTGTGTGTAAAAAAAAAAAAAAAAAAATCGATAAGCTGGCCTGAAGCGTTGATCCCTACAAGAAGTAAAATGTGAGTTTTATAGGCTGGAGTTCTGAGGCACCGAACAGTTCAGAGTTCTTGGTTAGAAGATCTGGTCGGAGAAACTATTGACGTTTAGAGTTTTCTTTAAAAAAGAAATAAAAAGGAAACGTTCCCTTTAAGAACATCGCTGCCCTTTTGAGCAGAAGCTTTCTGGGTTAAGTTTGGCTCCCTTGCCCCATCAGCTAATGATTGTTGCCATAGCTCAATTACTTTGGACTGCAGTTTCCTTTTGAAATCTTTGATGGTTATTGAACATTATGAGTACAAGAGATTTGCTATTAAAACACTGCACAGGAGCTCGAGAGATGGAGCCTGTTGGAAGCAGCTGTGTTGGCCTCTGGTTTGGGACCGTGCCAAGCTCATTCTTGTTCGCTGACAAACTCTCAATATGCTGACACCATTAATCACTTGAAAACAGTCCAACCTTCGTAGCCCAGCCCCACTGACCAACGTGCGGCTCATGTGGTTCTATTGTTAAACGTATTGAAAGAATGAACTCGGTGAATCAAACAGTGGCAACTGATCCAGTCACTTACTGACTTGTGCGCAGCATACAGAATTGTCCTCAGCGCCTCAGCCTACTGCTATGAGTCTGGCATTATACAGAGCCCTGTCTGGTGCAGATGATATAATAGTTGGTGCAAATGTTTGACCGTTTAACCCACAAAATACCCAGTCATTTCACTTTATAGTACATTCCGTGAAGCGCTTTGAGACGTCTCAACGACGTGATAAAGGGGCTATATCAAATGCAAGGATTATTATTATTATTTAGAGGAGCAATGCAGAAAATGCCAGGTTCAGCATTTGAACGTAGAGGAATATTTTGAAGGGCTTTCCTAGGACTGGTAGTCAGTTAGTGCCTTGGGACGTCCTCCTGATGACGCTATATAAATGAAATTTGTTTGTTGTTGTTTGTTTGTTTGTTGTTGCTCTAGACACCAAGCCAGGATGTTGGTGAGTGAGTGAGTGGTCAGTGACCACAGATATGTTTTTAGGTATCAGATGCCATAGTCTAAATGAAGATTTAAGTAGAATTTTGTGAATTTTGTTTTAAAAAAGAAAAACAGCTTTCTGAGGCTCTTAACAAGAACTGTAGAAGCCCGGCTTCAAAATGAAGACTGAATTCAATAATTTTCCAGAATTGTGTATCCTCGCTTGGTTCTAGTTGATTCAGCGGGGCAGGGGTTAATGCAGTGTTCAGAACTACTATTTAATGTCACCAGCAACAACAACTTGCACTTGTATAGCGCCCTCCACTCAGGGTAGCGCCTCAGAGCGCTTAACAGTGGCGGAGCCTGACTCCAAGCCGGGTGGTGGAGGGGTGAGGTGGCCTCAGTGAAGACAGCATCAGACCTCATATGTTTGTACCACGTGTTGCTTGTCATATCACTGCTGCTGTGAGTTTACAGTTTTATTACAGAATTCGGGCTCAATAGCATTCGTGTGAGTGCTGAGTGCTACTGTGCTGTATGAGAGAAGGGTATTTTACCTATTGCTGATTTGTGGGAAGGCACGCCTGCAAAGGCCCAAAGTCCCTCCACCCATGTATTTAATAAACTGACTGGTGCAGACATGACGGTAAGGATTATTATTCTTTCCTGTCCAAATCTCCTGTTTGAAAAAAAGATGTCTGTCCCTTCCAGAGAGTGTTATCCCCGAGCTTGAGTTGGCAGGCACTACCTTTCGATCAGGACTATATCTGGGCAAGTATAATGAATGAGAGGGTTTATAGTGCCTTTTAATTGAGTGAGGGAGAGGCATTTTAAACCCATTACTTTTAGTACGTGGTCACTGCCAGCTTCACCAGCACAATAGCAGCAACGCATTTCCCACCACCACCGCCGCCTGTAAAGCGACAAGCTTTAAGTGCGTGCTAAAATAACTAAGAAATGTAAATGTTTGCAATAAAGTTGGGATCGCTTAACCATTTTGTTGCTGGCACTTTCTGTTTCAGGCTTAATAGAGGGAAGTTGTTTAGTGACCAGCAAAGCGTCTATAGCGAGCAGGAGAAAACCTCAGTGCAGTCAGACAGACCGGAGGAGGTCGATGTGACTGAAAGGAGCCTGTGTTACACATGGCATTGACAGGCAGAACAATGCAAACTATTGAGGGTATATATTTGCCGGGTATTGATGCACACAGTCGCTACCTTTTCCTCTTCTCTGCTGTCTCTTTGGGAAGTCCAGCGACTGAAACAGGAAACCAATCCCTGGCAGTTTTCCAGCACAGAAATGGGAGAATCCGATTCAGTCCATTAGAAAATAACGAGTGAGATTCATGACTTTCAACCAGATGTGAGGAACAGCCCTATCTCTGCACAGTATTTATAAACCTGAAAGGGTATTTTGTCCGAGATACGGGTCTAATTTAGCTGTGGAATCCAATTAGAATTTTTGCTTTTAACGTGATTTTAATTTATTTCAAAATGCTTTCTGGTCAAATGACCCCAAGACTGATAACGGTCCAACTGTACTCTCATTGAGAAGAAGAGATGGCTGGGAATGTGGTTGGGGGGAGAAACTCTGGGTAACTGTTGCCTATTTTATGGGGGAAGAGGTGAAGGATGATTGCTCTGGCTCTCTGTAGGACTATATTCTGGACGTTACATTTGAACTAATCTCAACGTTGCTTGACATGATTACTGAGGACATTTTGAGCTTTCTAGGGGAAACCATAATAAGATAAATTTGTACCAAAACTCCAGTGGGATTTTCCACTGATAGTGGTTACTCAGCATAAACTTCCCTGAAAGAACTTGGATTGAGTATCTTAGAGACATCACATTGGGCAATGCACTCAAACATCATTCTTGTGATAGTCTGTCAAGAGGAAGGATTAGTCTTGCCTTATTTAGAATAATGTGGGGTAAGATATGTGGAACAATAACTGCGGGAGTTGTAACTAGACTGGAGATAGTTGTGGGGGCGGAGTGGTGGGTGGGGGGGGGGGGGGGGGGGGCGAGAGGAGGCATCTGGACTGTAGAGGGAAAGTATCAATTAAATGTTGAATCAATAAAGCCAACGCAGCTGGTATCCATAACCTTTCCAGGTTAACAAACATCTAGAGCTGTGGCCGCTGAGTGGCTGAGGGTTCATTTCGCTGCCTCGTGTCTCAGCCTTGATCCAGCAGCTTGCGTTACCAATATCTGCCTGAAGGGTAATTACAGCCATCCATCAACCCCACCAGCGGTGCTGGACACCGGCAGGAAAACATCATAATGGAGACATTGTCTTAATAGTCCAGGGGGAAAGATTCCAACTCCCATCATTAAGCTCCAGCGATATTTTTAACTTTATTTTCTTTGCATTCCCTCACCGGGATGCTCCAACAGGAAGCTTGCTCACAGCCCACTGCCACGTCAAACCGTGAAGATGTCAAAGAGAAGGTTTTCTGATTGTTCACTCTTAGCCTGCAGGGATTTGCGCCAAGGCCTCTTAGTTACTTCTCCAGAGCCACAGCGATCAGTTGGTCGTCCTGAGGTGGATGGTAGTCGCTTCGTACAACAACAACAGCTTGAATTTATATAGCGCCCTTCACACTGTATAACATCTCAGAGCACTTAATACCCATGTGCTGTCATTAGTACAGATCCCTCTGGTGTAAAAAGCTATAGGGTAAAAATCGCTGACTTTCCATGGAGCTGTTTGTCCCTTAACAGGGAAGTTCCTAACTTTCATGACTTGGGTGCAAATCCTACTCCAATGTTTAATAAGCGAACCTCTGCTAAACCTGAAATTGGATACAGGGCACGAGACATGTGTACATACACAGTGTTCGACGCTGACAGTAGTGTCAGAGAGATGGTATTCAGGGCATTTTATTCAGAGCAGATGAAATTTTGTTTGTCTTTCTCTAAATAATAATAATCTTTGCATTTGATACAGCACCTTATCACGTCTTCAAGACGTCTCAAAGCGCTTCACAGAATATACTGTAAAATAAATTGACTGTATATTTTGTGGGCAAAATGTTTGAAGGTCACAAACTCGTCAACAGGGCACGTATGACCCTGTGATAATATCAGAGTATGTTGTGGGTCAGACAGTGGAGGATTTCAGAACTGACTCTCTCTCAAAGGCAACTCTGTTGAACGGTTCAGTAAGCTGAGCCTTCGCCTCAAAGTGATTGGTGTAGTACAAGAAAATGCTGCTAACTGGTAGATAGAAATCCGAGCCACAGCAAAGAATGGGCAGTCAGTTTGATCAACCGTAATTATATTTGATCTGTACTGAGCTCGATATTGAGTGCATGAACACCACTGTGGTTTCTTGCACTTAAAGTGCTGGGTTTATAAATATATTTCATGGCTATCACCTTTCGGCTTAACAGTCGCTTGTGTCTTTGCACAGCCTCGACATAATGCGCGGTAATCGGGATGAGAGATTGTTGCCGCAGAGAAGAGAAATGCTCTTGTCTGCACACGTTGTGTCGCTCTTGTTATAAATAACGAGAGGCATTTCTTTTGCACGCTCTTGAGGTCCGTCCTCTGGTGTTGACCAAGAGCTCCAGAGGCCTCGGCTCAATCACTCCTTCAACATCCCAGTGCTGTGTAAGATGGCTCAGCAGATTTGCTTTGCGTCTCTGAAAGTCCTTTGTAGCTGCTGCTTGAAGAGTTTGGTTCAATTTGAAATCCGCCCCATTTAATCAGTGCCTCCTGACTTGAAAGGCGCTTTACAGATGTAAAGTTTGTTGTTTGTTTAAGTTGCAGGAGGCTTGAATCAGCCTGAGGTTGGCCGGTATAGGATCCTGATACAGGATGGAAACATAAACATTAAAACAATTACGATTGATGGACAATAATTCCTGAGTTTGATACAGCGCTACAACATCAAGAAACATCTCAGGTGCTTCACAGGACAGGTAGTGTGTATTTGCACTTGAGCTAAAGCCCCAGCAGGTAGGGCGAGCGCTGTGCTGTTGCCAGTTATTTTAGTGAATACATGGTATGCAGGGAAACGAAAGGGGGATTAAAAACTAGATCACACCCTTTCTCGAACAAGAATATGCATTGTGGACTGTTGATAACTTGCAGGCAGTTTGCACACAGCACTGACCCACAAACAGCCATCATATGAATGACCAATTTATAAATGTTGGAGAAACTCCCTCAAGCCCCGGTTATTTACTGGTTGTGATCTGAGTGGGTGTTGGTTCACAGCAAAGGGTAGTTACTGTGTACTTTATAGGTGAATTGCAGCAGCGGGTTTGCGCACAGCATTGTCCCACAAACTGCCTTGGCGTGAATGATCAATTTTATCTGGGTGGATTGTTGGCCAGGACACCAGGCGATCGGGTGGTTAGAACCTGCACAACCGGCAGCTCTGGCTGGATGGCCTTCAGCGTCAGCGCTGTGATCTAAACGTGGCCACATTTGCTCTCGTGTGAGAGAGCGAGCTGCAGGAATGCTGCCTTCAAAGGGATGATATTGTGACTGCAGCCTCTTCGGGGCAGATGTAAAGATGTCTTTATTTTTTTATATAAATATGTGCTTCGTTTATTGCCCTGGCAGGTGATGAAACTGCGCTGGGTTACAACAAGTCAATTCCCTCTCGCTCTTCATCCGGAGATAGCAACTTTGTTATTGTAATGGAGTGTGGGCGGCATCTCTGAAACGGTTGCTGCATAATGTCGGCAAGAAGATATGCACCACTGAGCGTACACAGTTGGTGTGCCTGTGAATTTATGTTCTCCGTCGGTATAAGATCTGTGTGTGTTATGAGCACTCTACATCAGTGTGCTCACCTGTTTGAGATAGTTTCTAATTCCCTACTCCCACAGCCCCGTAAGGCAACCTATTCGGTAAATTAGTTGGTAATGGCTCAGCAAAGTGTCTGGTCCAGGACTGCTTCACTTACTGGGTGGGTGCAGAGTGGCAGAAGACCCGCCCGCCGACAGTGGGGCGAGCAAGGCGGAATGTGAAGCAGGCCAGAGCCCGCTGAGTTGGGTCATGACCCAACTGTGCAGCGCCTTGGGACGTCCTCCTGACGTGAAAGGCGCTCTATAAATGGAATCTTGTTGTTGTTGTTGTTGAGCGGAGGGAGTGGGCAGGTTGGTATGGGGTTAGGAGATCGGAGAGGTAGGGGGGAGCAAGATAGTGAAGGGCTTTGAAGGTGAGGACCAGGATCTTGAACTGTATCCTCTGTGTGATGGAAAGGCAGTGGAGTCGGGCGAGGATGGGGGTAATAGGGTCACGGAGCCTAGTGTAGGAGAGGACACGGGCTTCAGCGTTCTGGATGATCTGCAGTCTGTGGAGGCAGGAGTTGGGGAGGCCGACAAGCAGTGAGTTTGCATAGTCGACCCCCAATGTAATGAAGGCGTGTATGAGGGTTTCGGCGGCCTGCGGTGTGAGACAGTGGTGGAGCCGGGCGATGTTGCGGAGGTGGGGGAAGGTAAAGCGGGTCATGGCGCAGATGTGGGGTAGAAAGGATAGTTGAGGGTCGAACAAGACCCCCAGGTTCCAGACTGGCTTAACAAGGTTGACTGTGCCACCATGGATGGTGATACTGACAGCGTCTGAGGTGAGGAGGCACTGACCGGAGCCAATCAGGAGAACCTCAGTCTTGTTGACGTTCAACTGTAGAAAGTTAGCTCTCATCCAGGACTTGATGTCTGACAGACATTCTGTCAGGACAACAGTGGGTCCTGGAGTCAAAGGTGGAGGCGGAGAAGTACAGTTGGGTGTCATCCTCATACATATGGAAGTTGACCCCTATTCCAGTGAGCGTGAGTGAGCCAGCGCCTGTCAAACCCAAATCGTTCAGCACGAGCTCCCCTTCTCCTTTCAAATAGCGCACCATGGGGTCTTTAACGTTTCCCCCCCAAAAAGGCAGGCGGTACCTCGAGTTAACGTCTCATCCAAAGCGCACGGCGCCTCCGACAATGCGAAGCTGCCCCCAACGCTGATGGGGTTTCATTTTCGCCGCAGTGAACAAATCCGACTTGCAGTTGAATTCACAGCAGCGCTGGGCGTGGTGGTTTCAGCAACAAATCGAACGAATTGGGTTTGCTTTTAAGTCGCTGCGTGCGACCCATTGGAGCCTCTTCATTTCAGTTTGTATGTAAATCACCTCAAAGCGGAGGTTTTATCCTGTTTAATAAATAATGCACTTTACAAAGCCTGAGATTAAATCAGTGCTGATGGTTGGTGTGAATGTGTCATTCAGTATTTACAGAAGCGTTGAGATACCCAACCAAGGAACTCGATCTGGATTTTTCTTTTGCCGGACATTTTCTGCAGTAACCACACACAAAGATACTCTGCTTATTATTTCAAAGTAGTCACTGTATTGGCTGTTGGAAATGCCTTGGATGGCACATGGGATATTTTTTTCCCTGATCCCCTCCCTATCTGTGTTCCTGTTCCTTGGTTTCCGTGGCACGTTGACAAGATCGTGTCTCAAAGGTTCTTTATTCAGTGGAACACTTCAAGTGTTGATCCTGCTCAGCATTCGGTCTCCAAGATGTATTCATCTTTTCATTAGTGACAATAATGTTGGACTTGTGTAACTGCTGGCGGTGCATTTTGGGCTCGGATGTTTGTTCCTTAATCTAAACACTTTTTACAGAGCTCATCTTGTGCTGGGGGAGCTTGGCACCAAAAAGGAAATCAGCTAGTCTGGCTTCGTACAGTCTTTATAAGCTGTGCACTGTCGGGCAGGCCTGCTCGCCACAGACACGGTGCTGAAAGTGCACTTTTGTTCCGCGGACGCCTGCCCTGAGGCGAGGGTCTGTAGCGGAAACATCAGGGCCGCCTCTGGTTTTTGTGGAATGAAACAGGCCCTGCCGGGACGATCTGCCCCTGCGGGCCGTGAAGCCTTCAGCTGTTACCAAAGGTAGCAGCAGCCAATGCTTGGCAGCTCAGCGCAAGCTAGCAGTGGAGCTTTGTGGTGTCTTGTAGAGTGTATTGACGTTAATGTGTCCGATGGCGCAAGCGTGTGTGCATTGTGTTCTGGTGCCCGTACAGGCACGCTGCCCTGGCTCTCGTCCAAAGATAAATGTCAGAGAGAGTGTAGGCTAGCGACCCTGTGGACATGCTGGTCTGCAGTGTGTGCACGTGTAGAACGATGTACGGGGTGGACCAGTAGAAGGTTGGGGGGGTTTGGCAGTGTGACTTGCTTTTAACCAGTGATTACACTTATCAAATAGACATGTACATAACAGCACATCAACTTATCTTTTTAAAAAGGAGATGAATGACAGATCATCTTCCTACTGCTCCGAATTACAGCAACGAGGGCCTGCTTTTTTGCTGTAGGACTGTACAGCAGCCCAGAGATTGTCGGTTTTCTGTTGGATTGTACGTCTCATTTCGAAACCACATCCCACAGCGCTAAAAACTGATGCCCTTGTGAAAAGACAAAAGGGGCGCTCACTGCCAATCAGGTCCGTAGACTTCGGCCCGAGATCGTTGAGTGAGCAGAAGCATATTCAGCTTAATGCTGTGATGGGAAGGCGGTAGGGTGGGTATTCTGGAAAGATGAGATCAAATGGGCTCAAGGATCATCTTCATCAATATTGCGATGATGCATGCTATTCATCGACTTTCCTCCTGTCCTGTCGATCTGCAGATAAAATCCACAAGTTCTGTCTTCTGGACTCAGCTGATCTCGATCAGTGCTTTGCCACATCACTTACATAATACTGTAGCAGAAACAATCTTCACCGAAGCATGTGATTTAATTAAATGAGTGGAATTGTGCTCATTTCCAATCATCAAATCATGCATTAAAGGACAAAAGTTACCGTCATCAAACATCACTGGGCCTTTGCCCAACGTTGAGCTCTTCGACAAACATATATCTTTGAGGCAGCTCCTTCGATTTTGAAGGGGAAAAAAAAAATATTCAGAGCTGATATTTAACCTGGCAGTTCTTTAGCATGTTGGAAAATCTTAGTTCAGTGATCATCGCTCAGTAACTGCTGCAGGCCCACGCTGCAGGATGCAGCTCCCACAGCTTAGTAACGACATAATTATATCTAAAACACGTCGGTGTAATGTTGGGGGAACTGCGGAGATAGATAGAGAAATAGAGAGAGAGATTCTTCAGTGTTTACACTTGTGGGATCCGGACTGCTTGAGTGTCAGTTGTATAAATCAGAGCTCTGGCACAGCAACAACCATAATCTAATACTGGGTTGGATTTATTGCTCTCTGTCCAAAAATACTTCCTGGTCTCTGTCCTGATAGTTCCTGAACCTGTGAACATTTCTGTCCTGTTGCCTAAAGATATTAATTGCCAAACCTTCACAAGAATGTGGTCCCTGCTACCCAGGAACACAAAGTCATCGAAACGTGTTTGAAGTCAGTTCCTGCTCGACCTGGCTTGGTGATGTATGAAATTCCTTCATTTTAGAGGGATAACCAGAAGCACCGGTTAAAGAATCTGCACTGTTTCTCTGCAAGGAAATACCATCAACAGCGATTGTGTTTCTGGCTGGGTGGGCTCCAAACACTTGGGCTATTTTACCCACTTTTCATTGTGCTGTGAAGATGGTACGTTCGTGTCTGCAGTCTTGGCCGCTATCCTGTGATTTGTGGGCTTTAATGTGATCTCTCCCCGCCTGCTGGTAACCGCAGATTTAGTGCAGGCCACACACTGAGCATCTCTCTGTGCCAGCATTAGCTGAAACTGCAGCCTCTTCCTCTTAACACGTGTTACAACACCAAATGCAGGCAATGTGTTGAGCAGGATATCTCTGGGATGTAACACGTCCCAGCTTTTCACATGGCATTGCAGAGCAGATTGAAGCTCAGCCTTCTCACAATGCTTTACGGCGGTGTTGCACACTTGTGTAAGCCATGGTTTTATGTGCAAAACCCCAAAGTCGCTGAGTTCAGTGTCATTGTAGAGAAAGGTGTGAAAATATGGAGCTGCTTGAATGCCTCCCACTCACAGAATCCCAAGGAGATACTGGGTAACAGTGAGGGGACATGAGCGGGAAGGGAATAGAAGGGTATGGAAGGGATTAAGGAGTGTTTGGACAGGCGTGTGAAGTATAATCACTGGCACAGACTAGTTGGGCCAAATGGCCTGTTTGACCGATGTACAATTACACCATTACAAGTAAAAGTGCACTGTATTTCAAATGAAATAATTTAACTGCGCAATCGATTTTTAACGTTTGACCAAAAATGCTTAATTTAGGCGGAACGTCCTTCAAAATGCTATTTTTAGTCATTAAATATTTAGCTGTTAAAATGTATTTATTTGCTGTCGGGGGCAGGGGGGTGTGGAAACAGCCTGCAACAGAGGAAAAAAAACGCTTTGGACTATGCAAGATATACTTTATAGTCTAACACTATCAAATCCAACCAAACCGGCTTCCTCCATATTACTGGGATTACTACAAAATTATCATCGGTGCAGTATTTTAAAGCGAGACAAATGCTTGATGATATATTAGTGATGATATGATAGGGCATGATATCAATGAGCCAGAAAGTAGCGCAACACCTCCTATGACCTCAGTCTCAGCTCCTTCCGCTCTTCCATATTTCAAATGCCTGAAACATCCGATAGATTACGTGAGAATATTCACTCGGTACATATTTTTTTGGGGAAAAAAAACAGACGAGGAAATATTACCGCTGCATGCGACCTTAAGTACTGGATGCAATCCAGTGTTCTCCAGCGTATGATAATGTGTGTACTGTTTTAGCTCTAGACTGTAATGTTTAATTTTGATATTAGTTTTGGACGAAAACCCCAACACTCCACAGAGGTGGCTTTTGAAGGTTTTCAGCGTCAGGCTGACTTGTAAAATTCATCGGCCCTCCTTTAAAATGTCAGTAAATAAACAAGAGCAGGAAAGCTAAACTCGCAGCAGGTCTGAGTAAACCAAAGTCACTAGGACGTGCCAAGGTAAATTCAGACTCAGCCACTGCAGGCGATGAAGGCTTTCTTTCCAATAGTGCTTTGTTAAACCAATGTCTAACGTACAGCAAAGAGCACCGGGAGGGGGGAATGGGGTGGAGAGGGGGAACACAGCTGTATGTGTGGATGGGTGACAGGAAAATGGACAGACAATATCGGCCGTGATTTAAAATGGAGCACCCGGCAAATACCACTGCCTTACGCCAAGTCACCGTGAGATTTGGCAGAGAAATCATTCCCCTTGGATAAGGACTGGCGCGATACTGTCCTCCAAGGATAACAGAAATCCTCCAGGTATTGAATAGCTTGTGGCTGCTCCTCCTGCCTGTCAGTCAAACGACGCCTTGTCTTTTTGCTCCAGTGCTGAACTTTCATCCAACGTGAACCTCCAGCCACTGTCGCTGACATAGAAGGGAACTTGGAGGCTGTCTCTTTGTCTCTGGGATGCTCATTCTTTTCTTTTGTTGGGTCATTTAAAGGATGCAAGGATTTCCCGTCAGTCCCGTTTGTTAACAGAGGAAGTCCAGCATACACACACACACACACACGCATAGACACACCATACAAACACACACACACACACGCACGCGCACACACAACCACGCACAGCAAAATGTGCACGCAATAATGTGGGTTAAAACATAAATGAAGTCTCAGGGACTCTACCCGCAGAAAACATGTGCCGTTTGTCATTCTGCGGTTGATGGTCTAGAGTTGCTGGTGTCCTCTGATGATCCCTTTTCGCCTCCCCCTCGCCGACCCCCCCCCCCGCCCCCCAAACACCCCCACCCTACACACCCTCTTTCCACACGAACAAAGACGCTACACAAAGCAGAAAATGCCAAAAGAAAAGTCTGGCAGTAGTCCTGTCACCTGAACTTATTAAAATGTGTTTTTATCTCTCCTCATTTTTGCTTCTCTCCGCCTGAGAGGACAGTCAGCCAGTCAGCCAGTGGCAACCCTCTCGGGACCTGAACATCCCCCCACTCCCCCCCCCGCCCCCCGGGAAGGCGTTTAAGCAAATGGAAGATGACCCGGTTTCAGAGACACTTGTGGCTCAGTTCCCTTTCCCCTGGGCTTTCCCACAGACCTGCTGCTCCAGGTGCTCTGTGCCCCTGTGCTCACAGCTGGTGCCCACAGCGCGATGCTGCCAGAGCTCAGATCCATCGCTGCTTCCTCTCTACTACTGTTCAAGTGAGAGTCACCCAGAGAACGGTGTTATCCTGGCGGACGTAGAGCAGGTGAAAAAGGTCCTGCTGCTTTGATTTTGTACCTTTCCCTATTCCTGCAGCGGGGCTACAGGCCTTTAAATGGAAATTGCCCAATGGTTCGAGCGAGCGGATGTTTGACTCCGCAGCTTGGGTTCTTAACATAATTCAAGGGAAGAAGATGCCATCCTGGGACATCATTAAGCGGTTGTAAATTTGCGAAACCTTCAGCCCCCCAAAAAATCTCACTCTGTCTCCGACACCTACGTGAATCATTTTGCCTTAAATGCTAAGATTGTGTGAGGGAGTGGAGAGGAATAGGGCTCCAGTTCGTTCCATTGCTGGAGAAGAGGGAGAGTTGTGAATGTGGCCTTTGACCAAATCTTGCAGCGATCATTAACACATCCTCTCTGCTCAGCATCGACCCTCTTTACCCCCCACCCCCCCGCCCCCCCCTCACTTCACCCACCACCCACATACCAGCTGAGACCAACAAATCAGCCCGTACAATGAATCATGGCACATTCCACTGATGGACTCATCACTGGAACCGGGTTGAAATATTTGCACTGCAGTTTTTTTTTAAAACTCGCAAAGCCAGACATTCTCTGACCATAAACACAGCTGCGGTGTGTCCTGTGCAATCGGAGGCCAGTGAATAAGAGCTGCTGAAATACACTTTGAGAGATCATTTGAGGTCCCTGTAAACTTCACGACCTCCGAGATAGTTGTTGAGCAGTAAGTTGCCTTTGTATAGTGCCCTTCACATAAAATAAAAGTCTTGCAAAATTGAGTTAATTAGAGATGAAAGGGGAACGTTCCATTGAGGAGGAGCCAATTGAGCTTGATGGAGATTTTTTTCTTCTTACAGTGATCACTGTCCTGTTACACACCGGTTCCTTCCACGCTCGCTGCTTTTGAAAAACCTTAAGAGTGTCCCAGAGGGAATGGTGCCCTCTTTCCCTGCAAAGCCACGGATGTAATGCACCATAATAGAGTGGCAGCAGAGTGCTGCTGTGTAACTGCCCCTGACAGGACTATCCTAAGCCTCGTGGGATGAGTTTTGGAGTTCAGATTAAGTTTCAGCCTTCCCGAGCTCTGTGCATTGTTCTTGTGAAAGCAGTGATGCACTGTCACGGAGTCTGCACTGTATCTCGCGGATGAATCATATTCTGTGACAACGCAAGCTCACGGTGAAAGCTGAATGATGTCTTACTAATTTGGGGATTTATTGTGCTCAGTATTACCTAATGCTTTGAGCCTTTGGATGTTTGACTCTTGACACTAGGGTACTTAACGTAATTCACGGGAAGATGCCATTAAGTTTGCTAGTAATATCATTAGGCTGTGAGGCACTTTAGTGAGAGTTTCTGGGATGTTATTGATGAAATTCGTACTCATGACCGAAAGATCAACAGTTGCTCATTGAACATTAGTCACAATTCCAAGCACACTAACTTGTACCGAAGTTTCTAATGTTACTTTCCTATAACGGTCTCAGCTTGGGTTTAGTTACGCTCACTACTCAGTTACGGGTTGAAGGTTCAAGCCCCACCTTGACACGGTAGCTCATAGGCTAGAGCTTAGACTGCCACCCCAGTGTTGTATTGGGGGAGTACTAAATTGTTGGGAGCTAAGATGTTAGACTGGGCGAAAGATCTCGCAATATTATTCAAAAATTTTAAAGAGAAAGGAGTCGTACCCTTTCTTCCTGGCCAACAACTAATTGGTTATTTACCTGATTGACCAATTGGCATTTCCCTACACTCACTACCCTTCTGTCTGAGAGCGCTCTGGGAAGCTACACTGGTGAGAGGTGCTGTATCAATGCAAGTTGTTGTATAATGATGGGTTCACATTAGTGAGCCAAGAATCAAATGCCCAGTGTTTGTACAGATGCCAGGTGGGTGCCATCCACTACCGTACGTTACTTTACACAAGTCACAATCTGCCCCTTTCCCTCCCCCCCCACCCCACTCTTTCTGCAGGATGTGTTTTTTTCTCACAAGCCCAAAGAGAAAAACCGGATCGACAGTAATAACGAAAACTCCGTCCCTAAAGACTTTGAAAACATCGACAATAGTAATTTTGGACCAAGGACTCAAAGGCAAAAGTTTCAATCAGAGGTGAAAAGGAGAACAGCGAGCATACAGAAGGCCAAGCACGAACAGTTGGGCAAAGCCAAGGACCATTCACTGTTGGGCAAGCACTCCAACGATGTCCTACACAATGGAGACAGCAACGTCAATAATGCCAGCAATTCCAAACTGTCGTACAAGACTAGTAGTCACTACAAAGTCGGTGTGAATGGAAAAGGTTTGCAAGAGAGCCACCACGAACAAGCTCCCAAATGCGAAATACTGGGCAAGGAAGCCATCTCAGCCCTGTCCCGGGCTAAGAGCAAGCACTGCCGCCAGGAGATTGCTGAGCTCTACTGCCTTCACAGGGAAGGAAAGTTAATGCCAGAAAAGGTGCCTCGCTTGTGTCCACTGGAGGGTAAGTGGCTCTTGACACAACAACAAACAACAACAAAATTACATTTATAGAGCGCCTTTCACGTCGGGAGGACGTCCCAATCACCAATCTCTTAATGCGCATTGCAAAGGGGAAAGGGGGACGGGAGGGGGAGGGAGGGAGGAAGGTAGCAGGAGAGGAGCCCTCGTACTTGATTAATAATTATTTTCCTTAACCAAGTGGATGGTACTCTCCAGACACCTCCTGGATTCCCAGAATATTGTATTATATTGTGTTACTGCTGGCTCTCCGAAATAGTTATACATTTAATCTGTTCCTCTGCTTTTCCCTCTCCTCCCCACGCTACCTCTTTATATCTTTCCTTCTCACAATACCTCTCGAATTCCCTTTTGAAAAGCGTTGAATGTTAGACAGTGCAGCAGCGCAGGGCTCGGTGCCAGGCAACAGGTTGGTGCCAAGGTGGCATCTCGAGAGATCCAAACCCCAATTCCTCGAAGGACAAGTTGCCAATCAATCGTGAATGTGCCATCCCAGGGACTTGGCACTCCGCGCAGCAACAGAGGAGGGCAAGGCAAGGCTAGTAGCACACGGAGAACAGCACAAAACAGGCAACTGAGAGTAGAGCAGCTCATAAACGGCCTGTGGCGTTAGGAGAAACACTTTTTTTTGTCTGTGAAAATTGCCCGTGCAACCAGGAGAAATACTTTTTTTTAAAAAGCATCATTAAAGTGTGTGAATCATAGAGGGAGGAGGAAGAGAACTGAAGTTGGTCTAATGGCTTTGTGCTGTGCCAATTACTCTGCAGCTCGTGTCTTCTCCCGCACCAGGCTCCATCGCACCCACCCTCGCCCGGCTCCACTGGCTCCCCATCCCTCAGATCGAGTTCAAAATTCCTGTCCTCACTTTCAAGACCCTCCATGGCCTTGCCCCCTCCTACCTCTTCGTCCTGCTAACCCCTTATCAACCTGTCCGCTCCCTCCGCTCAGCAGGTCTCTGGACTGCTCTATGTCCCCCACCATCGGTGGTCGGGCCTTCAACCTCTCTGCCCCCAGCCTCTGGAACTCCATCTCACATATCCTTCGCCTCCTTCAAGACACGTCTCAAAGCCCTCCTCTTCGACCGTGCATTTGGCCACCCTCCGACCCCCACCCCTCCCTGCTCGGGTACTAATCCCTGATTGTCCAGCGCCTGATGTGAAAGGCGCTTTACAAATGTATTGCATTACAGGACTAACTCAGCACGAGCAAAGTTCAGATTGTACATTGCTTGAGCTTTCAGCTCTTGTTCCTCTGCCCTCTGGAACTCACGATCTCTGTCAAAATCTCTCCCCCTTCCTCCTTCTCTTCCTGCCTTCCGAACCCTCACAAAGTGGCTTTAACTCTGCCTCTGGTCAACACTCTTTTAAATTCCCCTTCCTCCTCCTCCCTGCTCAGCGTTCTCTGCTCTCCGGCTACAAGTATACAGCTTGGAGACGTCTCGATAACGTGGTAGGGCGCTGCATCAAAGGCTTATTATTTTGCCGTGGGGCGCTCTGGGGCCCTCGTCCTTCGTGAAGCGCCCGTTGTTGTTTAAATAGGGCAGGAGGAAGAGTCCTTGTTAGACTCTGCAGCTGTCGGTCTATAAAGTGTGAGTCGGAGGGACCTGTGTCAGGTTTAAGTCGGTAACTTCTCTGGAGATCCAGAACTGCTCAGATGTGGCCTCGCTGCCCTTTAGGTGTGATGGGGTCTCATCCCGGCACGAGCAGACACAGGAGACCGCCATTCAGTGTCAGTGTAAACTGGTGCCACGTACACTATCCGTGACATTGGAGAAGAAAAGGCGGTCAAATGAAAGCAATTCCCGAACTCTTACTGCGAGGTTACTGTGCCTGGTCCCTCCACAGCACCCGCTACTGGCATGTGTGGCAGTCGAGTGGTAAGATGCCAAGCACAACTGGCATTGTTGCATTGAACGCCCTCCCACTCATCTGCTGAAATCGGTTGTTTCCTTTTAATAATAATAATAATAATAATCCTTGCATTTGATATAGCGCTTTTCACGTCGTCGTCTCAAAGCGCTTCACAGAACACACTGTAAAGTGAATTGACTGTATATTTGTGGGCGAACGCGGCAGCCAATTGCGCACAGCAATGTCCCACAAACAGTCGTAGATTGAAAATGACCAATTTATTATTGTTTTTGGTTTTGGAGGGATTATTATTAGGCTCTGTGTGGAGTAAGGAAACTTGCCCAAGGTTTCGCCCTCTGCCTGGAATTGAACTCAGGTCTCTCGCTTGCAAAGCGAGTGCTCTAACCACTGAGCTACAGGACTCCACTTTTGTGGCATAAAAACCTGCAAGTTGGAAACTACAAATCTTGAGTTCAATACCTGCCCCCACCCCAATCGCTCGGAAGTGAATGATCTGCTGAAGAATTCCAGGGATTTAAGCACAAACCCATCTGGTTTGCTTCGCTGTGGCTGCGTAGAATGCAGAGGCAGCACAGGGACGAGCAGGAGGAGGTTAGAGAAACACTGTCTGGAGGGTCATTGCAACATGGAACGCTTTGCCACAAGTAGCTAAGACCACAACTGCATTTAAAAGGGAAATGGATACGTTTTATAATGTTTTATAATAATAAGCCTTGCAATTTGATATAGCGTCTTATCGCGTCTTCGAGACGTCTCAAAGCGCTTCACGGAATATACTGTAAAGCGAATTGACTGTATATTTGTGGGCGAAAAGCAGCCAATTGCGCACAGCAGTGTCCCACAAACAGTCGTGGATTGAGTGACCAATTTATTATTATTTTTTTAAAAAAAATGTTGAACGATATTTAGAGGAACAATATGCACACACATCCCCACGGCTCTGATGTTTGCTGTTAGTTTGTGAACTACAGGGTAACCAAAAAAAAGTTGTGATTTCTACCCTATTATCTAAACAAATCATCATTTCTTTAAGACGTATTACACATTGTAAGGGTTTCTCGGCTTTTTGGTCACCCTGTAATTTCATTGTGTGTGACAACGTGCTGTTTTGCATCTAAGTGGGAAGACTATTGAAACAGGGGAGTGATGAACAGTTGCACGGAGGGAGCGGTTGTAATTGGAAGACTTGAAGGAAAGTTATTGTGTGGCTGTGTTGGGGGTGGGGGAGCACAATGCTGGGACACGTAGTGACTTATTATTGTCTCAGCAGTGATCCAGCTTCGTGCTTCATCACCTCAGCTATTTATACCCATTCTTCCTATGCCAAGGCTTTGTTTAATCTCGTACAGTCGTTCTTACCTTGCTCTCTTGTGACTCATAAGCGTTCGACCTCCAAGAAAGCCTTTCTAAATTAGCAGCAGTGCTGCGAGGTCTAGCATTTAAATTGCTGGTTCTAGCTTTGATAGATTTACCGTATATGGCCTGTGTCAGCCTGGCTCAGCTGGTAGCACTCTCACCTCGTGAGTCAGAGGTTGTGGGTTCAAGTCTGACATCGGGACTTTAGCTCACAGTCTAGACTGGGATGACACACCAGTGCAGTGCTGGGGGACGTGCTGGATTGTCAGCTGATGGTGGGGCAGAACAGGGAGGTGGCGGGGGGACGTGAAGGAGGCCGCAGTTGATAGGGTGGAGGGAGTAGGTCAGGGAATAAGATCGCAAGAGATCGCAGAAACAGGGTTGGGGCAAAGCCAAGAAGGCATTTTGTAGATGAGGACAAGAATCTTAAAGTCAGTCCGCCAGGGCATAGAGGAAAGCGCCACCTGCCTATAGGTATAAAGAGCGCTGGGACATTTCAGTCCAAGCTGGAAGCCTCTGAGCTTCAGTCACACTCCTACCCCTGCCCTCCATCCCGTCTGATCCCAACCACCAGCTCAGGTGCGGATCCCTGACTATCCTTGGGATGTCCTCCTGACGTGAAAGGCGCCGTACAAATACAATGCAAATGTTTATCTGCCCCTCTTCCGTTCCTTTCCCTTCAGGAAATGCCGGGAATAGTTAGGAATAGTCAGGAAATGCCGGGAATAGTGTTCTTTCATTGTAAAATCGCAATGTTTGATTTCAAGTTTCAAAGTGGAACCTCCTTGTTTATGGATCAGAGCGGCTTTAAGTTAATCCTTTATCGAGCCGGTGGGGGGGGGGGGGGGGGGTGATGTTTCTACCCATTCTACTCCCACTCCTGGGCTCTGAGGTATTCTGCATTTTTATTGTAATCTTGTTTGTTCAATAAATATCCTTTCTGCTGAGCCGAGACATTTCAGTCAAAGGAATATTTGAAGCCATTAAAAATGCAACTCTGGATGTGAAATAAACTTCGCCAACAAACTTTGCAAATTATACCAGAGAAGTGAACAAAAAAAAGGAAGAAAACCTCCGTGCTTCGTATCAATTGTAAAAAATAAAGTGTATTTTTATGGGCGTTATAAATGAATTGTACAGCGCTCCTCTTTCCTACGAGGCAACACGGTTTAGGAAGAGCTTGTGTTTTCATAGCGCCTTTTGATAATAATAATCCTTAGTTTGATATAGCGCCTTATCAGGTCTTCGAGACGTTTCAAAGCGCTTCACAGAATAATACTGTAAAGTGAATTGACTGTATATTTGTGGGCGAAACGAGGCAGTAAATCGTGCACAGCAGTGTCCTACAAACAGTCGTGGATTGAAGTGACCAATTTATTATTGTTTATTTTCTTGAGGGATTATTATCAGGCGTGTGGAGTATGGAAACTTGCCCAAGATTTTGCCCTGCCGGGAATCAAACCCAGGTCTCTCGCTTGCGAGGCGAGTGTTCTCACCACTGAACTACAGGACTCCACTTGATGTAAATGGGCAGAGAAGTACAACTTAGGCGATTATATGATTTATACAGACCAGACTTGTGCGAGTTTTACTGCAGCAACTTGGAGTCACTCAGTAACTTGGAGTCACTGCTACTTTTTTCTGGGACAGGAGGCATAAAGCTTCTGAAAGGTTGAAATGTTGAAATGACGTGCTTCTTCCCTATGCCCCCCCCCCCACCACCCAACCACCCCCCCGCCAATCCCCCACCTGCTCAGATTCCCACTCCATCTCGGTAAAGCGCAGCAAGATTTTATCCTACAAACAAGAGACCAGTCAGGCCCTGTTGTAACACGGTGATTTGTGTGAATAAAATCAAAGCCAGGCTGGCAATGGTAAAGGATACAATCAGTGACGGCGGATTATGTCACTGAGCCACCCTACACGTGCGGGCAGAAAGCAGGGCAGTTAGCGCTGACCACTCTCGCGAACATGTCTAGCTGGGAATCATCTGAGCATCATCTGCAGCCAGAAGCCTGGAGGCAGAAGTTACTGCACAACTGATAAACCTCTGTGGTACTCTCGTGGTCTGGGCGTGTGCATTATGTTGACGGGCCTTGAAGATTCTCCCACCCTTTCAAGCCGTTTTGACAGGAACAATATCTTCCCTTTTTTTCAACCATGGCCTTTTATTGCATTGTAACGACTTTGGCCGTTGCTCAGTGAAGCTCCCCCACTCTAATACATCTCCACAAGCTCCCGCTGACGTGCCAGAACCCAGGGCCTGACCAAGACAAGGCTTCCCACCATCGCCAAAGAAACCTTAGTAACAAAGTCACGAACACAACACAAAGGCAAATAAAGTAGAAAATCCCTCAGTTGTTTTGATAATCAGAAGCAGCACCTTCTAATGTGTTTGTCCCTCAAGGAACATTGAATTAAATTACACTATTTAGAGAATACGCCATCGTCAAATTAAATACCGGATCTCTTTGTTTCCCGTACACGCAAACACACACACACACACACACACAAAACTGGTGATTATAATTAAAATTTCATTGACAATAAGCTACCAGTTAAGACTTGCGTTTCAGCCCATAGCAAGGTCAGTCTGTTAGCACGATTGAAATTGGATGATGGTGTCGTTATTCCCACTTGACATTTGATATATATGTGCATTAATTTTACTAAAATGTTGGGCTGCTTTTTTTCCCCCTCTCCCTCTCTCACTGTCGACTTCTGCTGCAGCGAGATTTATTCCATGAGCTCCGCGGTAAAGACCTGACTTCATCTCGCTGAGCATTCAATTCCTCCACCACATACCGACTGCATCAAATTCTAATAACCCGGGAAGTTTCTGTCGCTAAATATTTCAGGTTAGAACTGGCACTTCCAGTCCCAGGAAGCCTGGCCTGGGATTGCAACTGCAACTGCAAAAAAATATATAGCTGCGGAGGGAATTGCGTAAGGCCAACGACAACATCGGTCCTGCGCTAATGCTGCAGTCATGCTTCCATCCTCTGATGCATTAGTGCAATTACTGTGTAGGTAATAGCGTGTGTGTGTGTAGGAAGAGGTGAGGGAGACGGGCTGCTCTCTCTACTTCACAATAGGTGGACTGATTATTTTTTTTACAGATCTTTATCGCGCCCCTTCAAGCAGGACAGTGTCTCGGAGGGTGGCACAGCGGAGGGATCGGTCGCCGACAACCGTCTCTGAGCCCAGAGTGATTCTGACTATCCACCAACCGTTTCCCCCGCTCGCAGTCAAAGCTAAATGTAGTCTGGCGTTTAGAAAGCCTTTCCCGTCAAAAAATCAGCGCTGTGTGCCGGCTTTAAGAAGGCTCTAGCAGGTGGCAGGGGGTTGTCTTCAAGCGGTCAGTCGCATTTAACAGAATCAGGGCATTCATTGGCCTAAAATTCCACCTGCATTTAGGCTATAAAGGACCGTTGTAAGATCGCACACAATTGTGGAAAACTCCCAAATTCAGTCTTGATTTGGAAGCTGTGTGTGTTTTTTTGTAATTGATAAAAAGATCCACTAAATTAGGACTGGATTAGCAGCTGTTTGTGGGACAGGTTACAGCAAATCCTGTGAAGCACTTTGAGATGTTCTCTTGAGGTGAAAGACACTACACTAAGTGCAAGGATTATTATTATTATTGTTGTAATTGTTGTGTGCAAATTCGCTGCCCTGTTTGCCTGCAACTGCACAGTCATTCCTCGCCATAATGAATACTGTGAAGCGCTCTAAGACATTACCAATGATACAATAGGGCAAACGTATCAAAGGCAAGGAGTATTATTAACATGAAACTATTTAAGACATTTTCCACAATTCTTAAAATACGAATGGCCTTGCGGGCTGAGACTGGGTGGAACATCAGGTCTCACGTGCGTCGGAAAGAAACTTTTTTTTTTGGTGAGTCACAGACGTACATTTCTCATTTCTCTGTGTGTTCCATCGATGGAAACATGTGTTGCTGTTCAGATATCAACAGTGAAGGAGAAAATAGGAGATTCGACTTTTTTTAAAGCTGTGGGAATCGGGTTGCATTATTTTAATCCCTCAGCCCTGTATTCTACTGACGAAAATGTCAGGTCTTAATCAAACGTCATTTCTCTGCTCGACGGGCAGTGAACTATGAAGTACGAGAAGTGGTGTTGCCACGTGCTGAAGAGGTTTTTTTTTTATTAATGCTCAATTTAATTTTGTGAGTTGCTGTAAAATGAAAGACTCACTGAAGGTTCAAGGTTTTTTTTTCCTTATTCAATTTCATTTGCCTCGAAAGTTCTGCTTTTCAAAATCCACTGCGGTCTGAGGTGTCAAGGTTCAGTGAGGATAAGAAAATGGCTACTGTCCTCGACGCGAACCTCTCCCAACGGCGACTTTTATTTCTTCACTGAGCAGATGTTTTGCAGATGTCTTACAGATGTTTAAACTGGCAGAATGCCTCACTGCCTCAAATCGGGTGGCTTTTACAGTGCACACGGGAGGGCTGAGATTTTTTCGCCTGGGTCTAGATTTACTCCATTTCACGTAGCATTTCAGAGCACCCAGGATGTGGCAAGTTCCTGAATTCGGTCTTAAATTTCAGACGTGTGTTTCGTAAAAGAAAAGGTACATTAAAAAAAAAGAAACCTTCAAAATTAACGCTGCAGTTGCAGATTTGCCAAATTCCGAAACTCTTTCATTTCAGACACGCCTGTCCCTACCTCCCAAACCCACAATAGTTTGGGCAAATATTTGAACAATTCTGCATTAAAAGCTATCATGGATTTAGCCTCCACCACAATTTTTAACCCCAGGATAAATTTGCTGTCCGGTTAAAATAGTTGAGGGAGTCTTGAGGAGCAGAAGGAACATACGATTCCATTTGTAAACCTTGTTAAAAGAGTCCTAATCCGCTAAAAAAATAAATCCTTGCATTTGATATAGCGCTTTTCACGTCTGGAGGACGTCTCATTGTCCTTCGTGAGGTTCACTGAAAAGTTCGGTGTCTGGAGTTTGCAGTGAATAGCACTGAGGCACTTTCCAGCACCTGAGATGATATTGCTTCATTCTCCAAATGACTGTGCATCAATGAGAAATGTTTCTTTCTCTGCTGTAATAAACGGGTGATCCGACATCTATCAGTTTGATGCTGGGAATCGTCTCCCTGTGTATCAGTTGCGTCAACAGTCAGGAACGCTATTACCGTTCCCCTTTTCAGACGCCTCTGAGCCCATTGGATTAATTGCCATGTACCAGGCTCACCTCAAGAGTAAGTGTGTGATCGGTCCTATCTGCCTTATTTGATAGTTTGAATTTTCATTAAGCAGCAGATCGGTATCAGGCAAATGTGTAACCTCATCATTCATGAACAAGCGAGTCATTTAGATGATTCTCATTAGGGAAATATAGGTAGAGTATTATGTGCTTGCCCATCAGATATATGATTTATGCTGGGGAGAAATGAGTAATTTCCCCATCTGTAATTGTCTCTGTCCTTTCCTGAAGGTGGAGTCAAGGTGAGGTACAGCTCCGCACATACGTACATACAGCTTTCCAGCACCTCACCAGCCTGTGACCCTGTAACAGGAAGCGTGAGAAGGCCTTGAGGCTCCCCTGCAGATGAGCCTTCGGCCGGGGATACTGGATAGCGATAAGATCTAGAATCCTGTCTTATTTTCCAACCCTTGACCTTCCCACCCTACCTCGCCCTGCCTGGGCAAACTGAGACCACTTAGAACACGTCCACTTCACCTTGTCTCGAGATTTACTGCTGAGTCTAGTGAAAGTGTATTGTAGCCAATTCTGACAGCCAATTTGTGCTCAAAACTCCTACGAATAGTCAGGAGGTGAATGACTACCACCAATAACTACAACAAAATTGCATTTGTACCATCGAGGGTTTGAACCCGAGCCAGGGGTTGTATTCGAAAAGGGTGGGAGTCAAGGAGGGTGGAGGTGGGAAGTGGATCAAAGGCACGGTCAAAGAGGAAGGTCTTGAGGTGGGCATTGAAGGAGGTGAAGGCAGGGGTGAGGCGAAGGGATTCTAGGATGGAGTTCCAAAGGATGGCGGACATAAAGGCTGAAGGCCCGACCGCTGATGGTGGGTCAGGCCGATTGGAAGGGTTGATAAGATTTTACCAATTGATCGGAACAATTTAACTGGTAGAATTGTTGACCCGAGGAGAAACGTCCATCTCTTTTCCAATAGTGTCACGAGTTCTTTAACGTCCCCTTGTTGAACAGGCAGATAGGACTTTGATTTGCCTCATCCAACGGATGACACCTCTGACAATGCAGCACTGCACTGCAGGGTCAGTGATCTATGATGGCCTGGACAGCCTAGAAACAACAGCAACAACTTGCATTCATATAGCGCCCTTCGCACCGGACGGCGTCTTGCAGCGCTTGGAACCACTAAGAGTATTTACCTATTTTAGCCAGTGGGAGGCTACTAAAAGCGACTGACAGAAAAGTTACAGTGTTCAGAAAACACTGAAAACTCTCAGTTGCTTTGGCTGCCCTGAGAAAGTTACCGTGACAGCCAGCGAAGCATTTTTCCGTGTGATGTGATAGATGGGTGAGTGACTGAAAGCCAATTGATGTGGTCTGTCAATCACCATCAAAAGCCAAAGAAGAGAGTGGGAACCAGAGGCGGAAACCTGCCTTCCATTGTCTGTGCGCTCGTCTTCTAGAAGCCGAGGCAAGGTTGTTAACAATCTTTGACTTCAACGACGATTCCATCTGATGTGGCGACCTCATAAATTCTGTCGGGATCTGCTTTTTTTTNGTCTTCAGTCAACATCCAGGGACTCGTGTATGATGGAGGAGAGGCTAAACCTTTGCGATGGCTGGTGCAAATTGAAGGCACGGAAGCCGAGTGATCAATATCTGATCCTCACAGACACAAATTTAAAGCATCAGTCTTGATAAATCGCAGTTTGTGTTTCATTGGGAGGGGTTGTTACATTGATATGGTTGTCTGTCATTTAATACTGTCACTGCTGATCACAGCATCAACACTGGCACATTTATAAAGGGTTTTGATGTGGAGAGGACATTCTAGTAAATTTCCGGATTGAGCTTGGACTGTGGTCATATCAGCCGGAAAAAAGCCTTAGGTTTTCAGGGTGGCTTTAAAAAAAACCTTAGCCTGTCGGCAGGACTTTGCTCCCATACCCTGAAAGCAACCCGACTGTTTGTGGGACGCTGCTGTGCGCAATTGGTTGCCACGTTTCGCCCGCAAAATATACAGTCAGTTCACTTTACAGTATATCCTGTGAAGCGCTTTGAAATGTCTCAACGATGTGATAAGGCCCCATATCAAACGCAGGGATTATTATTATTATAATACCTCTACAGGTCACGCAGCATTTCCACACAGTTTCCATTCTTATCCTTTGTTTCCAAATAGGAAAGGCAACAAACAACATCCAGCCAGAAGATGACTCTTTGGAGTTACTGCCTTCACATCCCATCAGGATCGCCTTTGTCTTGGTTGTTCATGGAAGAGGTTCCCGGCAGCTTCAACGCATGTTCAAGGCGATTTATCATCAAGATCACTACTACTACATACACGTGGACAAGGTATTGGCAAAGAGAGCTTATGGTTTGATTGTGGGGGGGGATCGGAGTGGGAGATTGACGTCTAACGAGATATGTCAATCACGTGAATCCGTCATGAAATATTTTCACCCCGTTATATTTGACTCACAGCACCACTCTCACATTTATTTTGTGGACCAACAAAGTTACTCACTCCTTTGTGGGACACTGCTATGCGCAACTGGCTACCGCATTTCACTCATAAAACACACAGTCAGTCCACTTTTCAGCAAAGCACTTTGAGACGTCTCAACAAATTGAAGACAGTATATCAAAGGCAAGCATTATTATTATTATTATTGGTTATATTAAGAATAATATTTATACTTGATATGGCACCTTTCAGGCTTAAAAGATAATACACTGTTTCAAAATGTTCTTTTTTGTATTGAAGGAATATAGACTTGCGGCAATAACTGTCCAAACCACCAGCCTCCAAAGCCACTAATCTTAATATCATTTTCCTCCGTTTCTCTATAAAATTGGCCTTTTTGGTGTGTTCGCCCACGTGCTTTGCCTCTCGTTACATCTATGATGCTTTTTGTTGTGTCTTTAAGCGATCAAACTACCTGCACCGACAAGTGTTGGGCTTCGCCAGGCAGTACCCAAACGTCCGTGTCACGTCTTGGCGAATGGCCACCATCTGGGGAGGTGCAAGTTTGCTGACCATGTACCTCCGGAGCATGCGGGACCTGCTGGAGATGAAAGACTGGTCCTGGGACTTCTTCATCAACCTGAGTGCTGCTGACTACCCCATAAGGTACCCGAAATGCTAGCTCTTCGTTTTCGCGCTCTTAAGAAACGAGTAGCCAAAAATAAAATCAAAATCGAAGGCGGCTTATGGCTCCCGAGTTCTCCTTGAGAATAATCTGCCCTGGATGCAAGCCTGGCGCTGGTCGATAGCACTTCTCCTCTGAGGCAGGAGGCTGTGGGTTGAAGTTCAGTATCGGGACTTTGGGCCGTGGTTTTTTTTCACACGAGGTTCCGCGGAATAGACTAGGATTACCTCAGGGTCAGCGATAGCACAGCCAAGAGTGGGCAGGCTTCGTCTGAAAGAAACTTTCAACGAATAATATCTAGTTATGCTGGATTCGAAATGTTACCCCCCTGTGTGGTTGAGGTTCTTTGTGACGAGGTGCGTTCACACCACAAACCATTGATAATTATCAGCTGCAGTTCTGCTTCTTTCAAGATTCAATGTGATGATTACCTCACTGAAACTGTTACAAATTCCAGCAGTCTATCCAATTGTCTCGTCCTTCAGATGAGACGTTAAACCGAGGTCCAGTTCAGGTGGACGTTAAAGATCCCGTGGCGCTACACGAAAAAAAGTCCTGGCCAAGAATCCCCAGAGAAAAATTGGTCGTTCACCTCATGGCTCTTTGTGGGACATTGCTGTGTGCAAATAGGCTCCGGCATTCGCCCTCAAAATCCACAGTCATTGCACTTTACAGACTGTTGTGAAGTGCTTTGAGATGTTTTGATACGACACGGCACAGTATTAAACGCAAAGGTGATTATTGTTATTATTTATTATTAATAATGCAATAATTTTTACCCATCCAGCGCCCCGAGACGCTACACTGCGTGAAGGGTGCTGGAGTATATATAAATGCAAGCTGTTATTGTAAGCTCTGGTAGGAACGTTTGTATTTATTTAGAAACTGAATCGTAACCTTCCTGGAGGAATCATGCGGATGCTTGGCATAGTGATGTTGCACAGCGGTGTAGAATCGTTGCAGGTTATTCTTGTCTGCGTGTCCCACGCAGGGAATTTGTTGCGCTGGGCTGAGAGCTACTCTGCATTCTGTTCACTGTTTCACAGACTTTGCCCTTATGAACAACTGTAATGAAATTGCAACTTATAAATAACATTATCAAAGCACATTAAATTGTACAATAAGATTCTTCTGTGTAAAACGTAAATCGTCCTCGTCTTAAAAAATATTTTCTCTATTATTATAACTTTCTTTTCATAATAAAATAATCTGAACACCTTAAAACAGCCTCCAGCCTAACGAAAGCAAATGGCTTTCTGTTGGATTTTAATACTGGTATATTTAACTTTTAATATGTTATTAGTTATTAAGCCCAACACTTCACAGAGCAGTAGAGCTGTAGCAGCCATTAATAGTTTACCAGGTAATAATATTAATAGTAATCCTTGCATTTGATACAGCGCCTTATCACGTCGACGAGACGTCTCAAAGCGCTTCACAGAATATACTGTCAAGTGTAGTGACTGTATGCTTTGTGGGCGAAACGCGGCAGCCAATTGTGCACAGCAGCGTTCCACAAACAGTTGTGGATCGAGTGAGCACATTTTTTTAAGGGTTTATCACCCCCAGAAAGCGATCTGCCAATCGACTATTAAGCGGGTTCCTACTTACTGCGAGGTAAACAGAGGCGTGTGTGTGGTGTAAGGAAACTTGCCTAAGGTTTTACCCTGATGGATGTTTCTTCACTACTGCAGCAGTTAATCTTTTCCTGACTACAAGGTAACTTTTCCTTGGTAGCAAAAGAGATCTTTTTTTAAGTAGTGATCTTTTAAAAAGCAAAACACCAGGTCTGTGGCATCTGCCTACAAATATACAGTCACTACACTTTATGGTAAACATCCTGTGTGAGGTGCTCTGAGAATTGGCGCAGACCTGTGATTTGAATACATTTATATGTTTTTTGGTTTACTTTAGAAAGATCGGGCTGAATGAAAGCCAACTTTTCATATCCTATCATAATATAATAATAATAATAATCCTTGCATTTGATATGGCGCCTTATCACGTCTTCTAGACGTCTCAAAGCGCTTCACAGAATATATTGTAAAGTGAATTGACTATATATTTTGTGGGCGAAACCTATGTCAATAACATGCAACAAACTTGCGAGCAAATAGTCCCTTTTTTTCATTGATAACGGTGATGGTTTGCAGAAGACGATTACATTTTTTTAAACCACGCTTACTGTGGGCAGTCTGTCAGTGTTGGATGCTGTGAATTAATAAAGGCTGAATTTGAAATCTCTATCTGAAAAAAAAACGAGCCCACATTTCAATCCAAAGTCAAGCTGAACCTGTGTGCATGTGTCTGATAATGGATGGATCAGGAATTGCACTTAAACCTCCAGCAGTCGTCAACAGGTGGATTATCTTATAACCTTACGTCCTAATGTTTAAAAAAAAATCGCATTTGCCCAGGTTTTTTGCAGAGAGATTAAGCCCCTTTGGAAAAGTTGAGGCCATTTCATTTTTAAAGCTGAAATATGTGTCTGGAATGATTTTGACGTTGATGGTTTTTAACGAAGCCATGAACAGCCAGTAAGTACATTAATACACGAGGAATTCCATCAAAGTCACTCAGAGCTAATTTTGTGCGTGTGCTCCAGTTTGCAACATGGGTGACTTTCGGCATAAACCTCTACATTAAATCTACAGGTCCATGCAGACTTAATAGAACAGGTTAATAACTCTAGTACCTCGGCCTATTGATTCCCTCACCCTGAGCTCCTGGGTGCATCACATTCAGCAAGTCTTGGCTGATGTTTGCTGTGATCACAGCTGAGTAGGGTGTAATAACTGTTAACATTTAAAGGTTACCCAAAGTAATTAAATTGAAAGCAAAAGCCTTGTTTGCTGCTTTCCATTGGCTTTGGCCCCACAGAGCTGTTTTCCTGTTACATTTTCAGCATATTCACAAGGATTCCCTGCCAGATTCATTAGGATCGAGTTCTAACAGGCGTTCATTCAGAATGGGGGGGGAATTGATTTCTGGAGCCAGCTGACCCCAGGCAGCATTTGTCTCTCGCTGTCTACTGCGTCCGACTAATAATGGTCCAAACGTGACTGGCCGAAGCTGTCGCAAAGTTCCTGGAGGCTAGAAACCTCTTCAAGATGTCTCCATGAACATTTTTCAAAGTATTGCGCTCTGAGCAGTAAACTCACCAAGTACCGTTCAGGGTAAGGCTGAGGGTGCCTTTGATGGAATAGTACTGGAAAGCTTCAATCACGCAGCGTATTGCGGGTCTTGATTTTTTTGAGAAGAATCCTGATTTCGAAAGGTTAAGGCTAATACCGTGTTCTGTTGCTAGAAATGCCACAAGCATTTCACTAATTGAGAGCACCTAGATTTATAGCCAGACTATTGCAACTAATTGTTATGCTCTTAGCCCAGAAGGAGTACCACAGCACTAGTTGACATTCAGGTTATCAGAGAGGTGCCTTTTCACAGTGCCATCGACTGAATGCTCGCAGTGGGGAACTGGGAGGCTTGACTTTCGGACTAAAATGCCGAGGAGATTCGTGAAACCTTCTTGTACTGGTTTTGAATGTCAGTCTTGCAGAATCCACCCATCACAGAAGTGACCTTCAAGTGTCCGTCTTCTTCCTGTGTTCTTCCAGTTATTCCCCAAATTTCGACTAACACTCGTCTTGACAGCTTTTACCACTTCCAGTGAAGGGTCTGTTAGGTCCGATTCAAAGCTTGCCCCACGTGGTGAGGAACAGCATCAGAGGCTGTTGCAAGGGAACTGAAGGTGTTGGGTTCTGGGCAATGGGCAGAATAAGACCAGCTTATTCTTTATGGCCTTCCTTTAATTAAACTCATGCTTTGAAAATTCTTTACTTAATAAAAAATGTAAAATTTATTATTTCAATTATCACAAATAGAACAGACAGGTCAATAGCGTAGACAAATGTCTGTATCAAAGTAACAGAATCAGTAGTTGGTCAATCCATAAATCACTTGATTCTGCTTCTTTGGTAGAGTCAGTTGGTAAATTCACGAACAGCAGCAAAAGTCTTGCACCAGGTAAAAAGTTTCTTGCTTCAGACCAGAAATGTAATCTTTAATGATGGACAGCTGAGCTTGTACTTTATTCAACAGTTGTTATATGTCGTTATTCTTCTCCTCCCATTGTAAGAGTTGATTTATATTTGTGACCCTGTGGTGAAGTAAGGACTGTCACAAATGTTGTACAAAATATAGATGTTTAGTAAGTCAGATTAGTAATAGTTAGTAAGTAATTAAAAGAATACATCACAATAATGCTTATGTATCCATGTACAGTTCGCCACGATTTAAGTTGTTGTAACCGAAAGCTGCGGAAGAGATAGAGTAGCAATGTCCAGTTTAATGTCCATTTAATGTCCATTTTAATGTGTCCTTTTTAATCCAAATATATATGTCCATCCAAAGGGTTCGAAGTATTGATGTATGTTTCTCAGTTAGCTTGGAGTCCTGTAGCTCAGTGGTTAGAGCACTCGCTTTGCAAGCGAGAGACCTGAGTTCAATTCCAGGCAGAGGGCGAAACCTTGGGCAAGTTTCCTTACTCCACACAGAGCCTAATAATAATCCCTCCAAAACCAAAAACAATAATAAATTGGTCATTTTCAATCTACGACTGTTTGTGGGACATTGCTGTGCGCAATTGGCTGCCGCGTTTGCCCACAAATATACAGTCAATTCACTTTACAGTGTGTTCTGTGAAACGCTTTGGGACGTCCTCCCGACGTGAAAAGCGCTATATCAAATGCAAGGATTATTATTATTATTATTATCATCACCTGAAAGTATCCAGGTATCAAGGCACGATCAATTCGATCAATGTCCTTCTTCTATTCTTTCTTCTGATTCTCTTTCCGAATTGATCTCCGTTTATACAGTTGGGTAGGCGACCTTTCACCTATGTCTTGCAAGATGGTTCCTTTGTAAAAAAAATACAACACTGCTCTCTTTCTCATGTTAAACCAGCCGCAGACCATTTTTCCGTGAGAAAATGACTGATAAGGAATAAAAACAGTTTGTTGTTTATGGCCAATCTTTTGTTTCTCCTCCTTGAGAAAGGATTTTTTTTTTCAAAGCTCGTCACAACCAGCTCCCCTCATACGAGATTGATCATAATATGTCCATATAAACATCGTAAATATGATTTGAGATATTATCGAACACATTAATTACAGAATCTAACACCGCCCCCTTTAAGATGATTTCAGACGTTCTGAAATTTCTGCCGTTTCCTTCCTCCTGTAATTGCTGGAGTCGACGAAAGTTGAAGAAACGATGGAATAGTCTTAAGTCTGTCGAGTTTTAACCCCGAAGACAGTACATTTGCTTCACCACTTCATATCATTGCATGAAAGATGGCTCTTGTGTAGACAGCACCTGATATGCTATGTCCTAGGCTGAACAAAGTATAGTTCAGCCATCCATCTTTTATAATCAAATTGCCACAGGCGGGATAAGAATATACAATCTTTCCTTTCTCACGTCCATGAAGCAGTTATCTCACATAAAAAGAATAATGAAATATAACCTGCAGAATTATTATTGGTGGAGTCCTGTAGCTCAGTGGTTAGAGCCCTCGCCTCGCGGGTGAGAGACCTGGGTTCGATTCTCGACAGGGCGAAACCTTGGGCAAGTTTCCCTGATAATAATCCCTCAAGAAGAAAAATAATAAAATTGATCACTTCGATCCACGACTGTTTGTGGGACGCTGTTGTGCGCAATTGGCTGCCGCGTTTCGCCCACAACTATACAGTCAATTCACAACATTCTGTGAAGCGCTTCGAGACATCTCGAAGACGTGAAAAGCGCTACATCAAATGCAAGGATTATTAATATTATTTTATTGTATTATTGTTATAGAAAACATGAACTGTTATAACATTTAAATTGCCAAAGAAAACATCTTTAACACAAACGTGAATTTGTTATGGGAAAACCTCTTCAACAACCTCACCCGCAACACAAAACTAATTAAAACATGAATTTGTTATGGACAAACAACTTCAACAATCTTTAGCCGCAACAACAAGAAATCTTGACATTTTTTCTGGTTACATCATCATTTTTAACCATTAATCGTCATAAGCATTTCAACGATATTTTAAAATATTCTCGCCTTCACTGCGAAACTACTGCTTTATTAATACTGACATTGTTTTTCATAGGGTTGAAGCAAATCACTGTTTGAACATGGGATCTAATCTACGATTATGTTAGTTGTTCATTTTAAACAGCAAGGATAATTCCCTTCAAAGGGGTTTTATTTGATTCACATGCATCCAACTAGTAACCCCCTTGAATTCTTTTCGAGCCAAGGAATCAGTTAGATAATTCCAACGGATCAACTGACATACTCATCAAAATCTGAGGACCAATGATTATTTTCCCCGTTATCAAACTCTCGAAATTGTTCCTGGGATTGCCGTACAATTGACAAACTCGAGTGTTTCTCAGGGTCAAATGTCCCATCTCGAGACACTACATATTGTAACCCAGGGACTAGGTTTAAAGGAAGAGCAGGAGCAGCTTCTTCCCTTTGGTAAATTCAGACTTAATCGCAGAGGTTCCTTACCATACGTTTCCTGCAATTTTTCGTCTGATTCTCTGTTCTTCTCCAGCAATAGGTCATTCTCTGGTATTCACGTACCCCATTCCTTTTTTTTTCTTACAATAGGAAGACTCTAATTTAATGTTCGAAAGAGTACTAAGTATTACCATTTTTTTCTTTCTCCTGGTGCGACTCTTTTCACTTTCTTCAATATCTTTTTAATTAATATTATGTATCACATTTGATAAATCACCAACACACGTATCATGATGATTCTTCAAAAAATCTTCTAAATTATTCATGGGGGCAAACCTATCCAAACAGGTTCCCAACTTCGTTTCAGTATCAGCCATGGAACAACCTTAGTCAACCAGGTTCTTAACTTGGTTTCACTTTAGCCTCACAGTCTCTTACTTTCTGGACAGTGAGCAGAATAACCGGGATCAGAGGAACCAAAGACACTCAGCAGCTCAGGCTTTGAAAATTATTTACTTAATAAGAAATGTAAAATTTGTTATTTCAATTATCACAAATACAACAGACAGGTCAATAGTGTAGACAAATGTCTGTATCGAAGTAACACAATCAGTAGTTGGTCAGTGCATAAATCATTTGAATCTGTGCTTCTTTGGTGGAGTCAGTTCTGTAAATTCATAAACAGCAGCAAAAGTCTTGCATCAGATAAAACGTTTCTTGCTTCAGACCAGAAATTTCTTGCTTGGGTAATTGATCATGAAGTCAAAGTTGAATCTTTAATAATGTATAGCTGAGCTATACTCTTTCGAACATTATTCGACAGTTGTTATACTGTGCGCAATTGCCTGCTGCGTTTCGCCCACAAATATTGAGTCAATTCACTTTGCAGTTTATTCTGTGAAGCACTTTGAGACGTCTCAAATGCAACAATATTATTATTATTTTATTATATTATTGTTATAGAAGAACATGAATTGTTGTAAAACTTGAATTGTTATAGAAAACATCTTTAACACAAACATTAATTTGTTATGGACAAACATCTTCAACAATCTTTAGCTACAATAACAAGTCATCTTGACATTTTTCTAGTTACATCATTTTTAACCATTAATCAAAATGGTGACTAATCGTCATAAGCATTTCTTAACCATTGATTCAAATAACTCTTGACTACACGGGCTAACATATATTCACAATTTCAGTTATGAAGCAGGATCACAACAAAGGGAAGAACTTTTAAGAGGCGAACATATAATAAAATAATCCTTGCATTTGATATAATGCCTTATTTAACGCCTTATAACGCCTTCGAGGCATCTCAAAGCGCTTCACAGAATAGACTGTAAAGTGATTTTAACTGTATATATTTTGTGGGCGAAACGCAGCAACCAATTGCACACAGCAGTGTCCCACAGACAGTCGTGGATCGAAGTGACCAATTTATTATTATTATAACTGCATGAGACTAGAGAGATAAAGATCCAAAAGAACCCCACATTTCTACAGACAATAGCTGTTTACAATATTACACCTTTGACTGAGCCTCATACAATCAAACCCACTTCTGTTGAACATTAGCCAAACCCAAATAACCTTGCATTCAACTGATGTGTCGCTGAACATTCTTTTCAGTTGCAGAGATGCTTACTCATATTCCTTGCTGCAGGCAAAACTCATCTATTAGCTCAGAGAGCAAATTGCTCTTAAGTTAATGAGCGTGTATAAATACCATCATCATTCTGGTTAATTTGGTTCCCCCGCCATCGATGTATCTACTCTCAACTTGCCTCAGTCTTTATGTTGGACTATCTCAGCTTTAGTTGCATGTAGATCAGTAGTCGCAGATGACGCTCCACGTACAAAATACACAGTCACTACACTTCAACGTAAAATCTTGTGAAGTGCTTTGGGACGTTGCAATAGCGTGATGAAGCGGTGTAACAAAAGAAGGATTTTTTTTATTAGTTACAGTGGTGCAAGTGCTTTTACTGTTCTATGACCATTTTGCATTGTTTACCAATTGGGACTGAAACTTGGAGGTCAAGGCCACATTCAGCTGCTCAATAGAGAAGCTCACTTCCTCTATGGAACCGCCAATTGAATGGCTCGTGTGCGACCAACACTTACGTTGTATATCTCCATGAGGGAGCTGGACTGTGGTACCTTCAGTTACGAAGGGAAGGGCCAGCACAACACACAACAGGCTGTGCAAAGCACTTTGAACCATCCTCCTGATGAGAAAGGCGCTATATAAATGTAAATTGCAATGCATTTCGCCTCCTGCCCTGCCTTTGCAGGGCTTGATATAGAGATGAAAGTGCTCACAATACTGTGTTGTATACGCAAGCAATTACCTCTCAAGACAATGAGCCAGTTTTAATGCTATTGGATAATAGTGTCTTGGCAGATATTTCATATTGCACAGAAGCGAGCCTAGCAACCAGACATTAGGCACCAGATCATTAAGAAGCCATTCAGTCTCGGGACCTTGTTGGGTTGTTCCGTTGTGCACAGAGCAAATGCACCACCAAGTGGCTTGATTTTATTTTATTTCTGCAACTGGCTGGCGATTCGTAAAAGCTCATTTATAAATGTTAACTTTTTTTGTGGGGGAAACATGACTATTGCTCCTCCCCACAAAGCAAGTGGAGTGCATTGCTGTGACAGAGGTCAACACAGCAACTGAAAGAATGATCCCTGCTTTTGTTAGATGACCATCAAGTACTGCAGTGATACATTTTTCATGCATAATTAAGCAGCTCACGAGCAACAAGAGTGTAAGGATCTGGAGCTTGGATCAGTGCCTGACTGACTCTGGCTGTTTGCTGGCATTAATTCTAAAATATGGCTCGGATTCATGCATGCTGATAAATATCTGCAGTTAGAGGTTTGCACAATAAAGTCCTCAGGTACCTTTTACTGTGTTGGAGATGGCACGGTTTCCATTTGATTTGTGCTCCAGTTGCACCTTCCACTAGCAATACAAACACAGCTGGTCTTTTATGCATATGAAGAAAGGGACTGTTTAATGATTGTTTGTCTGAGAGCTGTATTAATTGGCTGTTACTTTACATCCACAAGACACTTAGCCACTGCACTTTATAATACATCCCGTGAAGCGCTTTGACATGAACAACGTTATACCAAATGTAAGGATTACAATAATAATAATTTGTAGTAGTATTATTCATTATTATTATTATTATTCACACTCGGGTATTTGATGCGAGAACTTCCTTTACAAATTCATGACACATACACAGTCACGTTTCCCAGATAAAATAACAATAATAATGATAATCCTTTAAATCTGATACAAGACCGCAGTTGGAAACAGGAATCCTGGTTAATGTTGATGTTATTATTAATATTATTATTATTCACCATCAGCTGCTGAAACCAGTTGTAATGACTTCTCTAATGCCTCTGCTGAGAGCAATTGACCCAGAACGGACTAGGATTTAATCTCAAGGCCTGTTTGGTCTAGCACTGATCGAGTGGTGCCTTTTTCCACCAGGCTATCAACAGAACTTTGGACTTTATGTTCTGGTCACCATTTCTAAAGTTTCTCCTTTAGAAATTTTACCCACTTTGCCGATGGCTTGGTGGGGCAAAGGTACTATTATCTAAAGTATTTCAAGTACTTTATAATAATCCTTGCATTTGATATAGCACATTATCACGTCTTCAAGACGTCTCAAAGCGCTTCACAGAATAGACTGTAAAGTGATTGACTGTATATTTTGTGGTCAAATTATTATCATTATTTCAAGGGACTATTATCCCCGAAAAAACAGGAATCGACTAACAACCGGGTTCCTACTTACTGCTAGGTAAACAGAGGCATGTGGAGTAAGGAAGCTTCCCCAACGTTTTGTCCTGCTGGGGAACATCTTTAACAACTTTAACATCTTAAAGGTGTTACTTTGGTACCAGGAGAAGGCTCATTCCATCTCAACATTGCAACATCATCCTCGATTTCTGCACCATTAAATCTCAAATCCTCGGGACGTCCTCCCGAAGGGAAAGGCACTACTCAAGTGTAATTTGCATTGTATTGTAAATCCGAACGCAAATAGCATGAAGCCTATCCAGAGGAAGATGAGGGGGACATTATAGATGATTTCAGACCTCCTTTCAGACTTCTGATAGCATTTCGATTTTGTGCCCGTTTTATTTTCAGGCAAAGTGACACTTTAGTAGAAATAAACTGCTGGATCGGGCTTTATTGTATAAACGGTGTTGTGACTTGGTGACTTCACTGTCTACATAAGAAAATGTAAAGAAACCAAAGCAGGGAGCTGAGGCACTCTGGATTGTCACAGAAACTAGCACAAGATAAATGTCATATGTGAGTGTTTGCTGAAGCATGAGAGGGCCTGTTTTGTTCCTGGTTGTTTTTCTGATGTGACTGAAACTCATCGCCTGCCCTCGCACACAGTCTTCCTTTCTCTGTGCCTCTTAAGCTGTTGACTTTAATTACAGCCTTCTTAAACAGAAAGGGACATGTTATGAGCGGAGGAGGACTATTCCGATTGAGCTCGATGTTCTGTAAGTGTAGCCTGACAAGAATTCACCCCAAAATACTTTGCATGTTCTCCAGGCACTTTGTTCAAAGGAAAAAAACTCCAGTCTAGACAATGCCAAGGAGCCAGGTGTAGCGCTGAGCATGTCTGTCAAGTCTGGAGGCTTCATCATTGCCCATTCCTTGTAGGGGCTGATTTTGAAGGCTGACAGCCAGGTTTCTTTGGTAGCGGCGTTTTAACAAGGGAAGATTCCCTGACCTTGTGGACCTGGGATGTCAGCCTTCAGACTCATTCTGTGCAGAAGCTTTTTGCTAAGTAAATTCTGTGAATAACCCTTCATCCTGCGAGAGCGGGAGCCCAGTGAAGCAGCAAATGCGAATATTTTTGCACAGCTTAGAACACAAGACGCAGCTTTCATTTGGCTGACAAACGAAGCTGCTGTGCAGACCCCCTCAAAGGCATATAATCCACCTCAGCCAGCCTGGGGTGGGTGGGGGGTGGTGGGTGGGTGGGTGGGGGGCAACTTAATCTACCACAGTGCAGCTATTTAGACGTTCACACTGACTGACAGACAGTATCGCTGGGCACAGGCACCAGCATGAATTCCTCCCACTTTACTCTGTGTGTACTTTGGCTCCCGAAATAGCAATCATGACACAGCTCAGGACTGAACTGGTTTCTGGGTGTGGAGTGCATGGATGGAGATTAAGCTTCGAAGAAATCAATCTATTTGTACTTGGAACCCAACTGCAGAGCTTACCTGTGCTCTTCACACGATGGAGGTGCCATTTTGGCAACGCCATCTGGGCAGATCCGACTGCTTTTAACGGCGGATGATATTGACCAGGAAACATAGGATGGGTGTTCTGGAAGGATGAGATTGGATGGGCTGAAGGGTCTTCTTCATCCAAACAATCTGGTGATCTTGCAACTCCTCCATTGCCGTTGGACCTTCCAAACAGCTGGACCCACTGTTTTGAACAAACGCTTTCAAAATAAATGCCAACATGAACAGAGTTTTAAGATTTGACCCTGAAAGGATGTTGAAGTTTAAACTTAATTAGTTCTGTTTGATTTAAAAAGAGATGCAGATGGCCAGACTCTCGAATCCAGTTGTGCGTACGTTCAGTTTTAATTGGTGGGGTGAGGACGTGGGCAGTTCAAAAGTTCGATAGAAACAGAGCACGATGGACTGAATTAATTGGACAAAAGGACAACACGTTTGCAGTTGAAGTGATTCATCTTCTCACGGTACTCGCCGAACGTATTGGGATTCTGTTCCCTGATATCAGATTGAAATTGGTATTTTTTTCCCCTAACAGCGCTCGGTGCATTCAGACACCTTTCGTGCTGTTGGATTTCCATTCCGCACAGTTAACAAATTGCTGGAACATTACCTAGTGTAGGTCAGACGCATAATAAGGCAATGCTGACTGTGAAATTATACATGGAAGCTTTTTTTCCGTAACGTACACCCGAGATGTTATACATTCCTAAATATCAATTGCATGTTATCGGTTGCAAAGTTTACAGCGGGTGTGCATTGATGATTAATCTTCAAAGTGAAGTTCATTGAATTCTTCAGCTGACAGCATCTACTGTCTCTGCATTTAAAACAGAATGAATAAAAGCCAACGCGTTAAGTTTTAAGAACATATTCTAAAAATAATAGATGCCCTGGACTGATTTTGAGAATATAATCATCGATCGCTGCCTTGTAATGACTGCTGGATATTTATTATTCGACATTCGTTGGAAGTGTGAAGTCTTGAAACGCAGCTGATGTGAGCGGTACAGTACTTTTGTGGAGCAAAACTTTGGTGCCTCAGCACCACTGGTGCCGTAGAAAGGAGCAATAGGAATCTCTTCACTTCCTGGGATTCCTTGTATGGCGCCTTGTCTCCAAACACGCTCATCACCTTCGCTGTCTCTCCAGGCTCGAGTCTTCAATGTGGACTTCATTGTGCATCAGTGACAACAATGTTATCTGCAACCTTGAAGAAACAGCAAATATTGTGGGCACATCCAGAGGGTGGGCAACTCAGAGGCTCGTTTTATGATAGATGGGATCAGATGGCACTAGAGGCCTTATTTGAGCCCAGAAAACTGAGAATCTGACAGATATGGTGCAGACAGAACTTCTTGTTATAACAGTGGGAAAGTGGAATGGTTCCATAGAGGAAGGATTATTTGCCTTTGTTGATCGGAATTAGAATTAGAGGAGAAAAGTGAGCCAAAGTGACCAGCTTACTCTTCGGGAGAGTTACCAGGAGCACCATGTAGTTGGAAGGGAGTTGGAAAGGGAGATTCATGGGAATGCTAAGAAAAAAACCTTGGCAAGGGATCAACGGGGGAAGTGGGGGGAGTGATGACGGAGGGAGGAAGGGAGGACGACAGTTTAATAAAAGACAGAGCGGAAAGGAAGCCTGAGAAATTAATATAATTGGTAGTTTACAGCAGGGCAAGTTTCCAGTAAAACAAGAGGGAACAGTTTCAGAGTTGTAAGGGGAAATTTCAGGACAGGCAATAAGGAAGCATTTCTTTACATAGAGGGAAATCAATGACTGGGCTGCTCAAACGGGTGGGTGGGCCTGGGATTCGGGGTGGATGGTGGGATGGGTGTTCTGGGCAGATGGGGTCAGATTAGCTGAAGGGCCTTTCTCAACTGCAACATCCTTGTGATCTCGCGAACCGCCTCCCTGCCCGACCCCTGCAGAATCGTAAGCCACAATGGCGATGTGCTACGACTTGTAAGATTGGGTCCATTCTCAACTCACCTCAGCTCGGTCAAGGGGCTCCCTGTGCAGAATTCGCTGCTGACGTGAGAAACACATATTGATCTAGAGGGTTAACGTTTTATGGCCAGACCAGACCAGACCGTGCGTGCGTTCCTCTTGACAAACCAGAGGCAATTTAAAAGGTTTCCCATACAAGTTGTCTTTGAGCTCTTGGAATTACTGGCATCTCATTAACACCCTGTTTGTCTGGAACAGGCGACAATGATCTGCCCTAATCATTAGCTCTGATCTCCTGCCCCATTTATCCAATCAGTAATTTCCGTCGGATTAGTTTTGTCTTTCGGTGCTTTTTCTCTCGTCTTTTGAGAGAAACAGTGTAATCGCTACTAAGGTTTTATTGCCATGAACCACTAATGAAGTACATTCCCCACTTTGAAAGTGTCAGAACTCCATTATCTCACGCTTGTATACGCGACAGATAAAAATGTCAAACTGTGCTAATTAATGGTGTCTGTTTATTTACTGCAAAGTGCTTTGATTTTCCCCTGTGTAGTTTTTCTTGTGATAAGATATTTATCTTTCATCCCTTGAGATACCAGCTCTGTTTGCATTCCGAGTGCTTCTGCCTTATTTTGGACGGCAACCACGAAAACCCATGTCTGCGTGTTGCATTGAGAAACATTCTTTAATCTTAGTGGAGTAAATGAGAAGCCGGGTTCTGATGATGCATTATTTCCTTTGCTATTCGCTTTCAAAGTTATTCTTGGGGAAAGTGCAGTGAAGCACAAATTGAGCACCAGCCTCCTTCCTCTTCATGGGTGTTAGAAAGATCAGCCCTGAGCACCAGTGAATCATTGGCCCTGAGTTTGAGTAGGTTGGGGGAGAGCAAAGAGTCCAGTGAATGCAAACCACAGGTTCTTGCCTTGCACTCTCGGGATTCTGTTCTGCCGTACAGCTAAAGGATTTTTTTTCCCCCCCTCCGTCCACTTCATTGTGCTCATCTACACCTTTTCATTTGTTGAACGTCTTTGCTTCTCGTGCACTTGTTTAGACGCTTAATCAATAACCTTTATCATTTGCTTTAATAGAACCAATGATCAACTGGTGACTTTCTTGTCAAGATACAGGGATATGAACTTCCTGAAGTCTCACGGCAGGGACAATGCGAGGTACAGTATTTTCATAGTTTTACTGCTAACTAAACCAGTCACTCTCGATGCTTCTCGTTACAGTGGAACACAGTTGATCCACATGTCCGTTTTTTCAGATAAATCTCTGAAGTGGATGTTGGACCCGGGCCTGTGTGAGATACCGACAGAAATACTTCATAGTTTCCCCAAAAAGCGTTAGGGTTAGGTTTAGGGTTTAGGGTTATCATACTGTCATACTATGATGTCATGCAAGCAATATCAATAATGTGTGTGTGGATGGGCGCACTTAATAATACAATACAAAATATGAAAAAAAATTTGATTTGTGTAGCGTCTTTCATGTCGGGAGAATGTCCCAGAACATTGTTATGATCTGGAATACACTGCCTGAGAGCGTGTTGGAAAACCTCACCAAAAGGGACAATTACATTGCCGGTGGAAGCAGATTTGATAGTAGCTTTCAAAGGAGAATTGGATAGGTACTTGAAAAGGAAAATTCGTAGCGCTAAGAGAGGGGTAAGAGCGAGAGAGTGGGACTTGTTGGGCACGGGCGAGATGGGCCGAATGATCTCCTTCTGTGCTGTAAGATTCGGTAATTCTATGATTTCCTAAACTTGAGTTTCCCCTTAATGGATTTTGTTGCTCTTAAATGTGATGTCATTTAAACTGTAGCAGACGCTGTGTATTGAAGTGCGTGGGTCTCCGTAAATTACAAGTGAAATGTGAAAGTGTGATTACATGCGTGAGTCTATGTGCAGTGCCAAGCGAGACACTGCGAAAGTATGTTCGAAAATTGATAAGCGAGAATCATCAAAGGATCTTTTAGATTCCCCAGTGTAATGTTTTACCAGTGTGCATGTAGGTAGATAATTAATATTTAATCTCCCGCGGAGAGAACCTTGCTGCTTTCTTTTTGAGTTCTTTCATTAAATACACAAGCTAAATCCAATTTTTGCTCCGGCACTGAAATGATAATTAACATTCCAACAAAATTCTCATCCAATGATCCTATTTATTGGGCTGTGGTGGAATCTCGCCTCTGCCAATTCTCGTATTGTCACAAAATCGTTGCTAAACATTTTTACGCTTTGCAAACCCGATTTCCAGCCAAATGTGAATTGTGGCATCTGAACTCAATTTGCTAATTTTCACAGTTTCCCATGAGCCCTATCGATTGTACCTTCTGCTGGTTGTGTTTCTAATCAGCTGCTAAATCTGTTTGCAGTTTGCTCAGAGTAGATCATTTAGACCAAATACTTCTATTTGGTTTCAGTGACTTAGAAACAAAGAAACCTACGACACGGTAGGAGACCATTAAGTGTCCGTAGTTGCCTCGGCAATCTGTCCTCTCCTACCTTTCCTTTGCCTGTGCTTATTAAATTCCCTTTTAAATGCCCACAAACAATTCTCCATCAGCTATCACTTAAACTGGAATAATAATCCTTGCGTTTGACTTTGTACCTTTCACATCAGGGGGATGTCTCAAATTGCTTCACAGGATTTACTTCAAAGGTGTAGTGAGCTCGTGCAGCAATGTTTTGGAGTGTCAGCCTAGACGGTGAGTTCACAGTCTAGTTCTCAGAGGCGAGAGTGCCACCAGACTGATCCTTTGTATTCCAGATAGAATCCACCGTCACAGTGGGTTGTCTGAAACCCGTTATCAAATCAAGTGAAAAACTACACGTTGCCTTCCTCAGCTGAACGACACAAGCAGGCTGCAGCAGGGTGTCGCTATTTAAACACATTAAACACTGACATGGTTGACAACTTCTGGAAACATGAAATCATTTTTGTTTGTGGGGGTGGGGGGGAAGATTCCGCAGCGCCATAGAAGCAATTCAAGGAAACATTTCAGATCAGGATAAAATGAATTTTAAGAAACTATTGACTCGTAAAGCCATTGGAAAGAATTTGCAACGGTTGTGTGGTTTTAATGTTTTAATGATAGAATTCTGCTCATCTTAGGACGTGATAACCGATACTATTGTTCCTAGTTTTTTGATTAAATTACTCCACTGGTGGTTTGTGACAGTACTGGACAAAGCTCTGAACAGCACAGAATAAGAGTCAAGTGGGTTCAATCTTCATGTTGGGACTTTGAGCTCATAGTCTAAGCTGGCACTCCAGTGAGGTCCTGGTGGGTGAGTCAGACACTGCATTGTCCTTCGGGTTGAGGTGTTAAAACTGAGTCGTTCGGGTGGTTCTCGCTGTTCAGATGGTCGTCAAAGATCCCGTGGCTCTATTCGACAAAGAGAAGGGATTTTCTCTCTCCCAGTGTCCTGGCCAACAATCCCCCAAATATAATCGCCCGTTCACTTGTTCTGGCGAAGGGTCGTGGACTCGAAACGTTGCCTCGCTTTCCTTTCTCCATAGATGCTGCCTGATCTGCTGAGTGTTCCCAGAGACTTTGTTTCGCTCTTTTTGTTTCACTTCAAGTTGTTGTTTGTTGGACGTCGCTGTGTGCAAATTGACTGGCACGTTCTCCGACAAATACGCAGTCACTACACTTAAATCCAGTAAATCCCATGAAAACCCTTTCATCGACCCGATAAGGCATTATCGCAAAAGTAAGGATTACAATATTATTGTGTTGTGCAGGAACTTCCTGAAGGCGGATGTAACATTTTATGGAACAAAACTGCTGATAAACCTAAAAACAGGAGAAAGCCACAGAATGGGTTTTGTTGCTTCTGATTTACTTCCGTTTCACCCAGGCAGCCAATAAAAAGTCAATAAAAGAAATCAATCCACGCCTCTGCTTCATCCCATCTCCCCCGCCCTGCCACAAATTGCTCGTTAAAATTCATTCTCATTCGTTCCTACACCAAGCGCAGAATATGACATTGGCGAGAAGAGGTAAGCGGTGCTCCTGAGATCTCCTCAGCTGTTCGTAACCGACACAGTCTCTCTCACCAGTGGAAATATTCTCCCTGCATCAAATCTAGGCCGTGACCCTATCTTTTATTTTAACGCGGCTGAAACTACCGCACACGAAAGAGATGCTTTTAAAAATACCTTTTAGTTTTAGAGAATCACTGTGAGTCAGGCTGGACACGAAAACTGCGGATTGCAGCGTTCGAAACCTCGCAAGCTTTCAGTACGTCGTGTCTGAGAAACGTACAAAAACTAGTGAAAATAGGCTTCAAAAAAGCCTAACAGATTACCAGCTGGCACCAGGCTCCCATGGTTTTCATTTTTATTAACCAGGCTGGCTGGAACAGGAAGGCAAAGGTTAGCATTTATGAGAGTAGGGCGGAGAGAGAAGAAAGCACCCATAACTGTGCGTAATTAGAGTCTGTAAAAAAACCCACTGGTATACCAATAATAAATAGTTTTTCTCTGACGAAAGGCTGGTGATTTGGGAATAATAATAATAATAATAATCCTTGCATTTGGTCTAGCAACTTTCACGCCAGGGAGATGTTTCAAACCGCTTCACAGGAGTCACTGCAAAGTGCAGGGACTGTGGCAAAAATCAGCAAATGTTTGTCATACTGGAAGCTCAGCCCATTTTTGGGATCCAATACAAAAGCAAGAATAGGACTGCAGGAGGGAAAGCTTCGTTAATCAGTTTTAAAAAAAATTCATTAGTTGTGAGACCGAGAATTGCCATCAGAAAAGGTAAGTCACTGACAAAGCAAAACTCTGCAGTTCCGATTAAGTTTGTGTTGAATGGGGTTATAAAGCTGTTTGAGAACACAAACAATGGTGTAAACTTTTACCCTACTAAATAATAATAATAATGATAATCCTTGAATTTGACACAGCGCCTTATCACATCGTTGAGATGTCTCAAAGCGCTTCACAGAATATACGGTCAAGTGAATTAACCGTGTATTTTGTGGGTGAAACGCAGCAGCATAACACCAGAGAGGGAGGGAGACACATTGTTTTGAAAGTGAGACAATCTTGGAAATGTCCCCGTCCTGTAGAAGGGGCACAGTTGGTTCCGATTGTAACTACACAAGAAACTTTCCAAAGGATATGATTCACGTTGCATTGAAACAAGCGAGGCTTGCTGTGGTTCCTTTTTTTTTCACATATTGTGCAATAATCCCGTGAACTCCAGATTGGTGTCCTTCCCCCGTTAATCTCCCGAATTGTCGGGCATTTACCTCCGATGTGGCTTTACTGAGAAAAATGTGGGTTCAACGTATGTCTTTCGTAGCTTCTGATGCACTTAGCGAAGAAGACAAACGGCTCTTTTTATTTTTTTCCTCTTGCGTTCATTAAAATTTCATTTGCAGCTGAAATCCAGGGGACACCAATTGCATCGTTGAGCTGCCCCAGGAGCCGAGTCGATTAACTCACCAGATCAGAACGTTTCTCTGTCGCCTTGCTGCGTCCCGACTTGTAGCGCGGCGCCCGTACGTAGCTCTCCGATCGCTGCCAAGCTCGATCCTTCAACCCGGTAACCTTTCTGCTCTGCCCTCAGGTTCATCCGCAAGCAAGGCTTGGACCGGATTTTCTTCGAGTGCGACACGCACATGTGGCGGCTTGGAGACCGTAAAATCCCGGAGGGGGTCACGGTGGACGGTGGCTCGGACTGGTTCCTCCTCAACAGGAAGTTTATGGAATACGTGACGTACTCGGAAGATGAGCTTGTGAGCCACATGAAGCGGTTTTACGCCTACACCCTGCTGCCAGCCGAGGTACAACGACTGTGTACTTCGTAGGCAAACGTCTGCCGTGCTTCAACCCGGTTCAATAGCTCGGCCCATTCTCGGGACGAATAGGACTAAATCTCGGCCCTTTTGGCCAACATCAAGCGTAGTGCCTGTTCCTTGGGCAGTGCACCTGGCTCCCTCTTAGAGGTTCGGATCGTGTAAGGATGCCAAATGAACGGATTTCCAAAAGCAAGTGGGCCCCAGAGGCGTGTTTAAAGAGAGTAGCGTTTCCTACCTCCAATTCAATGTAGAAATAGTTGCATTTTTTAAAAAAATGACTGTGAAAAGACCAAGCTCATTCGCGTATCTAATTGGATAAATCCTTTGAATTTTTGCCAAGGCCCCGGAATATTTTGCACACTTCTGTTTCACTCCCCAAAGGCTCGGTGTTTAAACAGATTAAATCCCTGGGTAAATGCATTCCAAAAGGACCTGCTGCTTTTCACTCTTTCAACCCCGCAGCAGTTTTTTTCTTAAATGCCGCGTTTAAATACTGGGCTAATGTTTTACTTCAAAGCCTTGATGCTTTTTGTGGGTGGTGTGTGTGTGTTTTTTTTTGAGGCTTGTCAAATGTCTCCAGTGAGCACAGTCACAGAAAAAGGACGTTGTTTTTTTTGGTTTCCCAGAGAGCATCTCAACATTGTTCCAGTTTCATGTTGAAACGACAAGCTCCTGAAGTAACTGCGCTCCTGGTATCACTTCTGCTTTTCTCTCGAAGGCGTGTCATGAAACCGTGGTGGTTTTCTGACAACCACTTGTAATTTAATGTAACCTCAGAAATTTGAATTACTGTAAGCGTACGCTTTATGTCAAAGCTGTCATCTCTTTCGCCCCCGCCCCTGCCGTCTGTGCCTGGAATGGGATTCCCTCCCACTTCATTAAAACCCCGGCCGGGGTTGATACAATCATTGCAGAATCACCGCTGACCCCTCATCTCCAATGTGATAAAAAGACCTGGCTTGGGTAGTCATTGCTACATTCAAACACGGTAGACTTTCCAATCCTACGCAGTTGCCGTTTGTGCTGGAGAATATTCAGGCTTTGCGTTCTCTTTGAAAGGGCCACGTCTGGTGGTGTTCACCTGCAGTGTTAACCGGACTAAATAAGTGCCGCAAAGTCTGATTTTGCTTTATCAGCATTGATTTTTTTCTACTATCATACAAGTTCACGTTATAGCGATTCACCAGGTTCTCGGGCACCTCCGGCAGATTGTACTTGTCACGAATGAGATTTTGTTATTCATTTATGCTGATGCCTTTAAGTATCATCTCCCTTTTCGTTCCCACTTGTCTATAATTTCCTTTGCGGATTCCTTCTTTAAGCAGACTTGGGGCCCTTTCCTTCAATACAATTGCCTCTGTGTCACACAATGTTTGTTGGGGGAGGGGGGAGAGAAGAAAAATGTCGCCTTCTCACACCTCTTAAAGGCTTAAAGAAGGAATACGCAAAGGAAATTATCATGCACGACAAAGTAAAGGTAAAGGCATTGCCTCTTTTAAGGCTGTTTTTAAATCATAAATGAAGGCAAAGGTTAAGCATATAGGGGGAGGGAGGGAGGTGCTTGGGGGGGACACTATCTTCTAAAGCATAAAAACAGGGGAAACATAAGCTCTACACATCTGTTTATCAACATTTTCACTGCCACATAAGCTGGAAACTGTGCTGAAGACAGACGTGCGCCCTGCAGAGGTCAAAACTTCCAAGCTGAAACTGAAATGAATTGCGTTTCACGTTTTTTTGCATAACTTGAGTAAGACTTACGGAAGAAAAGTACAATTGCTAACACATTGTGCCATTAATGCGTAATGAGGCACCAGCTTATTTGGCTGCTTCCTCTTTGGACACATTACTGTAGTGAAACTGCTGACCGAGGCTCTGGTCTGCCAAAGGCAGGCTGGAGAGGGAGGTAGAAGGAGAAGGTCCCACTCTGTTAAAAGAACTTAGGAGAAAGCCCGATTTCAAAATGAAGATTATATCTAAGAAGTCGCTAAATTCTGGATAATAATAATAATGATAATAATAGTTATCCCTGCATTTGTGATAGCGCCTCATCACGTCCTTGAGATGTCTCAAAGCGCTTCGGGAGATACTCTGTAAAGTGGATTGACTGAAATTTCGTGGACGAAATGCTAATAAAAGAGTAACACTAGACCAGGATGGAATTTCTCACCCAATGTGAATCTGGTCCAAGCTAAGCGTTAGCCAAAACGTGGCAGCTCACTGTAGGTGCCAGGTTAATCCTGAGAACTTAGGCGCACAGCCGATCAACTGGCTTCAGAAGTGGGCAGGCTCGTTATCCACATGCATTTCACAAAATATTTATTTACGCCTTTCCTGTCGTAAATTACTATTTGATTCTTACCTCCATGCCATTATCTCGCTTCGCACTTATGGTCCATTAATAAAGAACACAATAGGCAATAGATAATTGGCTATGTTCTGTTCGCTCGGGTGAAAATCTGTGTTTGCTTGAGTTTAGCCAAGGCTGTTCATGTGTAAACTCCATACTCACTGGCCTGTCATTTGATTTCAAAGAGGGGTTGGGTGCATTATTTAGGGGTCATCTAGCATGTAATTTAAACATAGATCTCAGAGTTATTTGAAAAAGCTTTGGTCAGTATTTGAAGACTGACAGCTAATACGGTTTAATATGATCCAATACTAGCAATTTTGGTGTAACCACGCTGCATGTTCCATTAAACTCAATAAGAAGGAGATTGATCAGAAGTTGGACTCGCTGCTCTGTGACCTGATCTCCGGTTGATGTGCAGTCATGTAGGCATCGCAACTGCATGAATCAAAAGTAATTAAAGTTCTTCCACTACAGCTGCCATCTTGCCTTAAATAAGGATGACTGCTGGAAAATGATGGATGGACTTTCTAAGTGGTCATAGTTTAAACATAGGCAGACCATCTGTTTGAGGGCTGTCTTTATGCATCACTTACTGCCTTGAAACCACCAAATATCAAAGTGCTGCAAAGCTGTTTTGTTTAACGTTTGTATAGTCCTTTCGCTCGCATCTCAAAAATGCTGGATATTATTGGCTATAAAGATGCTATAAAGTAGGTTTTTGCATTGCGGCTGAAGTCTTTCACTTTGCTAATGTCTCATTTTACCTCTCTGTTACAGTCCTTCTTTCACACCGTGTTGGAGAACAGCCACATGTGTGACACCATGGTGGACAATAACCTGCGGATTACCAACTGGAACCGGAAACTGGGCTGTAAATGTCAGTACAAGCACATCGTAGACTGGTGTGGCTGCTCCCCCAATGACTTCAAACCGCAGGATTTCCATCGTTTCCAGGTGGGTTCACAGTTACCAACAAACACGGCCGTTTGTTATTCAAGCAAAGGATCTGAAGTTTGATAAAGCGATCCAACGTGGAGATGGTCCAGTCAAACATGGGCTTGGATCAGAGACAGCGAAATAGGCTGCTGGATTTGTGTTTCAGATGCCAGAATGTTTTACTGTATGTACACAACACTAAATCCAATACTCAGACAGGAAGATAAGTCGCAGTTCTCCCAGAATTAGCATTAGGTATTTTACAACAAAACCTGTGTATTGTTTCAGAGGTTGATGACTATGGTCGTTTGTTTTTTTTATTCCAATCTAATCTTCTTGCCAGCGAAGTCTGTCCTTTATAGCTATACGATTTTTTTCGGCTCTGAGTATGTTATATATGTTGATATGGTGCCTGTAATGGCAAAATATCTCCAAGCTCTCCACAGGGCTTTTACTGTAAAGTGCAGTGACTGTGTATTTGCAGGCGAACCCTGCAGTCAATGTGCGCACAGCAGCATCCCACAAACAGTCATCGAGGGAATGAACAATTTTATGTTTGGTGTTGATGGCCAGGGCACCAGGAGAAACTTCATTCTCTTTTCAAATAGACTTTAAAGATCCCCAAGGGCGGACGGGACCATTTTGTTTACAGGACGTATGAAAAGCTAATGTGGGGCAGAGTGCTGTGGACTGAAGTTCATTGGTTCTGTGTTTACAAGCGCAATAATGTTGCAACAGGCCTTCCTAATCCTTTGTAGAGTTATTCCATGTGTGCAGCTTCACTATAATTTTAACTAAGGAATGGTTGTATAGTTGTTATCAGAATATTTATTACCTCTCTCTCTCTTCAACCTCCACCACCTCCCCACCAAAAAGCGGATGTTGACTGGTTGAAGATCCAGCTCATTAGTAAATAACTTTCACTCTTGCCAGCTAATTGGTACCAGCAGGACTTCGGCTTCAGTGACTAACAGTCTCGGCAGGAAACTGAGACTGTGAGTTACTCTTGTCACAAAGATGAGTGGAAGCATTTCCTTTAGCTTAAGGGTCTAGTAAAACCATACCAACTGCATTCTCTGGGCTGTAATTGGTGAACTGTTGCCCTTCGGGGAAACCAGAGGTGACCCAGTGAGTGCAAATTCAACTAGTTTGTTGCTTAGGTAACCCTTGGATCAAGTTTGTACTCATCACTCTGGGCTTCCAGGAGGAATCATATGTGTGACGATGTAAACCAATTTATTTTTGTGGGGTTTTTGTTTTAGCTTTAAACATGAAACAGTGGCCCTGTATAGTTTAGCATCGGCGGAGAGGGGAAAGAGATAAATAGGGTCTCTTTGGAACTGAGGTGGTTCAAGTTGACATGCCTAGCAAAGGAAGATCGCAATTAAGTCGATCCTCTGTGGCGACCTTAGTAGTAGAGTTCCTGAACCAGCCGAGTCTATAGACAGACAGTGTTCACAAAGGCGTGGTTTTAGCTGCTTAAACACCAGCAGTTACCCCATCGTACTCTCTTATGTCCTTAATCTTTGTCTCAGCTATTGCCAGCCTGCACCTAATACCTTCCAGGATAATGTAAGCAGGGTATGCCCCTCTAGTAAGAGAATGCACACTTTATTCCAGACAAAAAGACATTTTGATGCGTAGGTAGCATGCATTCATTTGTATATACCTTAAGCATGGTGATGGATTTCCACGTGTGTTAAACATCCAATTGGCCCAAATCAAAACTAGCTCAGTATGAAACTAGTCACCAACGAGAGCAAGAGGGTCCTCAGGACCTCCTGGATTTCTGTAAGGACGTGCTCTCATTTCCGTTCTGTACCCAATGGAAGAGAAAAACGTAGCTGTTTTAATCTGCGTTGAGTTGACAGTGACGTGCCTGCAACCATTGCACAACAGAAATTGAGGAACTATCAGCGAGAGAAGTGCCACAAATAATAATCCTATACCAATCGTTTTGCATTGGCAATCCATCTGCTTCCCATTGAGAAATCAAGATTTCAGCACAACTGTGACAAACACTTCCACTTTAGTTAAGGATAGTTTACAGCTAATTGTGGGAAATTCAGGAGGGAAAATATGTGGGGGTGGGGGGGTTGGTGGGGGGGTGAGGGGGCCTATAACAAACTTTTAACTGCTTAAAAATATAAAATATGAAATCTTAAAATATTAAATCAACCACAAAAACTCCTGTTGCTCATTGCAAGCTGGTAAACGTTCTTAGTTATTGGCAAGGATAAAGTTCTTAGTTATTGGCAAGGATATGCATGGTGTGTGATGGTACACCGTATATTTAGTTGATGGTAAATATATCTTATACAGTAAAGCATATTACCCAATACTACTGTATTTAGTAATATGCACCCATTGTGTTTGCTCACCTAATCCTTTCCTGGTGACTAGCGGAACGCAAAATTTGCCACTGTCCAGAGATGTTATAGTAACGATTTCTCCTCGTCCACACAGCAAACTGCAAGACCGACTTTCTTTGCTCGCAAGTTCGAGGCTGCGGTCAACCAGGAGATCGTCGGCCAGCTGGACTTCTACCTGTTCGGCAATTACCCGGCCGGCACCACGGCCCTCAAAGCCTACTGGGAAAACGCGTACGACGAGCCGGACGGTGTCCACAGCACCAGCGACATCGCTCTGACCATGTATCACTCCTTCGCTCGCCTCGGCCTCAAGCGAACAGTAGCCTCCAGCCACACTAACAAAGAGGTCAACTGCAGGTATCAGTGATGATGATAATAATAATAATCCTTGCATTTGATACAGGGCCTTATCACGTCTTCGAGACTCAAAGCGCTTCACAGAATACACTGTAAGGTGAATTGACTGTATATTTTGTTTTGAACGTGTGACGATTCTGATCGCCACTTGGTGTCTAGCTAATAGGAGAGCCCAGCACACTCTGGGCTGTCTCACGCTTAGTAACCAGAGCTCAGACTGTTTCATAGCAACTGACAGACTCCCCACCACCATAACGTGCTGCCTTCAGTTCATTTTCCAGCTAATCCCAAACGTTTTAATGGTTTGATTCTCTGTCACAAACTCAGTGCCCTGAGCACGGTCAAGATCTTCTCGACTGTCTTGACTCAGCTCAGGCACCTGCCCAGACAATATTAACACTCCAGGATCGAGTACCTTCTCATAGAGAAGTCACAGTTCCAAGGCTTATGTTGTAATTATGAAGATTGAATGAGTCGGTGGTTCTCCACTGAATTGTAATTAACAGAGATCACGGATATTTCCAGAGAGATCGTAGATGGACAGTCAGGGATTTGTACTCGAGCTGGGGGTTGAGATCAGGAGGGGTCGGGGTAGGAGGGTGACCGAAGGCGCTGGGAGGGTGGAGGGCAGGGAGTTTAGGCTCTGAAGGCTCGGTCGAAGAGGAGCGTTTTAACGCGTCACACACACAGCAGCTGGTGGAGGGAACACTAGGCTGGCTCACGGCCATGATAACTGGTAGCCAGAATGAAATTTGGTGCCTTGGTGATTGTAAAATTGGAATCCAACTTTTATACAGTTAAAGTTCTACTAAACCCCTTGGTCTTGTATAGAGACGATTGCAAGATTAGAAAGATGAGACCTGTACAGACATGTGGCAATCATTAGGCTCATTTACCTGTCCTTTCCTGCACTGCTGTTCAGTCCATCCAGCAGTGATATCTGATACTCTGCAAACCTTGTGAGTGTTTATACTTTTGGCCTAGAAAGTGCAATCCTGGACATTATTGCCACTCGATCTGTCCATTATTTGAGTTGTGATGGGAAGGGAGAGAGAGAGATAGCGAGGGAGAGAGAGCGAACGTCAGCTGTTTTTTCAGGCTGCTTTTGTTACAACAATCTAGTAGATTGTTTGCCCGCTCACTTACTCTCACAATAAATGAAATCCTTTTAGTTTAAGCAGCAAATCCTCCCATCCGGGGAAAAAAAAATCACCTTCTCACTGCTTTAAAAAAAACAGTGGGGCATTGGTTATTGTGGACAGCCTTTGATTTAATCTCGTGCACAGTGCGTTTAAATTGCACTTCAGTTTGAAATCGATGGAGCTCATCAGCTCATTTCTCCCCAGAGCCAGGGAATTGGTGCTGTCTACATGTGTCTTTAATTTATTGCTTTAATTCAAATTCTCATTACCTAGGATTTCTGGCTTCGGACAAAAAAAAGCACAATTCTGACTTGTGACGAGACAAAATTCACTTCCCGGTACTCGATGATGTGCGGGCCGGAGGTGGGGGGGGGGGCAACAACAACAACGACTTGCATTTCTGTAACGCCTTTCATCCCACTCGGCATCTCAGAGCGCTGGGGCCCAATTTGAATGAATAAGGCATGACAACAGTGGATTTCCCACACCCTTCGCTTGGCCCGGCTGTTCTCTGCAGAGCTTCCTAAGTCAAAGTCCGAGCCGTTTACGTGCCATCGTAGCTGGAACCGGTTAACGATAAAGAGGTAGAACAAAGGGGTTTTCCTTTCTTTAGAAGCAGCTTCTAACAAGCTTCGTGGCTTTTCCATTGCACTCGGGGTCTGTGCGCTCAAGTCCTGAATGTGTTAGGAACCACTCTTTGGAAACACAACATTTTGCCGTTTACACTCATAAAAAAAATCCGTCTGCCGCATTCTTTCGTAGTTAACCTTTGTTTTTCTCTCCTTCTCTCCCAATTTACTGTTTTTTCTAGATATTACCCTATGGGTCACCCAGTCTCTGTTCACTTCTACTTCTACGCTGACCGTTTTCAGGGCTATCTGGTGAGACACCATGCGACAAACCTGGCTACAAGCAAACTGGAAACGCTGGAGACTTGGGTGATGCCCAGAAAGATGTTTAAGATTTCGAATCCGTCCAGCGACTTCACACGGCTGCAGTTTGCTGAGGTAAAGAAAACGAGGCTGAAACCATCTTGTCTTCCTTACCTGCCTTTCTCTGCACAAATCGGCTGCCTCATTGACTACACGTTATACATCCAATACACTTTACAGTGAACCCTGTGGAGCAATTTGAGACACCTCCCGCTATATCAAGTGCAATAATTATTTTATTAGATGCATTATTATTATGATGTTTATTATTATTATTATTAGGATTATTTGTTCTGTGTTATCAAACTGCTGAAGTTGCCATCCGGGACTTTCAAAATTAATTTCGATTTGATTTGATTCAACAAATTTAATTTGCACTCCGCACTTTCGCAGCCCAGGGTTCTCTGGCAAAACTTAAGTTTCCGATTGAAGACTTTGGGTGTTACCTTCACTCCAGTTGCGGTTCAAGCCCACGTGAAGCCGAAATAACACAGAAGTAATTTTATCTGGGGGTGGGAGGGGGATAATTGTCGGCCAGGACACCAGGAGAAAAGCACACACATGCACAGAGAAACTCGGAAGGAGATCCCACTCAGAGGGCTTAATTGAGGAATCCTGTTTGAAACCGCTGCCTTTCAGACTGCCAACAAGTCCGAATTTTGAGGGAAGCCACATGTCTCCTTACTCTGCGCTGAGTCAGAATGGGCGCAGTTACGAGACAGAGCCACACCAGCCTTTACACACACCTGCTGGGGCTATCACCTTGAACAGCGCTACTCACTGCAGCCAGCCTGCAGATATATCCACAGCGCTTGGGAAAATAACCAGCCACAATCACAGGCGGCTTTCCCTCTTTCATTGTGGAAACGTGAAGCATTGCGCCGCAGGAGTGAGTACAAAAGGGAGTGTGGAAATTGCCATTAAAGTGCCTGCCCAGCGGGACCTGCGAATCGGTGCCAATCTACGAATTTGTTTCTAAGCGCCCGCAGAAGTTGCTGGCGTGCGTGGAATTTGGCCAAAGTGCACGGAATAATTAATTGCTCCTTGCCTTCAAGAAATTGTGCCGCTGACTTTAAAAAAGTATATCAATCCCTGCATTTCGTAACGCGTCTTTCGTGGGGGAGAGCGTGAGGGGAGACATCTCAAAGCACCTCGCAGGATTCGCTGTAAAGTGGAACGGCTGTGTATTTTGTAGCCGAAAACAGCAGCCAATTTGCGCAATAAGTGATTAATTGTATCTGTAGGATTGTTGGCTAGGACATTGGGAAAAACTCCCTTAAATTTTGGAATAGTTCCATGGAGTCTTTACCGTCCAACTGAACAGGCAGATGGGATCTCAGTTCAACGTCTAATCCTATAACGGCTTAAACCCACAACCCGCTGTCTCGCGGACGGACGAGCGAGCGAGCGAGCTCTCCACCGAGCAGGGCCGACACCGTTTAAACGCAAATTCTTCGAGCTCTTGCATTTTGGCACGCCATCGCACACAGATAAAACAGAAAAGTCTCTTTCTTCCCTGTGTGTGGATCGTGAGGCGGTGAGAAAGTTGCCCAATAAGCGGGCAGGACCCTTTTCACCTGGTAGTTCTTTAGGCGGTGTTGAATGGGGTTTCGGACACCTTTTGGTGACAGGACAGCCAAACCGCATTGTTGGAGCAGTAATGTTTTAAAGCTCCCTCTTATTAGCTTGTTCCTTTTCAATTACATTTTTTTTNAAAGTACAATTGCCTGACATCTTTTGAATCTGCGGGGGGAAAAAAATTGGCTGGTTGGATTTTATAGTAAACAGCTGTAAGCCCTTAACTGCCAGTGGGAGATGGCTCAGCTTAAACCCACTCCTTCCTTGGCAGCTTTTTTTCCACCTCCTGTGATCGCCTGTCCCTGCGTGCAAGAATGTAAGAATATCTCGCTGTTTCACATCAGCAGCAAAGTGAGAGCCAAAATTTCTAATTTCGAGCAGCGCGTGGGATCATTAATGTCTACTTAAACAGGCAGACGGGACCTTAGTTTAACGTGTCATCCCTCCGAAGGACGGAACCTCCAGCAATGCAGAGCTTTCTCTCTCTCTCTCTCTCCCCCCGCCCACCCCCACCCCCAGCACTACACTGGACTATCAGCCGAGACCAGGAGAGTTCCAAGTCCTGGTTATCGTGTGGTTTGAACCCGTTGCTCACTGATCCGCAGCCCTACAACCTGGGAGCATGTCGCAAAGCTTTCCAACTTTTCCACAATTAGTAAAAGCTCTGTGAAGTTTCCGCTTGACGCGCGGGTTGTTAATGTGTGAGGGCGCCTGGGTTGCCCCTGACGGCCGAAGTTGCCGTGGCCAGATGCTGACGTGTCTGTGGCTGGTCCCAGTCAATGTCCCAGTGGGTGGGGTGGGGGGTTGCGGGAAGGTAGACAATCATCAGCGAGTTGGCAGTCGAAAGAGCACTGTTCAGAAGAATCGAGGCAGCAGAAACCGAATAATTTAAACGAGTTACATTTAAGGCGAAAGCTTAAAAAGGAAACTGCGGAACACTCTCACTCCGCCTTCCTTGCCCCTTCCTTCCCCGTCTTCAGGTCACGCCTGAAGACCTTCCCATTCAACCGTGCGTATGGTCGTCTCGCCCCACCCCCGGCACCCCTCCACCCCTGGCTCAGAGTCATGTTCCGCTGCTGTCTCTGGACGCTGCCCTGCGTGAGGTGCGCTACGTAAAGACAAGCTGTTGTTGGGGAGACACGTACCATTGGCCTCGCCACGCGCCAAGGTGTTTTGACTCGCTTCTCCCTCAAGCCACTTGCCCCCTCTCACCATTTCACGTACCGTTTCAGATCGGCACGGAGTGGGACGCCAAAGAGAGAATATTCCGGAACTTTGGCGGCCTCATCGGGCCCATGGACGAGCCCATCGCCATGCAGAAGTGGGGCAAGGGGCCCAATGCCACGGTCACGGTGGTGTGGATCGACCCCGTGAACGTCATCGCGGCGACCTACGACATTCAGATCGAGTCGGGGGCGGAGTTCACGCATTACAAGCCTCCCCTCAACCTGCCTCTGCGCCCAGGGCTCTGGACGGTTAAGATGCTGCACCGCTGGGCTCCCGTGGCTGAGACAAGGTTCCTGGTGGCTCCACTGACCTTCTCAAACAGGCAGCCGATCAGACAGGGTGAGTGGTGGCCTGTTAACATCTAACCACGCTACTCAGCCCGGTGGCGCTGTGTGTGCGCGCGCGTGTATGCGTGTGTGAGAGCGAGGAGACTTGCTGCCTTGCAGACGGTGCAGCGTTTAGAATAAGACGCAGACGAAGGCTCAACTCCACACATTGTCTTCCTGTCTCAGAAAAGCTTAAGGAGCACTGGGAAGAGCCTCAGTGTGCTGTAAGGGAGCTGTTTGAGGTGGAGGTTAAGACAATGGTGTAAGGCAACATTGATCACACCCAGTGCTTAATATTGGGCAGCAACCCTAAGCGTAAAGACGTCAACAACACCACCAACAACGTGCATTTGCATTTCCCTCGTGTGGAGGGAAGTAAATGCTTCTAATGGCAGTTTCCCTATTATCGGAAAACTGCGCCACGTGTAATCAACCAAATTATCTGCAGAGAGGCAGCAAAGCCATACCTTCTAATGAGCAACAGATACCTGAACTTTAGCAAGTCAGGTGCTTCGAGACATCCTCCCGACCCGAAAGGCTCTGTATAAACGTAAATGCTATTGTATTGAACAAAGTAACTCCTGAACTTCCGCCTGGTCAAAGCCACTTTGTAAGACCATTTTGTCTTAAGATGCAAGATTGCCCAGAATTGTGTGTGGGTGGGGTGGGGGTGGGGGTGAGGGGTGGGGGGTGTGGAGGATGAATTCAACCACCGTTTAGAAACCGGATTTTTTCCCAGTTGTTGAAATGAACTTTCGTTTTCGAATTCGGATGGTGTTCAGAAATGTTCTGCAGTTTCGGGTGATCTTAAAAGAAAACTTAAAGCAAAGTGGCGTGAGAGGCTCAGATACAGCGGGATTTCAGAGCCCGATATAATCTGAATGCTAGACACTTGCTGAATGGCGAGAGGGAGACACAGCTGAATTGTTTCACTAACCTTCGTTGTTTGCTTTGAAATGTTCCGACTCGAAGACAAGGATCCAACAGATGCTTCTGTCGCGCAGCGCAAATGAGGTTTTTTTTGTGTGTGTTTTAAAAAAAAAACATTTATTGAATGAACCGTTTTCGTTTGCTTGGTACGAACTGCTGCATTATTGAATAACAATCCCAGCTCGTTTCACAAATGCTATTTATAATCTCGCCTGCCTTATTTGACTTTTAAAGGTAGCCTTGTTTATCTTTTCTGCTTCACGGTTGTCAATTTGAGCCCAGAGTGTAACACAGCTAATTTATTTGGCTTCGCTGTTTCAATCACCCAAAGCTTTGAAGCTGCAGAAATCAGCACAGGTGGCGGAGAACAAAATAGTTGTTGGCAGAGATGAAATATCAGCCAACGGGGTCAAGACTGCAGGCGAGAGGGATTGGCTTCTTTGTAGAGAATGTTTCAAGTTTAGAAGCCAAAGAAGAGAGAGTTAAAGTTCAGAATCGGTTGTAACTTTAATTTTGCAGCTGCAGAATCGTTAGATTTTTAATGATAACTCGGGTTATTATCCCTAAATCCCAGCAGTTTAAAACCAGGCTCCACGTTTTGTCAGCGGGATTTTATTTCTCGCTCCGGTCTATATTGAGGTGACCGTAGATGAGCAGCTAAACTTTGCCTTAGGTCGAGCTCGTGTGTCCCCAAAGATCGGCTGTATTAGTAAGTCAGTGATACAGCGTTGTCAAGGTATCTCAAAGCACTTCACAGAATTAAGTACTTAGAAGAGTGGGGACTTGCAAGATCGGCAAATGTAGTAGGGAATCTGCACCAGCAAATAACCCACAAACACCAACGCGATAAAGGACCAATCCGCCCACCGCCCATTTTAATATCTCACCCGTTTAGGACGGCACCTCTACCAGTGCAGCGCACCCCCAATATTGCGCCGCATTTCAGCCCCAATTTGTGAGCTCGAATCCTAGCGTGGGGGGGGGGGGCTCAGGAATGAGCACCCTCTGATCCATAGGCAATTCTGCAACCGACTGAGACTAACTCCAGAAAAAGCTGCAGGAGTTTCGCCCACAAAATATTCGGGTCAATTCACTTTATGGTATATTCTGTGAAGCGCTGTGACACGTCTCGAAGACGTGATGCGAGGATTATAATTATTATTATTACATTGTCAGAATCGATCACAATATTCAGATTTGACCGGAAGCTGAGATCCCAAAGTGTCCAGCTCTTTCGCCTTGCGATCAGTGCCAAAAGCAACGGCTCCCAAGGAAAACACGGACTCCATTCCCAACCCAAGCTTGCAGCTTACTCTCTCCTGTATTGCACTGCCATCTAGTGCACGCACTTGAGAGGGAGGGTCTGGCAGGTTCAGAAAGAGGGTGGGGGGAGGGGAAGAGATTATTAATGTTAGGTTAGAAAGGTTCGAGTAGGAATGCAGCACAGTTGTGTGAGTGAGTGTCTGAAAAATGACCAGCGGTTCAAAAGGCAGTAGTGGGAGAGCCTGAAACTTGATGCCGGCATTAGCACTATGGGAACGGAGAGAAATACGCAGTGGCCTGGGGGAGGAGAGCAGTGAAGTTGGTGGGGGTGGGGGGTGAAGGGGATGGGTGAGCGGGGCGGGTGGTTGCAGAGCACAGTAGACAAAGGATACGGCAGAAAGGTTGGAGCGTTTTGCATTGAGGCAGTTTGGTTTTAAAGGTCTACGTTTGACTGACCAGCTGGTGGAATAACAGATCTCACCAACACAGCAGAACCCCAAACCCTTAGCAAACTGCATTTTCACTTTGATAAGAATCTCCATTACTTTTCAGTAAAACAAGCAGCCGAAATGTACGATTGTTAGTTAACGGTTCCCGTGTTAACTCAATAACGTGCAAACCCAAACAGATGGGTGATCTCAGGAGCTGACCTGCTGTACTTCCCAGTAATAACTGGAATCATAGCAAGCCTGGACCTGAGTGGGGTTCAGTGTCCTGGGGTTGCGCGTGGCAAAAGGTTTCCTTGAACTGCAGCTTCCTAGAGCAGGTGAACAGAAATCTTGACGTGACGACGAGTTATTTTAAGTGCAAGAGTCGTCAAACGCCTCTTGTTGTGTTACTAAAGCATTTAATGTACTGTACATTCTGAATCCCTTTCAAGCAGCGCTGTCGAAATAACTGTTTGCAGATGTCTTGGTGAACCCCCTCTCCGTTTTCTCTCTGTTTCCCAGAGGAAGCACTTAAGTTGCACAGCGGTCCACCCAAGAATGCGTACATGGAGCAGAGCTTCCAGGCACTGAACAACGCCTTGAACATACATATCAACCCAGGCCAAGTGGAAGAGGCCAAACACAAAGCAGGACTCACGGGCTCCCAGCTGGAGAATTGGGTGGATTCCATGGTGAACAGCTTGTGGTCAGCTGTGGACATATGCGCCAGTGGCCCCACCTCCTGCCCAGTCACGCAGACCTGCAGCCAGACTACCTGGAGTTCGCTCAGCCCCGACCCCAAATCGGAACTGGGTCCCGTCAAACCCGACGGCCGTTTGAGGTAGCACCTAATACACACCCCCCCCCACCCCCGAGACGTTCGTAAGACACAAAAAACTGCTGGCTGGTGGGGCTCGAGTGGCTGCGGCTGGCTCTTATTTTTAGTTCTTAGCAGCAGTTCCAAAAAAAAAAGCGCCTTCACAGAACTGTGGCTAAACTAGAGCAGGTGCATTTCAATTCAAAAGGCCGTGATATTCACAGAGCAGCATTGTCAGCTGTGCTGGCAATGCCCAAGGGGCCATCGCGTCAACATGGTGAACATTTAGAAGGAAAATTTAGCACTCGTTATTTATTTAAACCGTTTTAGTCAGTGACTAATGTGTAGATGCTGCTTTTGCAGCTTGTTGTTCTCACTATAATCCAATTACTAATCTGCCTTTATTAACAAAGGCATGCACCCAAACATCCTGCCTTCTCTTTCTGTACCTAGCATAGAGGTCTGTAGAATTTTTAAAGGGTACGTCAACAGGACTATTTAAATCTGAGGATACTTATTGCACCTACTGTACAAAGGAGAGACAACCACCTGAAATGGGTCGTGATGCACTTTGCTAAAAAAAAAACCCCAGTGCTATTGGCACTAACTATTTCAAGTACGCAGCAGAGGTTGATCTGTTCTGAGTATTATTTTGCAGTCAGATCTCAACAAAGTACTTAGAAAACGACATGTTTAAAAAAAAGACTAAATCCTCAATATATTAGCAACCCCACCCCCAAGTAATTGCTTGTGTTTATTACGGGCAGAATTTTAGATTGTATTTTGATACCTTTTTGAATTCGAATCCTCTGCGATGCCACGTTTTGTTTTTAGAGAAATAGCTCATCGTGTCCAGTATTTGCAAAAAAAAAAGAAATCTATACAGTGTATGGCACTTTCAACACAGAACAAAACCAAATGTCTTGACTTCAAAGAATCCCTGCGCTTTACAGACACCTCTGTGAAGCGCTTTGAGGGGGTTTGGATGTGATAAGACGCTGCATCAAATGCAAGGATTACTAATACTGTATTAACCCAACGGTCCATTATTAAGTGGGGCTGAAAATGCGGATTCTGTAATGAAACATTGCAATGTGTCGATTACTATTAAGACATCACTTATGATGCCATCTCTTCTTGTCCCTTCCTGCGATTTGTGTGGCAGTCATTCTTTGATTCGAATAGGGACAGACTGGGGGTTGCTAATTGTATTGAATTTTCCAGGGTTTGGTAATTGTTCTGTGCCATAAGCATCTCTTTGTTCTCTGCAAGTAAAGCCCCTCTATATGTCTGAATTGCTTCCCCTGTTACATCAGGGCAGTCCTGCCAGTACCCGCTCCTATTTACTTTATCCCTTAGGACGAATTTGCTCACTCAAGACAACACCCTGAACATAAGGCCCCCCCCCCCCAATCCTTTTCCTTTCCCCCCCCCACCCACCTACCACGAACTACACTCCACTCATCCCCAATTTTAACTTGAAGGAATAAAGTCGGTCAGCGATCCTAGCGGTATTTCTGTCGAAAAGTAATTTCAGATCAAATGTTCCCTAAATCTCATTTTTCTTCCAAGAATTTCTCAGCTGAAGTCTCCCTGTTCTGAGAGTGCCCGTCTCCGTCGAATGCAACTTCTCAGGATCAGCCTTTGGCGGTTTTTGATACTGATCCTGTTGAATCTCACTGCTCTCATCACTTACGTCCTAATAAAACCTGTATGGGCAGAGCGTCCTATAATTGGCTGTAGACTTTGAAACAAATGATAAAAGAAACACAATAATTATGGTACTTGATTGTTTTTTTTGTTTGTAGGATATTACTAATTTTATCATAAATGTTAAATACTATGATGGAAAACACTTGTTAGGATGGTCGAACCACTCCTTCCTAAGAGTTCTCTATTACAGGCGATCTGGAGTGAAAGGTGATCTGCTGTTTCCATAGTTCCCACCAAGGTCAAATCAAATGAAGGAATCAGGTTATGGTTTGGCATTCAGAGGAACAACAATTTCGGGATCAGAAGGGCTTATCCTTGTTCTGAAATACAGTGCCACCCGCGGTTACAGAAGTACACAACAAAGCCCAGCTGAGTGGGCAGCCCTTTTGCCTCTAGGTCAGACGTTTGTGGGTTCAAATCCCGCATCAGGCGCTTGGAGCTCACAGTATGAGCTGACCATCCATTGCAATGCTGGGGGAGCACTGCATTGTTGGAAAGGCCATCCTTCTGGTGGAGACGTTAAACCTCTCTGTTCAGGTGGACGGTTAATATGTATAAACACATATTACGGCTGCGCCGATGACGAACTGTGCGAGAGGGGAAAAAAAGGCTTGGAAATGCAGCTAATTGATCTTTACCAACAAAAGGCGACCGTTTCTTATTTTAGCTTCAAGCATTCCCGCCTGCCGAGGGTTGAATACTGACCTGACGCAACGTTTTATAACCTCACCACTCTAGAGCAAACTGCCTATCCCGAGGCTTAGGGGCTGGGAGTTCAAGCCATTGAGAGACGTGCGTCATGTACTTGCACAACGGGGGACAGCTTATCTGAACGCGGTGAGCCAAATGCCTGAGTTGGACAAGTACATTTCACAGCTCAATGCATCTCCCCAGCAACCTCATCCCAAGCTTGTCAACCAGTTGTTTTCTATTTAATGGGAGAAATTCACCGATCTGCCCCTGTGCCCCATAAAAATTCTATCTGCTTGTCGACGGCCAAATAACAATCATCTTAAAGTTATTAGCTCAATGCCTTCCCTTCTGAGCTCGGGGGTGTTGCCAAAGGTGCTATCTCACTGTGTAGGGGAGCATGACATTGCAGGTACCAGAACTGTCTTTGAGCCTATTTCACCTGAGCTGAATGTATGATCTATGCAAACTGTTCCTTGTTGTCATAGCTCAACAGAATTGACCAACCTTGCCATGTCAACTGCAAGATACTGTACAGAAGCCTCTGATGACAGAGCCGAACATTTAGGTGCTGTTCACTGCGCCGTATTTGTAAATTTTCATGTGTTTGTTTGACAGACTTTTGTTCAGTCACAATTAGATCGATTGTTACCCGAACGCAACCTTAAGGGTCTTTGTATTATTTAAGGAAACAACTGTTAAACGTCGCCAAATGTGTGGATGTCGGAATGTCCCGGTATTGGCTTAATTTCTTCACCTCACTGGTTGAGCAAACCATTGACAAATGATTGAGATTACCCCCTCTCCTTGTTTTAAAAAGACTGATTTTCAGGAATAAAAGGCTATTTTGTTATGGAGAATAATATGCATATTAAAAACAATGCTTGTGTAAAAAAAAAGTAAGCTGAAATTTAACAATGTGTGTATGTATATATATATATATACACAATGAAAGTAAGATTTGTTCCAATATACAGCACATTACAAGATGTAGATATTTTGTTATTTATTTAAAGTAATAAAATATTTTTATTTGTTTGTTTAAAATTGACCCATTTAACTCCACGTTCAAAAAGCCAGTGAAAGAAATTCCTGTCTGTAGAATGTTATAATTCAGCAAATCTTGCACTACCTGTTTTTGCACCCACTTGCCCTTCTTTTAGCAGAATTACAAACAGAAATTGTGCCTTAGCTGTCTTCTTGCCTGAGGAAGTCTGCTTCTGTCTGACAACCACGTTTTTTGCAGATTGTCAACGGTTGTACTAAATGCTGTATCATACCAAAAAAAAAACGAAAAAAAACTGCTGTTGTATATAGATGCCTTCTGTCAGATTGTGTTTTTTTGATTGCAGAATTTTAAAAATACACCCCCCAAAAAAAAAAAAAATTGTACGTCTGGTGCGTTTTCTTTGCGAATATTTTTTTCTCTCTCCCACCACATTTCCAGTTCGTTACTGCTTCCTCCGCTGCGATCGGGGTCTGTGACATATCTGCGCTGTCACTTGTATTCAGTCATGGGTGAGATTCATCCTGTGTTCATTTTGACGTGAGCTGCGTTTCACCTTTGGTATTTGCAATCGGATTGAATGCCGTTCAATAATCTAGTCAGTAATCTGGATCGTAGGTTTTTGTGGACGGACTCGCTGAGCTGCGAGCACAGAAAGATCGGGTTAGAGGTCCCCGCCAGTAAAATTCAGCATTTGATATCAAATGAATAGAACCTGACATTCTGTGTGTCTAGAAAATGGAGGAGCGAACTTGCTGTCAATCATGTCAATTGCTACAAATGCCTTCTATGAGATTTTTTTGACAGTTTCCTGTGAAGCTGCTTTATTGACGCATCCTTTTCTTTGGTTGACTGTGGTACCGTGCACTCGCACTCGCACGTTGGCTGTCTGTGTGAACGTTCCTGGGTGCAAATTGTCTGCCAAGTTCGCTTACAAATTACACAGTCATAGAATCATAGAATTATACAGCACAGAAGGAAGTCATTCGGTCCATCATGCCTGTGCCGGCTCTTTGAAAAGAGCTATCCAAATCAATCCCACTCCCCCGCTCTCTCCCCATAATCCTGCAAACTTGTCCTCCCAAATAATTATCTACTTCTCTCTTAAAAGTTGTTATTGAATCGGCTTCCACCAGCCTTTTAGTCAATGCATTCCAGATCCAAACAACTCGCTGTGTGAAAACATTTCTCCTCTTTCTTTTGACAACTTTTTCAAATCGGTGTCCTCGGGTTACTGAGTGGGAATAGTTTCTCCTTATTCAACCTATCGAATCCCCTCATAATTTTGAAAACTTCTATTTAGTCTCCTCTTAATCTTCTCTGCTCAGAGGAGAATAATCCGAGCTTCTGTAGCCTCTCCTGATAACTGAAGTCCCTCACCATTCTGGTAAATCTCATTTGACCCTCCAATGCCTTGACATCTTTCCTAAATTGTGGGGTCCAGAACTGAACCCAGTCTCTTGCTGAGGCCTAACCAGTGTTTATAAAGGTTCAATCATAACTTCCCGACTTTTGTATTCTATGTCCCTATTTATAAAGCTAGTTTTCTGTATGCCTTTTTAACAGCTTTATCTACCTGTCCTGCCACCTTCAAACATTTACTGTATCAGTCACTACACTTTATAGTAAATCCTGAGATGTCCTCCCCGTGTGGAAAGTAGTATTATTATTGGTGGTGCTGCCCAAGTTCTATTGGAAACTCCACAAATGGACTTTGCACTTTGTCTTACTTTCTGGCCCATTAATGTACCCAGGAGGAGAAGAGTTTATTTTAGAATTTCTCAATTGAAATGGCCTTGCTGACCTCTTATTAGCTGAACAAATGAGCCTTTCAAGTAGTTTTACTGCCGACCCTCAAGCACCAAAATAGAGAGGGGAGCCTCCAAGGAAGAGAACGGGTTTGCAAAAGGTCTTAAAGTAGAAGAGACTTGGTTACTTTATGTAGAACAGAAAAAAAATAAAGAACTGAGGATAAATCATAGTATTTCTTTATTGCAGAAGAATGCCATTCAGCCCATCGTGTTTGTGCCAGCTTCTGGATAAGAGACCAGCTGTTTCCCCATTTCCCTTTAAGCATTTCCTTTTCCAGATGTTTACCTAGTTCTCGCTTAAAAGATGTAATGGATTCCTGGCGAAAGAAAATGAAGTGGACAAGGAATAAAGCAGAGGCCAACTTGTTTTCTTTTTAATTAATACGGTAATATAGGTATTCAGTTATCTGTATGCTTGGGTTGATACTACAGTACTAAATGTCCTCAAGAATAGTTGTCGACAATAAGAGAACCAATCGATCGAAATACTATCAGACAATGCAACCGGAGGGAGAAAAATAACAGCTGAGATGCAATGTCTAGGACCAAGGTCTAGAAAGAAAAGATAACAGTAAGTGATTGACAACCCTTCAATCTACTACAAATGCTGAATTAAATTAATCAGTTTCTCCACGACAGGGCCAGAGCAAACACACCGGTGTAACTGTGTGGGAAACACATGAGACAACTGATTTTGTAGCGGGCGGGCACACACAAATGTTTTTTGCATTCTATTGTTCTTTCAAGCCAAGAGCAGAATGAAATCTCGGGCAATAAACACAAGATATTTGGTTTAGAAAAATGAAAATACCGCAGTCTTATGCTTTCAAAGTCAAAGCTGTTGCTTGAAGCTGTAATATGTTCAGCTGATGGGTTTATAACTGCAGTCTAACAGCGGCTTGCATTTATGTAGCACTCTTCAAGTAGGATAATGCGTTCGCTGCGAGAAGGGTAGGTCAGAGAGGTAGGGAGATGGTAGGGAATCATTACTTAGAGCTTCAGTATAAAAGATGATATCAGAGAGCATCTCACAGACTAAACCGGCCATTCAGAAGCAGAACGGGAATCGAAAAGCAAAGTACTGTACAGCATTCCGAGTTCTGTTTTGCCAATTGTACGAAATAATTACACTTTCGAACGGTAAGAAGTTGCTGCAAGTCTGACAGCGACAGAAGACTCGAGAGATGAGAAAACATCTATAAAAGGTATCTACCTGTATTGGAAGTACACTGGCTTTCTCTGTGTTGTTTGTCGTAAAGGGATTTGTGTTATAAAAACACCGACATACTCATTCCTCAAGAGGGAGGGATGGAGTAAACTGAATTGCAGTTCTTGAACCTCCGATAACTAAAGCATAATAACTCTGCACTTCAAAAATCCAATCTACAGTCTTACTTTCCTTGTCAGAGTAAAAATCAACCAGGTGAACTAATATAAATCCAGAGTGTGCCGGCCTCCTTAGACACTCTATTTCTCGTTCTCTCTCACTGCCTCTTGACCTAAGAATTCATGAAAGCCCATCAACTCATCCCTTCCAGAGACCAGAGACATGGATTTTACTCAACTGCATTTCTCAACCTATTAAATCTCCCCAGGAAGAATGTTGCAAAGTTTGTCTCCCAATTTATCCCCTTCTCCCACTCCCTCCCCCGCAACCCCAAGAAAAACTACATCAAGAAAAACATCCAACTAGATTTACTTAACGTTTAATCTAATTTTATTCACGCTTGATCAATTGTCCTCCTTGAAATGCTGTTTGAACCATAAAACTAAAGAATTTATAGCAAGGAAGGAGTTTCTTCGGTTTGTCTAAAATAGCTATTTGTTTGGTCAGACAGCTACCTTTTCCATACCCTTTCATATTTATGCCATTCAGATATTTATCTAATTCCCTTTTAAAAAACTAACAATGGATTCTACCTCTACCACATTTCTAAGATAAGGAGTTCTATGTCCTAACAAATGTCTGTGTAGAGAAAAAAAACTCTCCTAATCTCTTCCTTTGCACTATTGGTAATGACCTTAAATATGTGCCTCTCGTTGTTAAAAAATCCTTTTGTAATTTTAAAGAAATGTTTATCAGATCTCCACACAACCTTCTCTGTTTGGGAAAACACAGCACCAAATCTGTCGGTAGTTCTTCAAAGTAAAATCTCTCATCATTGGTATCGAGCTATAAAATCTCCTCTACACCCTCCATATGACCTTGACATCCTTCCGATGTCTAAAATGGGACGAAACCTCAAAATTGTGATTTAACTAATATTTTACCATTAACCCATTGTGTTTCTATTCTGATCCTCTATTTACCAATCCTAGCATTATATTAGCTTTTGAATTTACGGCTTTATCAACTTGCCCCCCCTACCTTTACAGCTCTGTGTGTGTTAACACTTGCCTCCCTCTGCTCCTCCATTTCTTGGATGTTCTCCTGGAAGGCCTCAAAAGATCTCCAACATTTCAGCGTCAATCATGCTCTTAACCAGATATTCATCCAACATTTTTCGAACGCCGACAATCAAAACTGTCTTGGTCACTCACACACAAAAAAATTCCCTTTCTCTTTTTGAATACCATTTACCATCAATTTATTTAACAAGATTCCCTTGGTTGCTTTGTTTGTTTCTCTGCTTGCTTCATTATGCTCTCTCTTTCCAGTTCATTGTGCACCGAAAACTCTCTAACTATTGCTCTCCATTTAATCCTCTTACTTTGCTCTTCATCACCCAGCTCTATCCCCACACATTATGCCACTTGTAATAGTGCCACAACAGTACAATGTAATGTCACTGCATTGATTTCAAATTCCCCTCTTTGTTTTAAGTGTGCTATAAATGAACACGAACCACAAAGGGAATATCAAGAAGGTAGTTTGTCTGCACAGAAGTACAATACAAAACAATTTACATTTATATAAGCGCTTTTCACGTCGGCAGGATGTCTCAAAGCGCTTCACACCGCTGGCTGAGTACCTGAGCTGAGGGTTGGGGGCTGAGTACCGAAGCTGAAGGGGCTTTGCACTTGATGCCCAAGTTGTTGGAAACAATAAAAGGCACAGACACACTTCAGCTCATTTTACCTCATTCTTCCAGAATACCTACCATGCCATCCTCACATCTTTGTACTGTATTAAGAGAGTCTGATAGCAATTACCGCTTGGCCAGCAGGTAATAATTGGCATTATCACAAAACATTAAAAACGCAGTTGTCAGGCTATTTGCTCAGTTTATTTCATATCCTGATGTTGTTGTGTCTGTCAGCATTTCTTGGACAGAAGCCCATTGGAAACAAGTTTTGAAGCTTAGCTTGGATATCCTGTGTGAACACATCTGAAAAACAACCTATTTAAGATTCCACGCAGCACTGTACACATTGCGAGTACAGACTGCACTAATGAACATTCTGTACAGTGTGCAGGTTTGTTTCTGGAAAACCACACTTTGTCCTCATGAAACCAAAAAGGTCACCTCATGGTCCCAGTGATCATTTTTCAATCCTTTGTGTAACATAAAAGCACAACAGCCATCCATGATCCACAGGACAATGACTGAAGGCGAATCTAATAGCTATTTGGAACGAATTGTGTGAGACCTGAGCATTATTAACATCGCAGATTGCAATGTCATATTTTAACGTAGGAATCCCTAAGTACAAAGCACCCAACTGGTCAGTTCCAATTTCATGACACAGTTGCAGGGGAATGGTTGATATACTTTGGTACAAAGGTAGAAAATAGTAATTGATCTTATTGGGGTTTGACTGCTCAGTTCCTGATACAGCAGCACCACAGGAAGAGCCACAATGTATACAATAAACATTTTTGACATGTAGAATAGTGGAGGAGAGGCTCAATGTATGGACATCATTTGCTCGAGGCTGTGTCAATCTAGAGCAAAGTCAGAGAGCTCAATGTATGATTGTCAGTAAGGTGATAAGGAAGGGAATACGAAGAATTTTTTAATGCGCTGATCAGACGGTGAATCTCGTCAGAGTCACGTCATTAGTGACAAAAATACTGAAAACTCATTCGATATTCAGCTCATTCAGTCATGGATTGAGTGACCAAATTATTATTATTATTATTTTTTCAAGGGATTGTTACCCTTGGAAAAACGATCCTCCAATCAACTAACAACCGGATTCCTACTTTACTGCTAGGTAAACAGAGACGTATGGAGCAAGGAAACTTGCCTCACATTTTGTCCTGCCCGAGAATCGAACGCAGATCCTCTCGCTTGTGAGGCGAGTGCTCTAGCCACAAAGCTACAGCACTCCACTATGTAAGATGTTAGATGTTTTTGGATGATTTGCCCATTGGAGAGGGCAGGGAGAAGCTCTGTTGATCCTTATTTCAGAAGGTGAAATAGGTCAGGTACAGTTCAAATTCACTCTTCAATATATTTTGCGAATCACTTTACGACGTCTCAACGACCATGATAAGGCATTATACCAAATGCAAGGATTATTATTATTATTATTATTGGATATGGTCTGTGGGAAGTATTGATTCGATGCTCTGAATGATCTTTCCACGTTCCATTGTGCTTAACGTATTTTCTTATGCATTACTTATCTCTGCCTGACCACCACAGAGCAACCAAAGCAAGGCTTGCCATCCCTCTGATGAGGTGAAGAGAAGGACGAGTGGCATCCCAGCTCCTGGCTATTTATTCAGTCATTGGATTTACCAAATCTCTTCTGAAAATGCAAGGACATTACGTTGACTGGATAGCACTCATCCACCAACTTAGTTACATCATCATAGAATTCCGGTGGGTTCATGAGGCATAACCTATTGCTTCAGAAACGTTGTTGAATATACCTATTGTCACAATATACTTCAGATTTAAGACCATCTCGTAAAACACACTGAAGCATTTCCCCACCCGCATTCTTAGATTAACCGGTCTATAATTCTGGGATACATGCGGTGCTCCTTAATTTCAATCTCAGGATTATATGAACTGTTTCCAGTCCTCGAATACCGCTCATGGTATTTATGAAGGTCTTTGAAGCATTTACTCAGAAATGTGATGATGAGGAGGAACTGACAATAAAAGGTAGTGCTATCAAATCTAACAATAAATTGAAATTGACTGTAAAGGATCACGGCTCTGGAAGGAGCAAGAATAAGGAGGAATTGATTTCAACAGCAAGGAAGATATTAGGAGATTTCGGTCCTGCCCAAATCAGATGATGTGACCTGTCGCTCATATCTATGTTTGGAGCTTTATCCGTTGTTTTGTTGTGAATTTGCAGAGAGCTGCCTCCAGTAAAACAGGAGCTTGCTAAGAACCCCAAAGCTCAACGGGCGTGAGGCTACTCTCCAGTGCCTGCACTGGTTACACGCAACATCAATTTTCCAGACAGCACCGATAAACAACTTATAACAGCGTCGTGGTTTGAAAGTGATCAACAGAAGGTGTCAGGGGCGATTATTTTCATCTCACAGGATCACGCAGAGTTTGGAACTGGAAGTGCAGAGGCTGCAGTGTCAGTGGAGATTAGAGGCGGCTTTTGGAAAAGTCAAGCACAGACCCAGCCTTATTCGCGAAGGTTCAATTTCAGGACCCGTCTCGTGCCTTCTGGAAGTAGTTTCAGAATGGATTGGCAGCGGTGTAAATATTACTTTTGACGGTTCCTGGTCCGTCCCGCTCTATAAACCTGTGCAGGGGTGTTTGCACACTCCAGTTAGCGGTGATCATGCGATTGTGAGAGAGTTTAACCAACAACAGCTTGCACGTATATAGCACCCTTCACACGGAGTAGCATCTCGGAGCCCTTGGTTACCAGGCAGGGAGCCAGGTATGTGCTTGCTTTGTATGTGACTGTAACTGGGTTTCTGTGTTAGCTGGGAAAGGTTAGACTACAATATGATCTTCTACAAGATCACATTATTTGGGATGTTGATCCTTCGACCTATTTGATCTCATCCTTCCAGAATACCTGCCCTACCATCTTCCCATCACAGCAGCAAGTTATTTTCCAAATGAGTCCTCAGTGTCCTGGCCTCAGCCACGCTTCCTAATGACGACCTGTTCCCTAAAGAGAGAACCCGTTAATTGTCACGTAGTGTGGTTCCGACGTGCTTTAAGACCCCGAAGCCTTTTATTCCATGTTACATGGGTATCTTGTGAGTCTCATTGTCAGTGATTAGCCGGTCCTGTGCAAGTTCTGTTTCGAAATCGTTCAAAAATTATTGCCGCAATCTGTTTCCTTCTTCGAAATGAGCCCGAAGGCACGATGGTTAGTGGCGGCTCTCCGACGTGTGAAGCTGCCCAGTCCGTCGGCGGGAAGAGGGACGCAGACGTTCTAAACCGTGCTCGCGCGCTAAGTCTTTAAATTGCAGGAAAAATAATGAGGGTTCACGTCACATACGATGCGCGCAGTCTTTCGTCGGCTTTGCACATGGGCTACGTTTTCAATAAGCGAGATAAAAGTGGTTCCACTCCAACCGGTAAATCGCTGTGACCTTTGAGCACATGATGCGTCAATTAAGGGACGTTGCCTGTCTCCTCAGCAAAAACAAAGATAAGATTCTCACTTGAAACGGGACCTTGTGTTGTCTTTGCTTTTCGGTCAGGAGACACGGCTTTGCGATTAGTGCGACGTTTTTCCATTTCAGCAAAAATATTGATTTGTTGCTGTCCCCGTGTTTACTTCTCGTTAATTAACCCAGAAATATCTTTGACAGGCTCCCCTTCACGTTCAACCTCAGCTGGCAGGTTGAATGTCGATAAAGAGGCTGGGCGTTATTTATGAAACTATTAATGTCAGCACAATAGGGTTGAGAGCCAGATATGAGAATGGCAATCTGTTCTCAGGACAGTCATTACCTGGGTCTCATTTCCCTCTCTGAGTAGCAAGGGCAAGTGTCAAGGTGTCGAGTGGCATCAGTTATCATCACCCAACTGCAATAACATGCTTTTCCGTTCAAGTGGAGGATCGCCTGGCTTTTAATTGATGTGTTGGGTCAATATTTAATGGTCATTACTGTTACGGCGGAATAGAACACCATTTTTCTCTTTGCAATGTATCTTTGTGCGAGCCACGTGTGAAGTAAAAGACTCCTGTGTCTCCGTGCCAAGCCCCAACCTCACAAACATCCCCTCGTGCACTGGTCTGGGGCTTCTGTTTCCCGTCCTGGTTCTCCTTTTGGCCTTTCCTCCATGGGGTTGTCACGTTGGTGCCAGGTTGTGGGAAGCTTTTTGTGTTGTGGACTCAAGCCCTCTTGGAACTGTGTGGAGACTTTCACTTAGCAACCCCGCAGTCAGTAGAAGCAGGAGACTTTAATAACATGGGCTCTGAATCGAATACAGACAAGAGCTGAAAGGCTATTGTTCTGATTCACTGCATCCTGCAATTCCCAAGTGAATTTAAATATTCTACCTGTAATGGATTAGGGAACGTTTTAATTGCTTACATATGGAACAGACCATCTCCATTCCTTCCTGAATATGTTTATGCATTTTATTTTGTTGTGAACTTAAAAAAAATCCTTTTCTTGGGACAAGAGACTGCTACTCCAACAGTAACCCTGGGACGTTGGAAATTACTATGTGTAGATGGCGTACATATGTGGAACTCTCTGACTTGGATACTCTTAATCATGATGTTTCCCCATGTGTCAGACATCAGAATAACCCTCCACCAAAAAAAAAACGCATTGTACCTGTTTCAGGTATATCTTACATGCAAAAGCTGGAGCCAGTTTGGGTGATGGATTGGGTGGAGGAAATCAGAGAACCACCATGGTGGTGTGAACAGCTTTCGTTCAGCCTCCTCTGAGATTAATCTTTAGCTTTCCAGGATGTGTCGGAGACCGAATTCCAAGCTAAACATTAATGCAATTCCACTCCTGTGTTAGAGCAAACCTTATTTGCCTCCAGACCTTACATCAGGCGACAAAATATGGAGACAAAAGAGCAATCACACCAGTTATTGTTTCAGTTGTGGTACCTGCAATAGCGACCTATAAAATCTATAGCTGCAGGGCTGGAAACCCAAAATAGATTAAATCCACTCGATAGTCATCACTTTTAAATTGAACATAAAGATGTTGCTGCTGATTACACATCGCAGAACCTCCGAAACCCATCCTTTCTTTCCAACTCAGAACAATAAATATTAAATGGGTACATCCACTTGTACAGGGCATTCAATACCTGGATCTGAAGATCAATCTAATTGACATAGCCTTCCCACGCAATCCTTACAAACCATCTACTTTCCAATGTGGCTCACTAGAAAATATATTTAGACTCACTCAGCTCTGCTGGATTTAGCGTTCAGCTTGTCCATCTAAGCCTACAGCTTGAACACATTAAAAAATACAAGTAACTCCATTGCAAAGAAAGATTAATACGCACGAGTTCTGCTTAACAGTAACTTTGATCATCATGTGGACTTACCATTAAATACATTTTTGATAAGACCCAACTCAACTGCTTCAAACGGCAGCGTGTAGACTTTACTCAGCTGCAGTGATTGCAGTTGACCTTGTATTCTTTTATGCTGCAGTTTGAATTATAAACCACTTATTAATAACCTTTAATTATGTAGCAAATGGTTTTGGAATGTATCAGTGATCCATTAAAATCCTGAGAATATGCCTAAGTGCCAACGTGTTTCGACAGTGAGTATAATTTTGCTGCAGGATGTTCCCCATTGAGATGTTCCATACTTAATAACAACAACTTGACTTATATAGCACCCTTCATACGGGGTTTCGGAGTGCTTGATACAGATTGCTTTGAAGAGATTACTGTATTTATAGGCAGGTGGACTCCAGGTCATTGACATATATCATCTCCAATGACTCAAGGGTGATCCAGTGGAGTGTATCTGTGATCCTTTTATGTAGACATTTAACTGTCTCAATGAGGTAATGCTCTCAGGTTAACTCACCCCCAAAGTGGGTGAGTTAACCTGAGAGCTAGGCTTTCATTCCTGTTGCCATAACTTGCTGTGTCACCGCAGTTGCAACCCTAGTTCAGATCTTGAATATCTCAATCACCGAAATCTGGACCTTCAGACATCACCTTTGATGTTTGGCCCACAAAATATACAGTCAATTCATTTGGAGTATATCCTGTGACTCGCTTTGAGACGTCTCGAAGATGTAATGAGGCGCTATATCAAATGTAAGGATTATTATTAATATTAATATTATTATTATTTATGCACCACACAGTGAGTGACCCACCAGGGCATTCCAGGGCAGCAGAAGATTTTCCACACTGCATCAAAGACATTCCCAGTGAGACTGAACTCTTTGAACCAGTCATGTGCATTCCGTGCATATCAAGTTGATTCCTGTTTTGTTGACAGATGCATATTTTTGAGCCGCAGATTTCATTAATAAAGAATATCAACAGAATGGGAGACCTGGGAGGTGTAATGTGAAACCATCCAACAACGAGGTGGTCAATAACTTTGCCTGGGTGCGTCAAGGGGAGATGTCTGGACACTTACTCAGTTCTTAAGTGCAGGTTGTAGCAGGTTGACTGAGGCTCAGAGTGAGTGGTATATCCTCAGGTATGTTTATGAGCTGGAATATTCTGGTTTCCAACCTGAAAAGGAAGAAGGAATTGGCGAAAAATGACACAAAAAATCTTTCAATGGAGTAACCTTCTGGACTTCAATTCCTGAATGAAACATCAAACGGTAAAACAAAACAGATCCAACTAAGGAAGAAATTCACAATGAACGAGAAAACGTTTGTTAATAACAAATCCTAGCAGTAGTGTCTGAACTCTGAGAGCCACGATAGTAGCATTTGTCGATATACATGACCAAGGGAGTACCCAGAGAATTTGCATCTGTACAACAAGCAGAATAAGATTGGGCTGGAATGAACTAAAATAAGCACTAGCTGTTTCTCGTATACAAATATTGCTGAGCAAGCTACTACCGAAATTCGATCACGTAGACAATACTTGAGCAAATGGTGCTGCATGCCTTTATTTATGCTGCCAGCCCACAATAATGTAATGCTCAGTTGAATCTTTACTGGACGCACCAGTGCACAAGCTAATTTGATCTTTTGTCTATAAAATGTTTAATATCGATTTGGGTGAGGCAGTCTCAAATCATTGCACATCCGTCCAAGGTGGGTCTATTATATTCTATATTTTTTTTCTTCTTGCATATTGTCAGCGTACGGTGTTTACCTAATTTGCAATTCCAGCCTTCAAATGGCTTTCAAGGAGCGTCCAGATTGATGCCAAGCTCATCAGGAATTCCATTCAGACCCGGATTCTGCATTTATGACTGGCAATGCGTTCACTGATTAATTATCTGAGAAACTCATAAAGCTACACGTCTGCATAAAAACATAAAAGCCTCATATTTCACCGCACAATGATATATTCTGGCCAGTTCAGACGTATCTGTACAAATAACCGATTCATTTTCAGGTGACGCTAGGCTTTCATTCCGGTTGCCGTAACTTGCTGTGTCACTGCTGTTCCAACGCTCGCTGAGATCTTGAATATCTCAATCACCAAAATCTGGACCTTCGGACATCACCTTTGACTGTTTCGCCCACGAAACGTACAGTCAATTCGCTTTACAATGAAGCTGTTACTTCACCGTGAAGCTTTTTGAGACGTATTGAAGACATGATAAGGCGTTATATCAAATGCAAGGATGATTATTATTATTATTTGACAATAAAGTTCCAATTTTCCTCGAAGCTCAGTTCAGTGGAGAAGGTCTTATTGCCCTTGATTGTATTAACCATTTGACTTTTATTTAAAAATATTCAATTAATTTATAAAGTCCAATCTGCCTTTACAGATCGATCAGTCTCCAAATCACAGAAACAGTCACTATACTTTGGGATATTTCAACGTTCTAGGCATATGGATGAAATTCTATAGTTATCATTATAAAGTAAATTAAAATATCGCCTGTAAAATACACAGCCACTGGACTTTATAGTATGTTCAGTCTTTCCTGCTTTTTACAATATATACATTAATCCTGAAGCTCTTTGAGAGGTTGTGAATGGTTGTTGTGAATGATGCTATATCAAATCTAATGCCTATTATTATTATTTATGGTTCTTAGTGGCTGCTACTCTGACCCCAGTTCCCCAACTCTCTGTTTTTTCCATGTTATTTTCACTGAGTATTTCTTACTAGCTTTTTTTCTTCTTTTTGTTTTTTTCCGTCCTCGGTTTTCATTTCGCTCGTCTTTCGCGGGAGGTCCCTGGGGTAGATTAGCGGCCAGGTTTGCCTACGTAACAACATCCTACATTACGTACAATTTTATTGTATTATTGATTTCCAGTTCATCGTCCTTTCTTTGTTATTGCGCTATTAATTCCGGAGATGTGAAGTGGCTGTAAAGGGGTTTTCTCTGTTTCAAATAAGGATAGAGTCTTTCTCCCAGGAGCTCTTGTCATTATACTTTTCCTAATCCAAACCTACGTCCAAATTCAAATGAATTGGCTGCTCATCTCAATACTGATGATGCTGGCGCAGATTAACTGCCACTTTCGCCTATGTAAATGACACTGTCTTTCCAATTCATTATATTTTATAAATCGCGTTGGGATGTTTATTATTCTGTGACAGGCATTATATCAATGTAAGTTATTATTATTACAAGAGGGACTGACTATGGAGGTTCTTCCGCTACGGATATCATGCTGCGCGATGGATAGGTCGGTTGGGTAGAGGTACCAATTACCCTTGTGGGTTGCCAGGATGAGGGCTACCATTATTATTGCACTGCTATCTAATGAGGCTGGATTTCTCTCATTATCCAACAGAGTTCTGGGTGGAAAGACAAAGGTCATGTCTTGCTGTGACGTATTTTTCAGAAAGAAGAAGGAAAAATCAGAGGGAAATCGGCCCAGCCTCCCCGTGTGCACCTCCAAGTGGCTGAAAACATTGTTTTAAGAATATCCCCACTGTCCTGATCACAGATTACAGCAAAGACAACGAGAGATTTGCAGGTCGTAATGTTACACTTCGATAATAATCCTTGCATTTGATATAGCGCTTTATCAGCGCTATTTCGCCCAGAAATATAGACAGTCAATTCACTTTACAGCATATTCTGCGAAGCGTTTTGACGTAGAAGACATGCAAAAGCGCTATATCAAATGCAAGGATTATTATTATTATTATATCACGTTGTTGAAAGAGCTTCACTGAATACATTGTAAAGTACATTGACTGCGTATTTTGCGGGGTGAAACGCGGCAGCCAATTGCGCACAGCAGTGTCCTACAAACAGCCCTGGATTGAGCGGCCAAACAGAAAGCCATTGGTTTTTGATCAGTTCTGCGAATTAATTTGAGATGTAGCTTTCTTTAGCCTCGAAACTTTGCGGTAAAAGTCTGTGCCTCCTCCATCTCCCTCGTCCTGCAATTACCACAGAAAGCTCGTTGCAAGTGAAATTGCTGTGCCAAGAGACGAAGGAGTCCTGGTCGTGTGCAGTTTAATGGTAGGTTGTCTAAAGATCCTCAGCGCGCTGTATTGAGTCAGGAAAAAAACGATGTCACAACTATATTTAAGTTCTCATTTTTTGGGGAGGGACTAATTGATGGGACAACTACTTTTAAGTGCCTGTAACCGAGGTTGTAGTTGGCAGAACAAATGACAAAGCAGCACTTGATTGCCAAAATACAATGGGAGCTGTTAAGTTGATACACTGGAGCAATTCTGTTGAGCAGATAGTGTCAAATCATTTATGATTCATTGCACTTCCATTAAAACTGCATGACACAGAAGTGCCCGCACTTTAAAACATAAACGTTTGGCAACAATGGATATTTGTCCTCTCGGGAAAGTTGTTGCAAAGGTTAAGCGAATGAACCAGTCATGTCCACGTCAGAGAGATATGGGCACATCAGATATGACAGGACAAGCAACCCAGGACTTGTCGTGATTATTGAATGCAGCATGTATTTGGCAGGAAGGCAAGAATGAATGAACCGAACGCGTTCAATGCGTGCAAAAAAATGGGGGGAGCGTAAAATGAGTCACTTCGATCCACGACGGTTTGCGGACGCTGCTGTGCGCGATCGGCTGCTGCGTTTCGCCCACAAAATACAGAGTCGATTCACTTTACAGTAAATTCCGTGAAGCGCTCTGAGACGTCTCGAAGACGTGATGAGGCGCTATATCAGATGCAAGGATTATTATTATTATTATTATTATTTTTATCTTACGTTAAACTTTAGCTCTCTACAAATCATTTTGGGTGAGTCACCTTGTGGTCAGTTTGCGGGAATTTGCTGTGCATTAATTGGCTGCCGGTGCTTACCAACAAATAAATATAAATAACGCATCTTCCTTGAATTTCGTATCGTGCCTCTTCATGTTGTGTTGGGTGGGGGGGGGGGGGGGGGTTGTTGGGTGTTGAGGAGTGCGGAACTCCTCAAAGGGCTTGGATGGATTTTCTGCGTGGTGACTGAACTCAACAGTGATTACCTGTGCACTGCTTTGAGATGGTTCAAGGTTAGAGGTCCAACACGAAACTTAAGGCTTATTATTGTTTGGTTTGCCTGGGATGTCATTCATTTTATAATGCTATTTCAAATTATAATGCATCTCAAATCAGTCGGCACTTAGAGCAGATATGCCTTTCCTGATGTTATAATAATAATAATGATAATAATAATAATCCTTGCATTTGATATAACGCTTTTCACGTCGGGAGGACGTCCCAAAGCGCTTCACAGAACACACTGCAAAGTGAATTGACTGTATATTTGTGGGCGAACGCGGCAGCCAATTGCGCACAGCAATGTCCCACAAACAGTCGTAGATTGAAAATGACCAATTTAATTATTGTTTTGTTTTTTTGGAGGGATTATTATTTGTTATGTATTGTTATGTATTGCTATAACACAATATGGGTGTCAGAGACTCCGTTACCGTCAAGCCCTCCGGGAGGCTAGACTGCGTGAAACTCACTGTCTTAGTGGAAGTTGTTGTTGTTGCTGTTGGTGGTGGTTGGTTGTAAGGCAAGCACCAAAGAATTTGCGTCACTGTAAAGTCGCTGACACACGCAAATACATTTTAGCAGCTTTTCTAAGGAGCTGATCAATTTGTGCTGCACAATAACAAGCGCGATACGATACAACATTATCAAATTAACACCTACGTGCTGTAATTCTACAATTTGGGCGGCTGATAGAGAACTAGAAGTGTGGAAGAGCTCCCACACACTCGGTGTGGTTTCAGCCATTTAGAGCCTGTTGGGGCTTGCGTGTTTAAGGTTGCCTGAGATTAATCTTCAATTACACAGGCATTAAAATTTGCAATGGGTAATTTTCTATCTGAAACCGTGAAATGATCTCGTCTTCGCCTGAACCGATATCTCACTACACTGATGTTCATTTGCTTGAAACAACGTTTTCCCATTCAACTTCCTACATACGGTACGACCACGTCACATCGTCGAAACAGATTCTCCCGGTGAAGTCTAGCGACTGCATAGCTTGTGCACGAACTACAAATATCAACATATTTTTACATCAATGTGTATAAAAACATTCACAGCAAATAAAATGCATCAATGTAAAAATCCGCTTCTAATAGCAAGGTTTAATCCTAAAGATGTTTGTCTAATCCTCCAAATGTTGTGGAGATGGTGAGATGATATGATGATGATGATTTGTATCTTCTTTAGTAATATCTCATTTTATAGTGCATACATTTCACTTCCACAGCTAACTATCCTCCTGGGGGAGGGGCACGTAAACAGGGACTCTTTGGAAGTAAGATAGCTGCAAGGTGATATGACTGGCAATGAAATATCAGAATCAAATCAATCCTCCGTGGCAGTCTTGAGTCAGACTAATCTGTGGTACTCCAAGGCGCTGTTGATGATGGATTAGCCAGCCCGACTTGTCATCATCAGAACATAAGAACATAAGAATTTCCTAGGCGAAAGGAAACCAAGGTCCATCTAGTTCGCCCTGCACTTGACACGTCGTGTCCCAAACTATATACTGTATCCCGAGATATTACTTTCTAGCAGAAGTCAATCTAAGTTGTGCTTGAAACAAATAACATGTTCTGCTTCCACCATCCATCTCCCCAGGAAGCCTGTTCAATAAGTTTACTGCTCATTCACTGAGGCAGTGTTTCCGCAGATTTGTTCTGAATTTACCCCCCGTTCAATCGCAGGCCTTGAATCATGACCCGGAGGAGCAGGCCAGTCATTATTCTTCCCTCTCGGCTCCTATTAAACTCCAGTTGTGCCCAACACACACACTGGGGTCCAAAAACCTTGGTGCTTGCCTACCTGCACCTAAACATTTGTGGGATCTTATGAGCAGAGTGCAACACTTCGGGGAGAGAATTTCCAAACACACAGAACTCTCAACAGTTGGTTTGGATACTCTTAAGCATGTCGATAGGCTTCCACATGTGTCAGACCCCTGACCGGCCAAAGGAAAATTCCGCTGCTAACTGAAATGATGCATCTTCAATTCCACAATTCAACGTTCCTGAAAAATTGAGGGGAAAACCCGAGGTTCGAAATCCATTTTAAAAAATATTCAAGGCACCAGACTGATCGAATCAGATTCCCCCTCAAACAATCTTCCGAATCAAATCACCCAGACATGGCCACAGATTTTATGCTAAAGTCAGGTCATCAGTAACCACTTCACTGGAATCTTTTTTTTTAATGTCCATTTTCAAACAAAAGAAATGAACTTAAAATGTCATTGAAATTCAAATTGAAGGGCATTTCATTTTATCATTTTATACAAATCCACATAGACTTTGTATATATACCAAGATCCAGTTTGCTACTTTACATTTAGTAGGTGCTAACCTTTGCAATAGAATAGTAAATTCCCCTGCACTTTGTTGTTTTGTTATAGACTTCAACCTCTAAGAATATTTATGGTTTCAAGTCAGGTTGAAAGACCTGCATTACAATTTTTTTTAAAAAATAATGTTGATTTTTTTACTAACTGTAATATGTTTGCAATACGTTTCCGAAAGGCAAATGTCCTACTGACATATTACAATGAGTTTAATATGAAATGTTAGCGGCTTGAATTGAACTATTGTGGTTCCAGCTTGCATTGCTGTAACAAATTGGCTCATGATGCTTTTTAATAATAGCTATAAAGTAGGTAAATATAATTACTTTAATGCGTGTTTAATCACTTAGTGCCGTCCAATGGTTCTGTTTCTATGTCCCTGTCTTCAGGACCTGAGTGTGATTTTATTCACTGTCCTTGCTGATCTACTTCACGTCCAATAACCAAGGTTACCTTTGCAATGAAAATTATATAATGCTTATGAGTTTCACGCCTCTCAGTCACTACGTTAGGTTGTAAAGCTTCCTTACGTTCGATTTCACAGCAGCATTCAAACAAAATTACAAACACATGGGTGCATGTATTATAATATATAATGTATATAATATAATAATTGTTACATTTCATACAACGCCTTTCACATCAGGCGGATGTCTCAAAGTGCTTCACAGGATTTACTATAAAGTGTGGCGACTGTGTATTGTGTAGGCGAACATTTATCAAAGTTTAAGCATAACATCTGACAGTGTTATGCCTGATGCAGCTGGAATGCAGAGAACACACAAGGGGATTTAGAGAGGTTACATTAATGAGACAGGATGGAAAAAATAACAGATTTCAACACTGATTTTCATCGGTGGCCGGGCTTTCAGCCTCTCTACCCCCACACTCTGGATCTCCATCCCACAGTCCCTTCGCCTCACTTCCTCCCTTACCTCCTTCAAGGCCGGTCTCAAGACCCTTCTCTTCGACCGTGCCTTCAGTCGCCCTCCCACCTCTCTGCCTTCCCTCATGTATGTATGTATTTATTTATTAGTCAATAATCTCACTAAAATACGGACAGGAGAGGTAACACGGTATGGCTATCATAAACACGTGCACTGTTTATACATACTTGAATGGATTGGCGTTGCTCTGAGGGTTATTGTTAGACAATTGTAAATATTGTCTTAAGGTATTTCGTGTGTGTGCTGCAATGCGACGAAATTCTTTCAATAGTTAAAGGTTTATAGTAAAGTTGTCAATATATGCACTTGGAACCTGAGGAAAGTGAATTATTTCCACTCAACCCCCTTTGCCTGATGAAAAGCCAACAGTTGAATGATCTTCCCAGCGTGGAGCATAATCTGTCCAACCTCCTCGAATCAAATGCACCCCCATGTAGGTTATTTATGTAATGGCCAGGTTCACAGTCATTTTTCGGTTTGAAGTAATCGAAGCAACTGCAGCAATTTAACTCTTCACCGACATCAACAAAAACTTTTCAACAAGACTTTTCACTGCGTTAACTTACATTTCTGTTGTTCGCTCCTCTCGATCAGTGGTGCCCAACTTCTAAGGGTAGAACTGAAAAACAAGTTAGCGATCCAACACGGACTTACCTAGACTCGTGTGAATGCTCGAGCAGCTGGTTCTTGATGGTCCCGTGGGCCACAGGTTGGCTACCACTGCTCTCGATAAACACAACTGTCAAATGCAACACATTCTGGAATCCATTTACTGGAAAGACAGATGTACTCGTGAATCAATTTAGTTTAGTAATGTGATACTTAAAGGTGTATTAATATCGAATCAGCATTAAGTCATCTGGTAGGTTTTGAGATGGAACCTGAAGAGAGATAAAGGAGTGGTTGGGGGGTCGAGATGGTGGAGTAGAGGGAGAGAGGTCCGTAGATTAGGAATAACCTTCCTTGTGCTAGTCTGACTTTGAAAGTCAATATAGAAATCCAATTGAGTTTCTAATTTGTTACATGTGCAGCATTGCTTATTATTTAACAACCCGGCTACTATTTAATAACATGGCGTCCCAACAAATTTCAACAGGAAATACAAAGCCCTGAATTAATTTATCGACAAAGGCGGGTGTGGGTGAAAGAAACAGCACTTTTATTGCTGCAAATGTGATTACATTTCACAATATTCCCTCTATTTAAATGAGTTTGGTCTGAGGTAAATAGGTAGTGCAGGGAGGGAAAATAATCCAAAATGCATTATCGGCAGTTACTTGTGGGCATTTCGTGGGAGGATAACGATAATGAAAGGGACAGCGAACAAAAATAAACAGGGAGATTCCAAAATGCGTTCTCGTGATAGATGCTTGCTGCATAAGCAGCTGTTAGTTGCTGTGCTGGGAAATGAGAAACAGGCTGAGCATTGAGACACAGTAATTCCCTCTGCCCCCTGACACATGATATTAATGCACAACTGTAATAGTGTAGAATACATTAATTCTACAGACACGCTCTCGGAAAAGTAAACCCACATGTGCGCAATAAATTTCATTCGCAGGTAATAAACGCGTTTATATTTTGTCCCATTTGCTCTTTTTCATTCAGTTAGGCAGCTCAGCGTGGGATTCAGCTCCAGAGGCGCTGTTAATATTTGTTTCATCGCTGGATTCTTTCTTCCTCCCTAGTCGACTGCTGGGTTCTCCATTATTTGCCTGCAAATACGCAGTTACTACACTTTAGCCTGGCTCGGTTGGCTCTGAGACAGAAAGTTGCAGGTTAAGACCCCACATCAAGACTTTGAACTCACATTCTAGGCTGACATTCCTTTGCAGAGCCGGGGGAGTGCTGCACTGGCAGAGGTGGCGTCCTTCGGATGACATACTAACCATCTGCCTGTTCAGAAGGATGTTAAAGTTCTCATGGCGCTGTTCGAAAAGTGAAGGGAGTTTCTCTCGGTGTCCTAGCCAACTATGTCTCAAGTAAAAGTGGTCATTCGGGTCATGGCTATTTATGGGAAGTTGCTGCGTTCAAATTGGCTGGGCTGCTGGGTTGGGATACAATCAAAGCACTTCACAGTAAATCCTGTCAAGCACTTTGAGATGCCTCAACGACGTAATTGATAAGGCACTAAAACAAATGTGTTTGGATAAATTTTAAATTGGAATTACAGCGCGCTCTGCGTCGGAAATGATTGGTTAAGCAACGAGAAAAGTTTTCAAGATCGCGGTTTGGAACAACTTTGTTTTATCTTTAGATCTGCCGGCTCTCGTTATCTTCAACTCTGTCCTACGTCCTGCAAAACTGTCACAAATAATGGCACAGCGTGTGATGATAATAACAAGGTGCATTTATCGGCATTCAAATAGCGGCACCGGTCAGACATATCTGGGGATGCATTTCACTGCAGGGAGTGGGAGTTACAGCCTGTGGGAGTTAGGTCACAATCATTCGGATGCGATTGCTCCAGGAAATATAACATCCATCATTTGTATATCCACCAGCTGAAGGTAAATGATCGCTGGCAAAGCTTAACCCAGGCTGGCTCATGGAATATTTAAATGTCCTGCCAGCGCCTTCCCTCTGCCCTTTGCAATGTGCTGATTTCATTCCATTATTTTTGTAACTTTTGCTTCTGTTCCCTCCTCCCCTCCCCGCAGTCTGTCTACAGTCGCTGTCAAAGCAACTCTCTGTTTATCTGGAGATTATCGGCAAAGAAATAACACCTCCAAGCTGTATCCTTGCTGTCAAATTATCTCTATTATCCCATGATATATCAGGGTGGAAGTGCTGTAAATTCCAGTTGTCATGGTGATCCTTTTTGCTTCTCATAGGTTGCATGAATTCCCCCCCCCCCCCCCGCACCCCCCCCACCCACCTGCCCCTGGGCTTTCAGGCTTAATTAGCTGCTATTTCTGTCTTTGCGATAAAAAACACTCACACTGTCAGATCTACAATACAATTGTATTCCCCTTTGGTGAAAATCAATTTTCAGATATTAGCCGAAAACACATTGAATAATTGCCACAAGGATCGTGCACCAAATAAAACAAACACACACACAAGCACTCACACACACATATATATATGTACACACACACGCACACACACATAGACACGCACACACACCACACACACATACCTCAGGAGTTTGGTTTGGACCGCAGACATATCCATCACTCGCTTTACTTCACTGACAACGGTCGAATAGGTTAAACCCTGTGGCTCCTTCCACTGATCGACTGCATTGGGAAGTTTCTGAGCAGTGTCAGTCTCCCGCATGAAACTGATTTCAGATCCCGTTCTGTCTCTGATTTCAGAATGTGTCCCGGAGTTGATTTCAAAGCACATTCTGAAACTGAATTCGGAAAACTGTAGCGAAACGTGTTCCTGACCTCACTCGACATCCATTTTACAGCCAAGGTCCCTTCCAAGTCACTTCGTTTTTGGTCAGCCAGGTGTCTGACAATTGCAGAAACCCATCAGCGAGCTTAAGCGTATCCAAACCAAACCAAGCATTCCATGCATCACCTAAACATGGAAAAGTCCAGAGATAAATTGTTTGGAATCGAATGCGGGCTCTCTCCCATGGATGGACGCTTCCTGTTTACCTAATTCGGAAGGTATAGGTATTAGAAAGGATGAGGAAAGTATTTTGATAAAGTCATCAAAAGAGGAAAACCTCGACTGATGTTCCTTCCCGGATTGACGGCAAAGTTGCTGCTGCCATTCGACTGAGATCAGGTAAACCAGCACATCATGCAGAATAGACCCTGGACTTCTCTAATCCGCACGACTCAGCTACTCGTTGAGTGAGACTGTGTTATCCCAAGATCGAATATGCATGTAAAAGAAATTGAGCAATTTTCAAAAGAAAGAAACAGAAACCTGGAATATCAATTTTTTAAAATCTCAGTGAGGTTTACAAGTACCAAGGCTGTCATGGGATAGTACCGTGGGATTATTTTCCAGTTCCTAAAACCTATAACAACATGCAACAGATGTGGCCCTGCACTATCACATCCCACTTTATAATAATAATATCATAATAATAATCCTTGTATTTAATACAGAGCCTTTCAGTCGGGGGATATCGCAAAGGACTTCACATGATCACTGTAAAAAGCAGCGACTGTATTTGCCAGAGAATGCAGTAGCCAATTTGCGCACAGCAATGTCTCGCAAACAGTCATGAAGTGAATGATCAATTTTATCTGTTGGCCAGGACACTCCTGTCATGATGGATATCGATATCGGAATCTAGTTTGCGGGATTTCTTAATAAGAAATGTGTTATTATCAAATTTCTAAAACCTCGTACTGGCTAAATGTTGTGTTCAGCACGTTTGATAACTCGATCTAAAATAGAAGCTTGTTTACCCTTCAGAGTTTCCATCAGTCGGCCACTTTCCCCATTACCCTTCTTTGAAATGCATTGTTTTTCCATACTTCTCCCCAGAGTCGGGCTCTGTTTGGTGCAGAATTCCCACCGGTGCATTGCAGCCCTTAGATGGGATGGAGTGCAAATAACAAAGAGGGAGAAATTCCACCCCGGCCTGGATTTACTCTATTTATGTAGCGTCTCAGAACATCCAGAATTTGGCAAATCTTTAAATGCAGTCTTCGTTTTGAAGCCGTTTTTCTGTTAAAAGCTTCTTTTAAGAACCACAGAAAACGGATCTCAAAGTTAAGGCTGAATTCAAGAATTTGCTGATTTCTGGTCGCTCGGAAATGCTATCGTATTTGTGTGGCGTATTTCACACCCAGAGAATGTCCTGGACAGTCGAGGGTTGATATTTATATAAATATTTATATAAAATGTAAGTTGTTATTGCTATACACCACTTAAATAGAGAAAAAAATCTAAACCCGTGTTTAGATTTCTCCCTCTCTGTTTTTGACACTCTAACCCACCTAAGTGTAACGAAAAAACAAAGGAATTCTGCACAAAACACAACACGATCATCATCATCATCAGGCCCGTAAAGTTCACTGGGAAGTTTTTTCCTCTTTCTTTTAAAAGTTTGTCACGAGCAATGCAAATGATCACGAAGTGTTGCAAACGTAGCGAATGCTTTGACCACTGACATATCTCATCAGGCATTTTAAATGACGTGCAGTCACTCAGAAATCAGGACAGCAACAACACATTACATTTGTGTAGCGCCTTTCACGTCAGGAGGACGTCCCGAGGCGCTGACGTCGATGTTATTATGATGAAATCGAAACAAGGGTTTTTGTTTTGTTGACGTAGCAATTTGGAATAGCTTTAGAAATCAGTATCTGACCCATTAGAAGACATATCTTAATTGGATGTGTTCTGGGTTTGATTCAGACTATTTAACAAACACTCTGGTGTAAGAGGGCGGAGAAGTTACAAGTTTATCTGTACGTGCTATTTTCAACCCAAAGACAAAACAGATGAGGCATCTCCTCGAGAGACTTCTTAAATGGCGCTGGTAAATAGCTGTTCTGTCAATCAAACCGACAGCCCCTGAGACCCTCATAATAATCACGCCAGGGAAAGCAGAAAGCTCCAACCTGATACCACTATTATCTCACGTTACAAGGTTTAGGTTCAAAATTCCTCCAAGTAAAATTAATCTCTCTATCGGCTTACAAGATACCAGAACAACACACTGAATTATTGGGGTTTTGTGGAGCGACTTGTTAAGACTGTTTGTTTGGAATTTTTCAGTGGTTTCCACACTGTGTGCATTGGTGCACTTTGTTCATGTTGCCTTTCTGGGATAAATACAGGGGTAAACAGGGGCTCCTGTGTCGTGTGTGAGAGCGAAGCTGGGCTGGCTCGATGTTTGTGTGTCGGCTGGAGTAGATGGTGTGATTGTGAGAAACTAATGGGTGCAGTGTTCCTAGCCGGACATGGAGTGCGAAGCTTGCCAGACAGTGCTCTCAATGGCAAGCTGTGCTATTTTAGCTGCCTAAATTCCAGCAGTACCCTAAACCCACACTCCGGGGTTCCCAAGCCTTCGCTCTTGCCAACCTGCATCTAATTCTCTCCGGAATTATGTAAGCAGTGTGCGTCCATCTGGGGAGAGAGTACGCATTGCATTCAGCCCTCAGTGTAGCTGAACTCCCAGAAATTGGGCACTACTGAACTGAAAAGCATTTATAGGGAATGTGAGCATTGTATAGAATTACTGCATGAAATGAGCACATTCCTCTGTGGATGATGTTACTGCAGGAATCTGGAACTGTAATGAGTCACTGTGAGAAACGGGAGCTTCACACAAGGGCCAGCAAGAATCGAAAGCTTCCTGGTGAGTCCTTATCAACAGCAAAGTCATAATGGTGAGTTATGATGACTACCTGCGAGGAAGAGTGTCCTGATGATTCACAGCAGGTCTCTGTGAGTTGCGGGACATTGAAATAAATCACTGTGAGAAATGAGGGCATTAGTGCAAGAAATAAGAATGTCACAATGAATGAGCATTTCAAATCAAAGCATTGTCAGCTGGAAGGAATAACAATATCGCAGAACTCATCATACCTACAAGAAATTAAAATGTTGCAATGAATAATGAGAACTTTCTACGAGAAAGCAGCTGAAAAATCTGTCTTCTCAAATATCTGTGCTAAATGAGAGCGAGTCAGTGAGAAATCAAGAGCATTTTGGTGACTCAGTGAGAAATGAGGGTGTCCCTAGCACACATGGATGATAAGGTGGGTGACCTGCAAACATGAGATCAAATAGGCCAAAGGGCCTTCTTCATCTGAACCTTCCTTGTGACCCTGTGATAGCCAACAAAAGGAGTCCTGTAGCTCAGTGGTTAGAGCACTCGCCTCGCAAGCGAGAGACCTGGGTTCGATTCGCGGCAGGTTAGGGCGACATCTTGGCCAAGTTTCCTTGCTCCACACGCCTGATAATAATTCCTCAAGAAAAAAACACAGTAATAATTTGGTCATTGTTTGTGGGACCCTGCTGTGCGCAATTGGCTGCCATGTTTCATCTACAAATATAGACTATATTAGAATACATTAGAATATACAGCACAGAAACAGGCATTCGGTCCAACTGGTCTATGCTGGTGTTCATGCTCCACATGAGCCTCCTTCTGCCCTTCGTCAACTAAGCCTTCAAGCATAACCTTCTATTCCTTTCTCCCTCATGTACCTATCGAGCTTTCCCTTAAATACATCAATGCTATTTGCCTCAATAACTCCTTGTGGTAACATGTTCCACATTCCCAATACTTCCTGTGTGAAGAAATGTCTTCTAACTTCCCTGTTTGATTTATTTGTGACCGTTTTATATTGATGACTCCCGGTTTGGGTCTCCCCCACAAGTGGAAACATCTTCCCTATGTCTACCCTATCAAAACCTTTCATAATTTTAAAGACCTCTATCAGGTCACCACTTACCCTCCTCTTTTCAAGAGAAAAGAGTCCAAGTATATTCAGCCTTTCCTGATAGGTATAACCTCTCAGTTCTGGGATCATCCCTGTGAATCTCCTTTGCACCCTCTCCAGTGCTTCTACATCCCTTCTTTCATGTGGGGACCAGAACTGCACACAGTATTCTAAGTGTGGTCTAACCACGGTTCTATAGCAGTTTACCATAACTTCCCTGCTTTTCATTTCTATCCCTCTAGAAATTAACCCCAATGCCTGGTTTGCTTTTTTTTGGTGTGACCTTATTAACCTGCGTAGCTACTTTTAGTGAATTGTCTATGTGTACCTCTAGATCTCTTTGCTCCTCTAGGCTTTTATTTTCCAGGATGTATTTGACTTCCTAATTCCTTCTACCAAATGTACCACTTCACACTTTTCTACATTGAAATGCATTTGCCATTTAAATGCCCACTCAGCAAGTTTATTAATGTCTTGCTGTAATTTGTTGCAGCCCTCCTCCATATTAACTACTCCCCCCAATTTGGCGTCATCCGCAAATTTTGAAATTGTACTGCTGATTTCCGAATCCAAATCATTAATGTATATTGTGAACAACAGTGGTTCCAATACCGATCCTTGTGGAACACCAATGCCCACCCCCTGCCAGTCTGATACAGTCAATTCACTTTACAGTATATTCTGTGAAGCGCTTTGAGACGTCTCAAAGACAGGATAAGGCGCTGTACCAAATGCAAAGATTATTATGATTATATTATAACACATATGTACAGCAGTTGGTGAACTAGGTGCAATTACTTTGTATTAACAACATAATAATCCTTGCTGATATAATACATCTTTGATATATATTGTATTTATATTTGAGATGTTCTTTTACATCAAAGTTGCCATAGGAATCTAAGTTCTTCTTATTATATTGCGCCATTCATCTTAAATTGGGATTGCGGGAAATTGTTAGAAGATTAATAATTGTAATAGTGAAGCTGTAATGAAATAATTTCACCTGCACAAGAGACAATGCATGAATGCACTGTTCTACTGCAGCATATAACTGTGAAGAAATCCAACAAGGTCTAGGTCTAACCTACAATACGGATCAAGCAATGTGTTAATTATCTTCATTCGCGTTGCTGAAGGGAAATAACTTTTTGCCGTGTCTTTGTAATGGAAAACCTCATTGCAGATTGCCACATCAAACCATCGATGGATGACGGATCCCAGTACTTTTTCTAATCAAATGTCTGGAGTGTCAGGTACCCAAATTGTTGGTATTTCACTATTTGCTTCAATTGTTTATGACAATGTTTTTAGTTCAATTGGGGTGAACCAATCCTTGTTATAAAAACAGAAGCTGTTGGGAGCATGCAGCAGGTCAGGCAGCATCTATGGAGAGAGGAAAATGAGTTTCAGGTTGATGACCTTTCGTCCTTGTTAAACAGAACCTCGGCTCAGTTCGAGCTCTTGTCTATTGTGAAGTGCTCCTATCCTAGTTGATGTTGATGGCTTTGTTTTCCTATTTATTCAGTTATGTTTTGGGGGAAAGCTCTGAGACTTTTAGCTGAAGGAATAGCAGTGCAAGCCGAACGTTTCAGTTTTTGGTGTTGGCACTTGTATATTTGTTGATGCTGTATAGATCACCCAAAGAAGCTTCGAAAGAGTTTCTACTGATATGTTGTTTTGCTGAGGAATTTCTGCAGTGAAAGAAAGAATTCTCAGTGAACAGTTGTCCTTTCGATGCCAGCCAGTCCAATCCATATCTGTCTGGAGCGCTACAATCTATTCTATCTGGTATGTTTGCGGGTATAGGGGAATGCAGTGGAACAGTGGCAAATTGCACATTTCAGTTCAGAGCAGCATAAAAGGATCCATTTACATGAAAGCTTTTACTCAGTCTCCGCTATTATCCTTCACTTTCTGAATGCAGTGCTTTATTGAATGGATTCAGAAGAGAAAAAAGTAGAGCATGGTGGTGGGGGAAATAATAATAACAATAATAATAATAATCATTACATTTAAAATAGAACGCCTTTCACGTGGGGAGGACAGTTCATTCACTGAATGTACTGAGAAGTGTTGCCCCTAGGTATTTGTAGGCAAACACGACAGCCGATTTGGACACAGCAATGTCCAATCAACAACCATTAAATGAACTTATGGGGGGGATTGTTGACCAGAGCACCAGGAGAAACTCCCATCCTTCTCTACTGCCCTGGAACAATCTTCTACACGAGATTATAAAGAGCTGGAGTCTACCATCTTCTAGCGTACAGCTGTCCCGCAAGTGCTGTTTGTGCAATCTTTATAGGATGTCAGTGTTTTGCTTGAAACTTACTGATACTTAACACCTTGGCTTTCTATCAAGTGACATATGCAAACATATGCCTTTTAAGCTCCCATAACAAATGTGTAGGTAAAGCTCCCTTTTTAAACACCAGTGGGGCTCATTAACAGTGAAGGAATGAAGTTCCCCGTCTGACGTCAGCAACACAAGACTGACAGTGAATGATGGAGCCAGGAAGCTATTATGCATGTTTTTTTTTAAACCATGTTTTTCTATGCTAAATTTATTTTAGTCCAGTCCTATAATCAGCATGTGGAATGCAGTATTTCTCTCATGTTGCTGTATATTGAGTTAGACAGGCCTGTGTGCAGATTCAAGGCATGTGTGCGAATTAATTAGATTACCTGAATAATCATAATTCATATGCATTATTCAGAAAGGTAAATCCGTGTTACCGGCACAGAGTTTAAATTAAGGAACAAAAAGAATTGATTTGGGGCTGAATTGGCTCTGTCACAATTCATTAAAGAGGAATCACGGTAACTTGTTGCTTAAAAGTACTGCCGCGTTTTGCTCACAAATATAATTCACTTTACAGTATATTCTGTGAAGCACTTTGAGAAGTCTAGAAGACGTGAAAAGCCCTATATCAAATGCAAGGATTCTTCTTATTATTTTTATTCTTATATAAGTGCAAGATGTTGGATATCAGGACAGTCTCAAACTGGATCAATCTCATTGCATTTCGTCGTGAGCTATCACCTCAAAGATGTACCTTAGTGCACCTGTCATTGTTGTGTAGGATGTTGCTGTGTGCAAATCGACTGATATATTCACCTACGAAACACAATCACTACGTTTCACGCTGTGAAGTGCTTTGAGACATCCTCTCAATGTGAAAGGTGCTACATCCAATGCAAGGATTTCATCAGAGCTCTGAGTTCATGCTTTTGGGTCCATATAAAGTTGAAGAGTATTTTTTTTATTAAAAAAATTGATATCGCTAAAACCTTTCTTCTCTGCTTGTAATTGATTTGCTACTCACCAAAATGCGCTATGTCCGTGGCTTGCCTTCACTTCTGTTGACTGTGTAAGTGCAACAGGACTATTAAACTGCATTAGCTCACTAGAGCTGGTTGGATTGAACAAGATTTCACTTAGGTTTAATGCACAAGGTAAGACTGTGAGACACTGACGTATAGTCACATAACTCTGAAATAAATTGCACTTCAAATACGAACTCAAACATTTCTGCCACATCTCCTGCTGCTTCCGTCAAGAGTTTCCTCTGATGATCTGGGTGTCTGATGAATATTCAACAGTCTGGTTTTTAATAACTGCTTCATTGCTCATCTCCGTTTTCTACATGAATTTGGATTCACCTCCCACTCCTTGACCTGCGGGAAGGAGCGTACCATGGTTTCTACATGGTCATAAAGAATCGATTAACCTTTAGGGAATGCATTCATTTCCAGCTCAGACTAAAGTGATGGAGGCTTCTGCTCTGTCACTTGGCTGTAATGGCCCAAAGTCAAAAGTTTAGGCATTTTCAGCACAACTCCTAATGACAATCATCTTGTTGGTGCAGAACAGAGAGAACTTTACTCTGCAGCTCAACGTGTTAGAACTGATCTGGGCATTCTGACTAACCTCAGAAATTGTGTAATTTACTGGAGATCATATCCCTCAGCCTTGATTAAGCACAAAATTTGCTTTAAAAAGCAGGAACGAATATTTACTCGACGTTACACAGTAAATTTAAATTTCTTAAAATATCAATATGGAAATACTGTGGTTTGGGGGCAATATCTAGATTTTGGATTTAACATAAATTGCCATTTGATTACTTGCCAATCTTAACTTATCTAAATTCCTTGCAGCTGCTGTAAAACAACTTCAGAGTTCCGCTGAATAAGGATGCTGGGGTGTTTAATAGTGCCTGATAGCTAAACGTTCTTCTCTTACTATTAAACTGTCATATTTATTTTTGGTCCGTAAGTGGAATCCATTTTGAAAATGTTGGCATAGCTTCCATCAGTGTTTCATAGCACTTCAAATGTCATAACACATCACGCAAGCTATTCCATTACAGGTAATGTGAAGCCAGTTTGAAAATAGCTTTGATTGAAGCTATGTAGTACAATCGGAACCCATTTGAAATCTCTTCTATCTTACAATAGATTTGCTGTTAAGTTGCCCGCGTACATTGCCGCTGTATTGTGGTTGCACCTATTTAAGGTGAGCGAAGAGGCCACTTTTAAGCTTTGTGTCACCTCTCCACTTGGAATTAAACTGTTGATCCATTCTCGATTAACGATAGTTCTTTCACAAATAATAGAGCATTTTGAGACTCAGGCCTTGGCTTGGTGACATTGGATACCATGCACTTAGCAATGCCATCGTTATGGCTAAAGGCAATGGCACTGATAAGGGCATTATTGGGGTCAGGCTTAGATGACTTGACTCGCCAGTCAACTTGATAATAATAATTCGGTCACTCAATCCACGACTGTTTGTGGGACGTCACTGAGCGCAATTGGCTGCCGCGTTTCGCCCACAATGCACTTTACAGTATATTCTGTGAAGCATTTTGAGACATCTCAACGACGTGATAAGGCGCTATATCAAACACAAGGATTTTGGGGGATTATTTCAAAATTATTTGCAAACCCAGTTAAACCAACCGGACTTCCTCCAGATTACTCACCGTACAGAGCTAATGCACACATAGCGTTACAGTTTCCAATCAGATCAGTTAATGATTCTGTGCTGCTCAAACCCAACAACAACAACAACAGAATTACATTTGTACAGCGCCTTTCATGTCGGGAGGACGTCCCAAGGCGTTGGACAATCAGTGTTTCGGACCCGAGCTGCGGGTCGGGATCGGGGAGGGTGGGGATGGCGGGGTGGGGTGGGGTGGGGAAGGTGGGTGGCCGAACGCACGGTCAAAGAGACAGGTCCTGAAGGAGACAAGGGAGGGGTCGAGGCAGAGGGACTGTGGGATAGACTTCCAGAGGGTGGGGCAGAATGGCAGAAGGACCAAAAGGAGGGAACCAAGGACAGAGCCCTGAGGAACACCGCACGAGATGCCAGGGGGGCTATTAAACAAATCACAGTTTTAACGGGACTTTAGAATGTAATGAGAGGAGACGGAAATGGACTTACCTTCATTTGTCTCCCTTCGATTGCTTGATATCCCCCGGTCTACCTACCCACCATTGGCGGGCAGGTGGCCATTCAGCCTTTCTGCCCTCACTATGTAGAACTCTAAACCGGAGTCCCTCCTCCTCACTCTGTCCCTCACCTCATACAAAGTGTATTTCAAGATCAACCTCTTTGACCGTGCTTTTGGTCACCTTTCCCCTCCTCCCCCTCCCCCTACCCCCACACCCACCACACCCCACCCCACCCACCCCAGGCTGAGGTGCGCAGCCAGTACTACTAACAGTTTGTGACGCTATAGACACTATATTAAAGGCGCGATATAAATATACATTTGTATTGTATTCGCAATTCATTCAACCAGAGAAAAGGAAGTCTGAATGATTTGAGTGTGAATGAGATACAATGCATATGGTATGTTATCAGCTTATGACAGTTTGGTCAATCATTTGGATAACAAATGCTTTGGGTAACGTTGTCTAGTATAGATGTAATTCCCATTATGCTTTCTATTTCATTATCCAAACCTTCTGCTGTACAATCATCAAGAAAACTTTCTTTCTATGAATTTGATATTGATGTTGTCATCCTCACAGCTGTTATTGAATTTGGTTCAATATTTACATACTTTATTTGTTGTTTCTTTTCCGGTGAGCATATCTTCTGCTGTCAGTTCCAGTTTACAAAAGATGGTCAACTAATTCAATTATAGTCATTCAATTAAAGCCTCAGGGAGAAATGTTCGGCAAATTTCCTTACTCCACACGCCTCTGTTTATCTAGCGGTAAGTAGGAACCCGGCTATTAGTCGATTGACAGATCTCTTTTTCAGGGGTAATAATCCCTTCAAAAAATAAAAACAATAATAATCTAGTCACTCAATCTCTTGTTACCATGCTAGGCTTTTGCAAAGAGCTCCCTCAATATTTACACAATGACGTCCGTAGTTTCTGTTACATGAAATACAACAACAACAACAAGATTCCATTTATGGAGCGCCTTTCACGTCGGGAGGACGTCCCAAGGCGCTGTACAGTTGGGTCAGGACCCGAGCAAGGGGGGAAATGGTCAGGGTGAGGGGAGGGAAGGGAGGGAGCGAGGAGGGGGTAGAGAGTCGAGAGGGGAGCTGAAGACACGGTCAAAGAGAAACGTCTTGAGACCGGCCTTGAAGGAGGAAAGGGAGGAGGCGGCGAAGGCACTGGGGGATGGAGTTCCAGAGCCTCGGGGCCACCGATGGTAGGGCGGTTGGGGCGGGGGATGTGGAGCAGACCGGAGCCAGAGGAACGGAGGGTACGGGCAGGTAGGGAGGGGGACAGTAGGTCAGAGAGGTAGGAGGGAGCGAGGCCGTGAATGGCCTTGTAGGTGAGGATGAGGATGAGGAAATGACACTGAGTCTGACGGTTGCTATGGGTCGGTTGTTCCATTATCCTCTGGAATTAAATAATTAAGAGCTGCATTGTTTTTCTTTTTGATTGGAACACTCTGCTTCGAGACCTCTCAGTGTCATTGAGAGGCAAACTCTGGCAAATTCAGGCAAGAGCACTTCTAGTGTAGGACACCGCAAGTTTTAATATTTTATTCTGTTTCTATTCAAACACATCGATTAATATTAAATTCTATTTCCAACGTATACGCGGAAGGTGGAATAGAGAGGCTGATTAGATTTGAAGTCTCGTGTTCTGCCACATTGCAGTGCATTATCTGCTCAGATCTGATTTGAAACCTGTGTTCAAACAGAGTTTTGTTACATTGTGCAGCGATTCTGATGGAGGCAAAAAACTGATGATATAAATAGCAGCAGAGGTGATTTCCACTGCTGCCAGAAAGGGAACCTTATTTTATTTTGTAATTTTACTGCTCTTTTTGAAGCCATAACAATAATAACAATAAATAACAATAATCCTTGCACGTCATATAATACCTTTCATACCAGGAGGGCATCTCAAGCAGATTCACGTGATTTACCATGTATTTTGTAGAAAGGATGCCCACATGAAAGCTGGAAACCAACTCAGCAGCAAAGAATGCAAAAAATGTTTAAAAAAAAAGGCGCATTTTTCAAATTCTCCCTTTCTCTCTCCACCTGCAAGCAAATGAAACAGATACATGGAGATATACAGCGTCAGAATTGCATTCCAGCATTAAGGCAGTTTAGATGAAAAGATCTCACATTTTCGTGGAGATGGGCCATTCAGCCAACTAGTCCGTGCTGACATTTATATTCAACTCAAGCCTTCACCCACTTTGACAAGGAAACGATAGGACCATTAATATGACTTCTGAATTCAATTCCATTGTTTGCTATTGCTCACTCTCCTCTCTAATCATCACCATGACTCCTTCTTATTCTCTCTTGAAATTGTGCAAACCATCCACATCCACACTCTCTGTAGGCAATTTTTTCCACGCATACACACACCCTCCACACCGTTTAAAGCAGTTAAATCTAAATTGTCCTTCACCATTCACCACCTTTTCCCTTCTCCTTTTCAGATTGTGACCCTAATTGTCCCTGTTTGGCTCTCTCCAACCTATTACCAGAGTCCAGCTTCTGCATAAGATAACTAACGTTTTGAAAAATGAAACATTTTTCGCACACTTGTAAGAGTCATTTGTGTGGTTCTTTTCTGAGACTATCACAGCCGGAATGAACCCCTTGCCCTGCCTTGCCTCACAGAGCGATTGAAATGACATCTCACTGATGGCTTTGATTAAAAGTGTCCCCTTGAGAAAAAGTGAGGCTATTCGATCTGATGATTGAAGAAATGAAGGTGGCAGTATTCAAAGTAGACCTACAATTATAAAGGCATCTGAATCACAGAGGAAAGCATGAGGCAACGGGATGGGACTTGGGGTTTTGAATGCTGATGATGTGATTTTGCATTCCAAAATTACGGCAATTTAGATGAAAAGATCTCACATTTTGTAAAAAAACAACTTAACTCACCCACTGCCATCTGATATGAGGAATAACAACCTGAAGTCACTGTGAACATGTTTAAGGACTAGTGTTTGACCTTATTGATGAGCGAATAGAGATTCCCAATAAAACACACTGCACCTCCATCACTTGGAGTAAGTTTTGCCAAGCCATAAAAATGTGCATTTCCCCTAATGTTCGCAAACCCGAGTTATAACTTCGCCACAATATCCACAGTATATTCTGTTGAAGTGTTTTGACATGTCTCTGAGGCGCTATATCAAATGTAAAAATATAAATGTGAGGATTATTATTATAAATAATTCTTCTTTGCATTAGGAATCTCGAATATTTTGAGGGCTTTCTACACACTACCATGGGAATAGTGCACCATTGTAACTGTGCAGGGATTAGTGCATTCAGGGTAAGGAGCTGAATATTATTGTGTCCACTGCCAGGCACCACAATTGTATTGCGAATCTAGAAACCCAACTCTGACAAACTTTCTGTGGCAGTTTATACAGGTCCCTGGCATAACGACACATTTCTTGGGCAAACAAATAAATACGCAAACTCTTGAGCTAATGAAAAGGAAGATGTGAACATGTAGAGTCCTGCAGCTCAGTGGTTAGAGCGCCTGCCTCGCAAGCGAGAGACCTGGGTTCGATTCCCGGCAGGGCGCAATCCTCCGGCAAGTTTCCTTACTCCACACGCTTGGTAATAATCCCTCCAAAAAAAGGATTAAAAANTTGGTCACTTCCATCCACGACTGTTTGTGGGACACTGCTGTGCGCAATTGGCTGTCGCATTTCAGCCGCAAAATATACAGTCAATTCACTTTACAGTATATTCTTTGAAGGGCTTTGAGACGTTTAACAGACATGAAAAGCGCTAAATCAAACGCAAGGATTATTACACATCACATGGTAGCCATCAGAGCGTTGGGGATGTGCGTGAGGAATGGAGACATCAGGCTGACATAAAACAACAATAGTTTAGGTGTCCTAGAAAGGCAAAGCCGAAACTTGAGGCATACATGAGAAAGAAGGAAATAAACGGGTAATGGGAGCAGGGCTTAAGTGAGGTGGAGGGTAGTATGGAGTATAACCACTGGCAAGTACTAGTTGAGCTGAATGGCCCGTTTCTGTGCTGTAACATTCCATGTAATTCTCTACCTTTTTCACTGAAACAATGAACATCTTCAGGGCAAGCAATTAACAGCCAACACTCAGCCATCTTGAAAGCAAATTGCTGAACATGAATTCCAGCTCAAAAAAGAATTGAACACTGTCGAACCTCAAAATTGCTGAAGTATACATCTTTAGTACCAGCAATATCACACTCTGTGAAGCGCTTTGGGATATCTCGAAGACTTGACAAGGCGCTGTATCAAATGCAAGGATTATTGTTATTATCAGGTCCTTTACAAGGTTACTAACATGCTACACTCTTGATTTGAATACAGAGCAGATCCTGACGAATATTATTCTAGATAAAAATGCAGGATATTAGAACCAGCACATGATATGGTGGAGACTTGTTTCTATTGAACATACACTTGAAATACAGTATCATTAAATCGACTTTGTCAGCATACATTTTTGAATTGATGAAACTCACACTCCCCCATAGAGTTGAAAGACAAATACATTCTGCGAGAGATCTGAGTCCCATGGATATAAGGATTAAAAAGGTAAATGATTAATGTGTTGTATTTTAAGAGAAATAAATGCAGTGTAAGTACAAATGAGTCCACTTATTGGAATAAAAAAAAACACAGGCGCCCCCTGATGTCCCAATTAAGGCAATTTTCAATGTGTGATTATACAGACAGTACTCTATTCACCTTTATTTTGGGGGGCAAATTCAGATTAATTCCTTGTTTATGCATTTTTCTCCTTTTGATGCACCGCTTATAATTTTTTCCTTATTGCTACCAAATAATAATAATAATAATCCTTGCATTTGATATAGCGCTTTTCACGTCGGGAGGACGTCCCAAAGCGCTTCACAGAACACACTGTAAAGTGAATTGACTGTATATTTGTGGGTGAACGCGGCAGCCAATTGCGCACAGCAATGTCCCACAAACAGTCGTAGATTGAAAATGACCAATTTATTATTGTTTTGGGTTTTGGAGGGATTATTATTAGGCTCTGTGTGGAGTAAGGAAACTTGCCCAAGGTTTCGCCCTGACCTGCCGGGGATTGAACTCAGGTCTCTCACTTGCAAAGCGAGTGCTCTAACCACTGAGCTACAGGACTCCACTCAATGTTTATTCATGCTGTATTATCCTATCTAGTTACCTGACTGAGAGAGGATGAAAAATATACTTAATTAATTCTGTTTCTTTGCAGATCCAATGTCAACAATTTGTTTCTATTACTTTATCTACTGGTACTGAGTTTAACCATCACACATTATTTTCATCTCCTTCCAATACAAATGCTTATTTTTCGATCAGTTTTTCTATCCTCTCCAGCTCTTGAGTGGACCTTTTCCGTTCTGTCTCGCTTGACCTTCACTTGCCCGTATTCCCGTTGACTGGTCTCATTTTTGCCCGGCCGGTCTTTCTCGTGGATGTCTCCATCGATGGCCTTCGCGTCGCAAGATCACTGGAGAAATTCAGGTAAAAAAGGCCCTTTGGCCTATTTGATCTTTCAGAATAGCCATCCTATCATCAATCTATCCATCCAGCCATCCCATCACAGCATCAGAGTCCCAACATCTGGGCCTCAACCACCTTTCCCGGTAATGAGTTCCCATCATTAAGTGCTCACTGTGCAATTATCAGTAATCTCCCTCTTTCTTTCTTCCACTTTTTGTGATTCTCTTTTGATGCACATTGCACTGGGCAAGAAGAAAATAAATTCCAAATTAGAAAAATGAATAAACAGAGGGAATTGATTGCTTGAGGCAAACTTTCTTTCTGAGCACCGGTAACGCTTTCAATCCATGTCGGGTTTGACAGCGTTGATTGACACCAATGACCAGACCTCCAGTTCCTAGGAGTGATGGCTGTAATCTTTTACACATAAGCAGCTGACTTCACTATGCTGGTCACACCTAGTTACTATATATAGTATACTATAATACCTAATAAATTGGGTTAAATTCCTACATTGCACAGAAGATGGGACCTTGGTTTAACATCTCATTTAAAGGACAGCATCTCCAACAATGGGGTACAAACACTACATCGAAGTGACAGCCTGGACTGCATGGTTCAAAGTGCCAATGTGAGATTTAAATCCACATCGACCTTCTGACTCAGAGGCGTACTGCGTGCAAATTGTCTTGGTTTTCATAGAATCACAATATACAGCACAGAAGGAGGCCATTCGGCCCACTGTGTCTGTGCTGGGTCTTTGAAAAGAGCACCTGAATGATAAAGATCACACGTGAAAGTAAACGTAATTTTGCCATTCATCAGACTCGTAATGTTGAGGAACTATCCTGAAATAATGACTTTGCAATTAGACTAGTTTTTTATTTTAACAGTTAATTTTCAGAACGTAAAAACAAATAACAGGTAGAAAGGCGATGGAATTTCAGGCTTTGAGCTCATTTATCATTTGATGCACTTCTCTTAATTTCGAATCGTGGTTTGAATATTGTACTCATTAAAAGCAATTATTATGTAAATGCCTTCAGGAATTATTGATTGCAATTGGCTTGCTGCAACATTTTTTTTTCGCGATGACTGCAACTTTATTCCAACGTAATTATGTGCAATTTATTCGTAATGGGAAAAGTCTTCAATGTTCAACGGCCTTTTGTTGCATTACATAATTACAGTTCAATCTCGAAAATGACGCAGAGTAAAAAGTATCAAAAATTATAAATACATTTTATTAAAAACAGATTTTTTAAATAAAAATTGAACCAGAACAAAGACGTTTTACCAACCGAGGACAGAAAACATCTATTCCAGTTTAATAAATTCTAGTTTGCGTCCCCACTTTTATGCTCAGCCTCACCAGAGGTCAGCCTGTGAAGCCATTTTGTCTTCAGAGTTAAAATCGTGCGGATTTGTTGAAAAGTCTCAAATTCAGGCTTAATAACAATAATAATAATCCTTGCATTTGATACAGCGCCTTATCATGTCTTCAAGACGTCTCAATGCACTTCACAGAATATACTGTAAAGTGAATCGACTGTATATTTTGTGGGCGAAAACGGGCCAGCCAATTGAGCACAGTAGTGTCCCACAAACAGTCGTGGAACGAGAGACCAATTTTCTACTTGGGGGATTGTTGGCCAGATTGATTTGGAAACCTTTAAGGAACAGCAGACTTCCAAAATTAGAACTGAATTGAAGAATTCCCGACAATTCTGCAATATCGCAACTTTTTACAGGCTGAGAAGAAGACTAGGTGGAATTTGAAGCCTCCAGAGATATTATTTTGGGCAAAGATTCGGGCGCCGCTATGTCAAGCCTTGTCAAAAGCAAAACTAAAATTGCTCTCCAAACGTATTATCCTTCTGGAGGGTTAGTTCATAGTTTAATTAAACTGCTGCATTCCAAATGGGTTTTTCTTTTGTAATTCTCCCCCCTGTAGCTCTTGCGGTGACAGATTAATACACGCCCGCAAAGCCTCATCCCCATCTCTTCACTCTGGCCCGGTTAGAAATTGGGTGAACTTCAGACAAGCAAAAAAAAATTTTTTTTTCAAATGCTAATTACGGTACTTGTTTAATTACTTTTTGACAGAAAAACGAGTGTTAATATGATTATACTTGTCCCCCGGTGTGTAGCCCACAGCAGGATGAACCAACACATTTAATGGAGTCTTTCAGCCATGGATTCAGCATTGCCATCCTCAGGATCTTAACACCCACCGTGTAAAGTAATTCAGAATGGCTAATTCGGGGCCTTGTTCTGATCTTTCCCCGCACTTACCTTGCAGCATTGCTCTCAATAAACAGTCCTGGCAGAAGTGTTCCCTGGTAATTGATGTGGCACTGCTATTTTGTCGTTCCCAAGACGTAGAATATTATCTTGAAAATGGTTTTCTTTTCTCCGCGCTACAGGCAACACAATAAAGCTTCAGGAGTTTGTGGATGTGTGGTTGATCAAAGGCTAGTTGTGTTCATTCTTGCCTGTTGTATGATTCAGGTATGATGTGATCCATATATATGATAAAAATATGATAATAATATTAATCCTTGCACTTGATGTAGTGCCTTATCACGTCAGGAATAGTTTCACCGGATCCATTGGATCCATTGTCAAACGTGGAATCTGTTCTATCACATGTAAATATCTATGGTTCTACAGACTCCTACCCGACAGGTCTAAGAATGCTGCCTGGACCAGCTGGCCTCAGCCACTCTCCACACCTCTGATCCCGAAACTTTCTGAGCTAATTCAGTCTGTTCACTTAGGCGCAAATATAATTGCACGAAATTGCAGCAAATCGCCGCTCTTAATAATACACTAAACATTCTCTGGCTCTGTATTGGTGAAGCACAGGATACTAATAAACTCAGATGATCAACCTCTCTCGGTCGCTACAAGAATAATGAGCATCCCCCTAGATTTGTTTCATCCGCATCGTTTATCAGGGCGCTTGTTTAGTGCACAGAGTTTGCAAAGAGTGCTTTAAACAACATAAGAGAACAAAAGATTAATTGCCCTGCTAACCGGGTCTGCGTTTCTGAGACATTAGGCTGTGATTTATTACACTTTATCTGTTTTCATATGATTATCCCTGGTCTTAGGGATCTTAAGTTATCAGTTCTACCGCTGTTCATTGGAATGTTCCAATTTCTCTTTATCGCCAAGCTGTGACCCAACTAATTCTTACTCAAATGATTGCATTCATTTGTCTTCTTAATTCTTCTATGTTTTCCTTTCAGACCACAGAGAAGGATGTTAACAATGCGGCAACATTACACAATCCCATTAGGAATAATCTTTTTTGGAACTGAGTGTGAGTTTTTGGTTTACTTGGTTTTTTTTTGGAGTGGGTGGGGGGGGGGGGGGGGGGGGAGATCTTAAGAGAAATGTTCCCGAAGGAGTGGAGCCAATAAATATCTTTTTGAGGCAATGAGGTTTCATTGAAATCAAATAAAAAAGGAAAAAGTTGGAGCATCAATTGCAAAGCTCCTGTTTCTGTTCGTGCATTAGGTGAGCCAAGTATGACTAGTGTCTTGCATCATGGGATAAGGAGGCAATGACTGAGATGGGTTCTTGCTGGCTATTTGGAGGAGGAGGAGGTGGTGGAGGAGGAGGAGGAGGAGTGGGGTGACATACAGGGTGTTCACAAAGTTCTCTTACCCCCATTACAAAAACAGCGACATGAGACCACAAAGGAGCTGAAACAAGCTGTCAGAGATGCACTTCACCTCATCCCTCCCTCCACGTTCGAGAAGATATCACATCGAACATGGGGATGAATCACTATCTACCCTGAAAATGACAGCGCTCACTCACACTGATCCACTGGATGTCTAAATGCAGTTAAACTCTTGTACTGAATCCGATCGAGTAAATACAATTGTCATCGTTCTTCCACATGTTTCAGTTGTTGGTCAGTGCACTGAACACAAGAAAAAAAATGGGGGTAACAGGACTTTGTGGCGACTCTGTGCAAAGCCTGTCGAAGGCTGCCTGGAAAAGTCAGCTTGTTTGCCCTTTATTCCATGTTACACGTAAATCTGGCCTTCTCCTCTCTGCTGTAAACATGCTAAGATTCATCATTTTGTATGGACAGCAGTAAGGGATGAGGCTACACATTGGAACGTACTGGAATGGGATATTCCACTCACAGACTTCACAGCTCATTTTAACAACCGTGCCAAGATGGGTGAATGGTGCGTGTTGGCATTAATAAAAGTTTCCGTGCTACGTTTGATGTTGCACCTTATAAATCTAACCAGAAACTCATGATGACTGACTCGTGCCCTACAGACGTTACGAGACAAAATGAACACATGATGAATCGACCGACGACAACCTGCATTTAAATCGCGCCCTTCACCTGGGATAATGTTTCAGAGTGTTTCACAGTGGCGGGGTTGGATGCCGAGTGAGCCAGAAGGAAATGTGGACCATAGACACCATTAAAGAGCTAGGATTTAAGGTAGAATTTAAAGATAGATACAGAGAGGGGAGAGAAGAGGCAGATATACAACCCCCAATCCAACCCTAGCCTTGCTGAGATTGGAGGAGCCAAGTGTGACTATTTCATCAGTAGGAGAGCATCTTGCATAAGGTGACCAGGAGGCAATGAATGTCATGAACCATGCTGGCTATTCGGATGTGGAGCTGGAGGAGGAAGAGGAGGGAGGAAGGTCCCGGAGTACAAAGCCAGTAGATACTTCTGCAGGGAGATGCTGCACAATAATGCAGTAACGCACTGGCTTCTTACAAAGGATGAGGACGCTCTGGTTACTTAACCCTACAAACCAGCACTGACCACGAGCTGGAGAAGATTGCACAAACGGATTGTAAGTGAGAATGCGGTAAAAAAAATAAAATCACTGACACTGGTACGCACAAGGTGCTTTGCACCTCCTTGCCTCTCATCGTATTATAACCCACAGCTTTATTTTAATTCAGAATATGGCATTCAATCACTTCTCATTTCGTGTTCACCGTGAAATGCAAGTCAGTCTGCTCGATAGCTCCTACAGCATGTGTGGTGGTTGCTCAGCTGATGATAATGCATTAAAGTACAGTTGTATAATGTAGCATGCAATTGGGAAACAGGTGCCTGTGACTAATGGCATTATACACACGTGCCTTTTCCATCCCGTTCATGCCCGCTGTAAAGTCCTGTAATTTCACCATTCATTCAGCATGGATTAACTCTCACGCCGAGCATTCGATAAGACATGAATCACACGTGGCAGATGGGGCACAAACAGATCACTTCTGATGTAGCAGAACCGCTGATCTTTTATCAAGTGGCTGTGCAACCTTAACCAAACAGGTTTGCGCTTGATAAATGGTCACTTACTGTAATCATTGTCTTAACCATAATTTCTAATTTTGACGGTTAGCGACCTGCCAGGGAGGGAAGCAGCCTCCATCAGTCTTCTCCGTTATTTGCCTTAACTTTATCCCGCCGCGAGACCCGGAACTTAACAGAGGTAGACACCGGAAAATTCGTTTTCCGGAACGATTTATATAAAACGGGGTGTGCTCTCTCTCTCTCTCTCTCTCGTCTTAGATCGCAGTGCAAATCAGAAGGTTGTGGGTTCAAGCCCCACGTCGGGACTTGAGCTCACCAGACTGACACCTGCGAATGCAGGGCTGAGAGGTGTCGATTTTCCAGCCAAATATTAAATCAAGGTCTCGACCGGCTGTTCAGGTAAAGATCCCCCGACCCTATTCAAAAAGTAAAGCGCGTTTCTCCTCTTGTCCCCCGGCCATCAACTCCCCGAGATAAAATTTATCATTCACTCCACGACTCCCAGCGTGATGTTGCTCTGCGCAAATCGGCTGCCGCATTTGCGGAGAAAATACGGTCACTGCATTGCACAATAAAAATTCTGTGAAGCGCTTTTGAGACGTTACGACGACGCGATAAGCAGCTGTATCGAATGCAAGGATTATTATTGTTACAAAAGGCATGTGGCACTGAAGTAACAAAATAGGTGACAGAATAATGAGGACTAACTACAATTAATAACCTAAAGCCTGAAACCCTTTTGCGTATGTAATACGGTGGCCCTAGTCCAGAAGGGGAAAGATAAGATCCTCACTGTATGGTTGTGTAATTGCTTCTTTATAAGAATTTTAACATGAATAGTCCTGCATACTGGTTCCATCAGCCTCTGTAAAAGAAATAGAAAGTTGGAACCCAATCACAAAAAGCTATCAAAATTAATTTTGTCTGCAATGATCAGACAGAATGTGACTGATTTCCACATACTATGATATTAAAACGCCATTTATATGCAAATAAAAAACTTGCTACTTTTTATTCCCCTTCATTTTGATGCAAAATAAATGTCATTTTCATTTTAATGAATTGTAATGAATGATAAGAATTTGCCTTATCTGTGCATTGGGGGTGGAGGAAATGAGACAGGACAAAATCATACATACTGGAAAGGCGTTGAAAAGAATTTCTGTATTTCCTCTGGAAAGTGAATATATTAGATTAACTCTTAAAGATAAAGTGAATGAAAGACTTGCCGAAAAGCAACAGTGTCCTTGGGTAGCCATTTCCAGGAGGCTGTTTCCGTTGTTAGGACGCAAATGAATGTCAATGCCAGATCACACGTTTTGGACGATAAAAGACAGATAATGTGAAATATCACGAACAACAAGCACATGTCCGGGAAGCAGTGGTGTCACATGACAGATTTATAACATTTGGGAAGCAGCCAAACCACTAGACACACGGAGACTTTCATGACAAATGAACCGGTAGAACTATCTTATTACAGAATTGGGCAGTAGGTGCGAAAACATGAGCAGCGTCAGCCTGGCTCAGTCTGCAGGACTCCCACCTTCCGAGTCAGAGGGTATTGAGTTCCCAGCCTCGCATCAGGACTTTGAGCTCACAGTCTAGGTTCGCACTCCAATACAGTGTCCGCAGAGAACTCCCTCCTAAGGGGGAAGATTTTAAAAAGGTTCCCATTTGCCGTGAAAAACTGTCCAGTTGATTCATCACCCAGCAAATGGCTGACCTTCTATTCATATCGAGTGATTTTGATCACAAATATATTTTGTTTATCAAAAAAATAGCAATTGCCAATGAAAAAGCTATTACCCAGTGACACTAAACAGCAATGCTTGTGCACCAAAAAGAATAAGCCTTTTAAATGAAGGATTTATGAGTAAATTACCTAATCAGTGCACACAGTTGATTTTAGACTATTTTGGGTCAGACTTGATCAAATGCAAATCCGCTTAGCATGTCAATGAGAGGTTCATTAGCCGCTAAGTCTGAACGTTTGCAATGTTGCACGGTCTGAGTTCCTTCTCTGCGGTTTGGCAGTAGATTTTCCTCCTCCAAAAGCAGCTCATTTCTCAAGAGTTTAATCTTTAGTCGTGGCGGAGAGGCACAGATGGGCCCTGCAAACATTGATTGATCTGTGCTTTCTCTCTGTCGTAGGATTAACCGTGTATGTCCTGGCTCAAGGTTTTCTCAATGTTAGGCAAACATGATTTAGAAAAGCATTTTTAATGACTTTTAAAGATTAGAATCCTGTTAAGATTATGAAGTGACTCACGGATTTCTTCGACGCGTTGGGGCCTAAAATAGCTCACGGTAATGCGGTGTGACATTCTGGTGTCAGTTCTCCTTTCCAGCAGGCACTTTGCAAGGACTTATCAGAGGAGAATTCTACTGTCGTTTCTGTGAAAATTCTCCGAAAGAAAATCCCTCTTTGTAGCAATTATTCTCGCTACTTGTGGCCCCTGGTTGGAAAATTCCACCTATGCTGATTGTAATAATAATAATAATAATATTTTTTTTATTTGGTGTGGTGCCTTTCATGACAGACACTATGTCTCAAAGCACTTCACAGGATATACTGTAAAGTGTGTTTGTGGGCAATCGATTTTACCTCTTCAGTGTCTCCCATCTCTCAGAAACCCTTCCAGTGCTTTACCACACATTTGGTGTGGTGTATTATTTTGGACGGTCAGTGACATTTGGTACAAAGCACTCCAAAAGCTGCGCCTATTTTTTTCCAGCAGAGAAAGTGACAGGAAATGAAACATAAAACCCCACAACATAATAATAAGAATCCTTGCGTTTGATATAGCGCCTTATTACGTCTTCGCGACGTCTCAAAGCGCTTCATAGAATATACTGTAAAGTGAATTGACTGCATAGTTTGTGGGCAATTGCGCACATTAGTGCCCCACAAACAGTCGTGGATTGAAGTGACCGATTTATTATTATTATTTTTTGTTGAATGAATTATTACCCATGGAAAAGCGATCCGCCAATCAACTACAATCGGTTTCCTACTTACCGCTAGGTAAACAGAGGCGTGTGGAGTAAGGAAACTTGCCCAACATTTCACCCTAACGGGAATCGAACCCAGGTCTCTCACTTGCGAGGCGAATGCCCTATCCACTGAGCTACAGGGCTCCATGTAACAGCGCCTTCAAACTCCTTACTGAATTGGAACGGCCCAGAACTACAGCCACACACAGGACAGGGCTCCCTCAGCCCTCTCAAATATCACCGGACGTTGGCATTACATCAAAGCATCCGAATGTTTTTTTTTAACACCCACAGAACTGTAACTGTAAATCCAATTACTGAGTTTTACATGCAGTTTGAGTGATCAATTAGGTGGTTTTCCACCCACAATGGTTAACAATAGTCCCGGATCCCGGTGAAGGCAATGAAAATGAGATTAACTTTAAAAGCAATGTTTAAAATTTCCACACTTCCTTTTCACAAACCCCTTGCCAATATCTTTAATGATGATTGGAATTTCGCAGCTCAGACTTATTCAATTGCATGGCCCCTTTTTCTGTCTCCAACTCCATTCCCAAACCTTTCAACTCTGGCCGCCCAAGGAATGAAGTCCAATGATGTACTGGTTGGAGATACTGAACGACCCAATCTTGCTTTTAATACTTAAATATTTTGACTTTGGATATTTGTAACGGTGACAGAGGACTAAGCTAGGGAATTTGAGTCAAATCCTACCGCATTGCAATAGATGTCAGTTATTGAACCTTGGAAAAAACACAGCATTACCTTCTGAATGGAATACGCATGTTATAAGGAACCGTGCCAATCAGACTGGACAGTATTTCAATAACTGTTGAACCTTAACCGAAATACTGCGATTCTGTTATTTGACATCAGGAAGCTGCTCACACACACTATATCACAGCAAGGGGACAGACCCATCTCTCCACATGTCACTGTCATTTCTCAGCCTGTACAACGTGTATTAATGCTGGGCAGGATTGATGTTCTGCATTCTAATGATGGACAGCGTTCCTCCCCCTCCATTGAAATGTTTCAAACGCGAAGCTTTCAACTAATATCACAGCCACACTGTTAGTGAGTCCCATCAGATGAACGGCTGAGATTCTCAGTGTTGGGCTTGTGGAAGGCTGGCGCTTTGTATTAGTTCCGAACAGATAAAAATCGGGATGGATCGAGAAGAAGCTGAGTAAAGAGTTCCTTAGCCTAGTTCTGTCAGCAAGTGTTAGGCTTTATCAAAGTGTATAGGAAATGTAACAATAGGACAGTCTCTGCACAGGAGGTTTGCCAAAGACAAGGCTGAGGAGAACTTGAATTCTATCAGACTTCAAAAGTGTGGTAAGTTTCAACTAACTCTTAAGTGTCCTCGCTCTAAACTCACTTGATGTGGCTGATAATCGAGATCCTACGATGCCAGAACAGTTCAACAGAGGGGATAATAAGATTGTCTGAGATTTGTGGAGAAAGTACAGTGAATTCTTGATAACTCGACCCTGGCTTAACTTGCCATTACCACTTAAGTCACTAAGTCGTTGTTAATATCCCAGCCACATTTATTTATATATTTATACCTTTGCCTAACTCGCCAATCCGGATAACTTGTCACTGAACCCTTTTCCCGTGGAGTGATGAGTTATCATGAGTTCAACGAAACTAATTTTCTGCCAGTTTCTCAGTGAATCCCGTTGACAATTCGACCATTTGGAAAACGGAGTCTCGATGTATTCTCCTTGTGTTTGTATCCATATTTGACCTGTGCTTTCCATTAAATATCGGAATCCTCATAGGACTGGGAGCCACGCTCTTACAGTTGTCATTTCCGTAAATAGTAATAATAACCATTGCATTAAATAATAATAATCCTTGAAAGTTATGAGTTACATCGGAGGTATACACTCCTCTATAAGGACAGCCAATCTCATTTGAATGAAACAATGCCTGTACATGAGGTGATTTTGCATGTTTTAAGAATGTTCCAACCCCCAAACCAGATTATTTTCTCCTTTGAAGTCCTGAGAAAGCTACAGTGTTCTCCGCTCCTGCTTCCTTCTTTCAGCAAAGACAAGAGTTAGAGCAAATAATTATGATGCTAACATTTGTTGCAGCGTCTTTCATGTCAGAAGGACATCTCAAAGCACTTCACAGGATATATTGTAAAGCGGATTGACTGTGTATTTTGTAGGTGAAACGCGGCAGCCAGTGACAGAAATATCCCCAAACGGTTCTTGATGATTTGTGGCTCATTCCTTTAACCCCTTGATACCTTTGCCACTACGCTACACATTAAACAGGCTGTGATACAGAAGGAAATCTGTAACTCGAGTCAAATTAAAACAATTTACCTCTGCTTTTGGCTGAGGGTGGAATACTAAGCTCTTTCGGCTGTTGTATGGGGAAGGTATCATTGAAACCCACAACCAAAATCTTCTCTCCAGCGCGCACAGGTCAATGGTTTAATTTACGCAACCATGCCATACCTGCCTGCCTCAGTGCTTGATGTTTCACACAATTAAAAAATCCATTTTTTTTGATTAATTAAGAATTTGGACTGCTGCCAAGCTAATTACTGAGGTATAGAGTGATTGTGCGAACAACACATAGTTGTGGAATCCATTGACTTGAAAGAAATAAAGATATAATGGGCAAATATCTGCTATTGAGGTTTGAATGAAGCGACAGAGATGAAATAAGATACAGTTGTCCAGTCTTTCCAATTCGATAAATCATTCCTAAACACTCACAAGTGTTCTAGCTGTTTTTTTTCCATTGCCAGCATACCTGGTTTCCTTCTTAAAAAGTGGTGTCTGCTCAGTTGACATTCCCAGTTCTATTGTACCTTTATAAAAAAAGAGTATTGTGATACTTGAGTAAATGTAGAATAAGTGTATTGAGGAAGAAGGAGTATTAGATGAGACGGTTCTTGTGGAGAAACACAGAAGCATAGACTTAATGGGGCTGAATGGCCTGTTTCTATACTGTAACATTCAATGATACACTATGAGGATGCAATGCAATGATACAACATCCTTACATTGTCAGTGTTGCTTGTGGGTGATCTTAACGGTTGACTTGGCAGAGATTACCTATTGGATTGTCTTCTCTCCTGATGTGAGATGGAAAACGAGCCTTCCAACCTGGTCTCAAGTTCACGAGATCACAAGAGAGTTTTTGAGGAAGAAGTCCCTTCTGCCCATTTGATTTTATCCTTTCAGAATACTCACCCTTCCGTGCTCCCATCACAATACCAAAATGTTTTTTTAAAATGAGTTCAGCTTTCTGGCCTCAAGCAAACCTTCCAGGCCACCCGTTCCAGTCATTAATTATCCTGGGAATAAAGAAATACTCTCTGGCGACTGCTCTTTTAAAAGATTCCTCTTTCCTCCTCCTGCCCCCATTACAATCCCAAAATTCCCTGTTACGTGGATTTCTGAAAATCAGCTCGGGATTTCAGCACTCGGAATATTCACCATGGAATCTGCAGAGATGCCCGCAATCTCAGAAAGCTTTGTTCGGTTCTATTATTGGAATGATAGGGGTGGATGGGAGTAGGGCTGGGGTTTTGTTCTGTTTTGTAATTTAAAAAAGTTCCACAATATCACACAGGTGAGAGGTGCAAGCTCAATATACAGATTTTCGTATTATTTATTTATTCTCAATTCTCAAAAGAGATGATATGTTTGCAGCAAAATCCAATAGACTTCTCTGTTTGGCATAATTGGTCTCTTGTGTTGAGGATGAAGTCTGTAATAGCACAGATTAAGCCTTACCGACACTCCCTTGCAGCAAAGCTCATGCGGTTCAGATTCTATTTATATATGTATATTCCATGAACACTTCACTTTATACGCAGCTCAATGCATTGTCTCAATAATGAAGACAGTAGTATAATCAATTAACGTAACCTGCTGTTTTATGTTGCAGATTTGGAGCTCAGATAAGTCGATCAGTGCAAGCAAAAGTATAATAATGATTTATGTATGTATGAAGAATAGGCATTGAATCTGATCTGCGAGTATCAAAACATGCACAGTTTGACAAGACTGAGCTGAAAGTTAGCTTTTCTCAGTCCATAGTTCACTTTCCCAACGGCAAGCATGGACATTTAACATAGAGGTAATATTATGCCATGTTACCATTAAATTGGATGAATGAACAGCATTGTGCTGGTTTGGATCCAGACTGCATTGAAATCCAGTTGCTGCAATTTTCCTCCGACTTTCATTTTCACACTCCAGTTCAGGTGACAGGTGATGATGAATAGCCAAGGTTAGCTTATTGCCACTAACAAACCAATTGCATATACATTACTACTCAGATTTCAGGCCTATAATTTGAAAGGAAAAAAGATCCTCGTTTGGATGCTAATCTACTGCAATACCAATTAGCAGTAACAAGGGAGAAACTGGAAAGAGGCTTTGAGGAAAATAGTTTGATTGGAAAGACGCTAAAAATGCAGAGAATCTCAGCACTTATACTGGAAGAGCAGAGGAGATGGACAAAGCAATTTCCTGAATACAAGATTTGCTTTCCGAGGTCCCAGCTGATATATTTTCCTGCAGAAATGTGCTCTTCAAGGTGAAGGGCGTGAGAGGCTGAGTATTGCTCGTACTTCTGTAGTTGCCATTTTGCATTGATAATGACACGGCATTGGTGAAGAGTTATTTTCCAATCGGAGCAGTAACATCTCTCAGAACAGTTTATTAAGCTCAAAAGGTGGAATTGCCTACTGAGAATCCAACTCATAACAAGCCTGTCTTAAGGCAGGTACTCAACCAGCTGCGCTACCTGAAATCTCACTGGAGAAAAATAATAACAATAACAATATTAATCCTTACATTTTTTGGTATAACGACTTTCAGTTGGGGGAATGTCCCAAACTGCTTCACAGGATATACTGTAAAGCGGACTGACTATGCATTTTGTGGGCAAATAGCAATGTCCCACACATTTGGACACAGCTATGTCCCACAAACAGCTGTGGAATTGGATGGTCAATTTTAATTGGGGGATGGTTGGCCAGGACACAGGGAGGAACTCCCTCTTTTTTTCAAACAGTGCCACTGGACAGAAATAAAAGACAACCCGCTTTATATTCGAGGCCTCCCTTCAGTTAAAAAAAGAAATAACTCCAGGAGATATTGCTACCAAATAGCAACAAGAAGCAAAAGAACGCAAGAACAAGCTGGAGATTGAGATACTAACTAAGGTCTTCAGGAGAATTATCAGTAAGACAGGACAGGAAAGAGAGTCTGAGCCCAGTTAATAATAATAATAATCATTGCATTTGATGTAGCGTCTTATCACATCTTCGAGACGACTCAAAGCTCCAAATAATAATAATGATACTAATCCTTGCATTTGATATAGCGCCTTATCGTGTCGTTGAGCTGTCACAAAGCGCTTCACAGAATATATTGTAAAGTGTAGTTTATTACAAACTAAAAAGAAATGGCAAACGACAGAGGAGGATCGAGAGGCAAGCCAACATAACAGCAGGTTCCAAAGCAAAGGGACCTGGGTGAAAAATAGCTGAACCTAGCTGAAAAAAAAATGGGTAAACTGTTTTCTTCTACTATAATGACATCCAGCTTTTTAATCAGCAAACCTGGAAAGCACCAAGGTTCACCCATGTTAGAAAATGATTAAATACACCCCGACTCAGATACATCTGTCCGTGGGGCTGTTGCAGATCCTGTTGCTTGTGTTTGCCTTTGGGAGAGGATCGTGGTGACTGAGTGGTATCCCTCGTAGCTTAATGTGGGTGTGCTTAGGTGGTCATTTGATTTTAATGGGTTGATTAGTCCCAGGATTGCACTAACCCTGTGCCAACTAAAAATGAATGTCTTGCTATCAAGAGCAAAATATTGCTCATGACTCAGCCTAATTTATTTGAGCTGGTTAAATTCTAGTTAACGCCTTTAACGCACACATTTTCTGCCACGGCTCCTGACAACCTGCGCCTAATACTCTCCCAAATTAGGAAAGCAGTGGGGGTGTCACTCAATCAAGGGAGAGAGTACGCAATCCATTCCAGACACCGGGAAATTTCCAATGTGTAGGTGGCTCACACGTGCGGAACTTTCAATCTGGTTTGCATACTGTTAAGCATGGCGGTGGCTTTCCAGGTGTGTCAGAGACCTGCCTGACCCCCACCCACCCCACAAAAACGTTTGAATCTACGATATCACCTATGCTCGGACAACAACCCGTTCTGTCAGGACTTTGTCTTGCACGGTTGAAGCCGAGTGAGTGTCTCTCAAATTTGTCTTGGATTCTCGTGGCTTTGCTCCTTGGAGCCAGTTCAGATCCAATGGGAGACCCTACTCACCTCTCCTCCCACAAATCCTCAAAGGAAATAAAGTAGGGGATGGGTCGATGGGTAATAGTTTTTAGCTGCTCCCTAAACACGGAGGCTGTGCCCGAGAACTGAGGAGAGAGCGATCGCAGCCACATTCAAAAAACAGAAGTGAGACATAAAGCTGGAAATTATAAGCCAATCTGACTAAGGCTGGAAGTAGGGATAATGCTTGAGAGCATTTTAGGGCGTGCTATTAATCTTCATGTAAAGAGAATAAGGCCGTAAGGAGCAGTCAGCATAGTTTTAGAAGCAATAGGTTATGCCTCATGAATCGACTGGAATTCTTGAGAAGATAACTAAATTTAGTGAAGCGGGTCTATCCAGAGGATATAATTCACTTCAGCTTTGAGAAGGCGTTTGATGAATTTCCACATTTCTTCGGCCCATCGTGTCTTATCCGGCTCTTTGAAAGAGCTATTTAATCAGTCTCACTACCCCACCACCCCCACCTTACCCCATAGCCTTGCAAATTCTTTGAAAGTTATTATCAAATCTGCTTCCACCACCCCCCAGACTGTAACAACTCTCTAGGGGAAAAAAAAGGTCAATTATCTTAAATCTGTTTCCTCTGTTTACCAACCCACCTGCCAGTGGAAACAATTTCTCCTTATTTACTCTATCAAAACCGCTCATCATTTTGAACACCTCTATTAAATTTCCCCTCAACCTTCTCTGCTCCAAGGAGAATAATCCCAGCCTCTCTCGTCTCTCCACGTAATTGTAGCCTCTCATCTTTGGTATCAAATCCTGTAAGAGAATTCATACTTGCCGTCTCTAAGTTGATCTGAATATCAAATCTTGACTTCCCCGTCTCAACTTCTAATTTGCAATATTCCCCCCAAAAATTGAGAAAGCCTCCAGAAGAAAGTGCACCACAGACTCCCGAAGGGAAAAGCAGAGGCTAGGCTTTTGTTCTGTGTCCGTATCCCGTACCCCGGCAGGTCTCAGAAATCACCATCAACCGCTCCAAGACTAGACCTCAATGTGTCACAGAAGACATCGGGTTTCACCACAGATCCATTGAATGGCCCATTTCTATCAGGCTGCTTTCACGATGACTCAAAATGAACCCATGTAAATGATCTCGCTGCCCAATTAAGACAGCTCCACTTTGACAACTTCACTCGGCTACTCTCCTTATCTCCGTGCACAAAGGCACGCCTCAGAATCAATTCTATCAGGCTACGATTCTAAGAATAAAAATTGCTGGCAGACATGTTTGTTTCACAACAAGTCAAAATACCCTTGCAGTCCTCCAGGTCAGACATTTATAGTCCAACTGCATAATTCAGGAAGGCAGTCACACGTTCAGCGTCACAGCCGGCAGAGGGACAGAAATGTAAATACTCTCCTGTTAGTGGGAACGGGTGGATTAATCACTTTCAAGATGACGTCAGCCAGACTCAGTGTAAAGCCCTCCGGTATTTCCGATGCAAGGAGCCATTCGTTTTAGTCTCGTTTCTGATCGTCTCTCTGCATCCCCCACTCAGCGTAGTCGCTTCCTCCCCTGAGATTTTGCGTTCATTTTGGTAGCTGGTGTAGCTGTGTACACACAGATGGACAAATTCCATCAGTTACCCCAACACACACTCTGGGGTTCCCAAAGCTTTGGGCTTCGAGTCATCTCGAAGACATGAAAAGGGCTATATCAAATGAAGGATTATTATTATTATTATTATTATGATATTTTCTCTGCCAGGCCAGGGATCTAGAAGACCCTGTGTTGGATAGAGAAGATGTGGTGTGTGTTACTGCAGGTTAACCCCATTTCCATGGCAATAAGATACAGACCGGCCTCACTCACCTCTCCTTACCTAACCCCGAGGCAGCAGGTAGCTTGGCAGGCCAGGCTATTTAAGGGTCTTCTATCCGAATTCTTAATTAAAAGATTAAAAAAAAATTAACAAAAAAAACACCCAAAGGTACCAAATGAATCAATTGAAAGACCAAAGGCAAAAATGTTCAATTTTTAATTAAAAAAAGGACTTTCTTGGGCACAAGTCATGCGGGGCAGTTTCATTCAAGTATAAATCATTGCAGATTTGTTTCTGCTTGTCTAAAATCACACTGGCAATGCCCCTTTGCATACGCATTTAAAAAGCTCGAGATAAGAGAAAGGAGAATAAAAAGGGTTTAAAAAATATTCCAACATTAGCTGTTTCAGTGTAATTAAAGTACCTCGGCATAATGACATGGCCAAATACAATGCCGGTTATTCCCACCTCTGATTTTAATTTGCATCTAGAGAATTTGAATGGAGCAGCATGCGATAGAGAGACTTTAGGGCACCATAAAATTACATTGTTGGTGTAGTTACCCTTGAGGGAGCTGCTGTTTACTTTTATCATTGAACTCCAGCGACGACCGGAAATTAGTATTTCCTGGTCTGCTCCTCGTCAAGGAGACACTAACTTGAGGAAAGACTACACTGAACGGCAAGGATTTTAAATGTATTCGGAGGAGAGAAGCTCATGTGTGTGCTAGACTGTCCTCAGCTCTTTTCTGATGACTTTCTCTGTCACTTGGTTAAACCTGTTAATAATAATAATAATAATAATAATCCTTTCATTTAATATAGCGCCTTATCACGTCATCGAGATAACTCAAAGTGCTTCACAGAATATATTGTAAAGTAAATTGACTGTGGGCGAAACACAGCAGACAATTGCGTGCAGTAATGTCCCATAAATGGTCGTGGATTGAGTGACCAAATAATGAATTTTTAACGAACGAGTAGCGGGGTAGCATCTCAGAACGCCGAGGAATAGTCAGAGGTAACGCAATTACACTTAATTCAGGAATACCTTTATTCTGACTTCTCACACATTGGTTGTCACCTACGATATTACCGCTAGTTTCCGATTGCGAGAAAAACAAACACACACACACAAAAAACCCGAAACATTTGAAAGCTTTCTCCGTTCTTTATTCCCGAATCTGTCGCCTTGGATTATCAGTGGAGATTTTGAATGTCTTCAAGTTGTTATTCAGATTGTCCTTGAACACAAGTGCACTGTGTACATAATACTGCAGTCAGAGATGAGGAGAGAGAAAGAGGGAAAGATTAATCTTCGATTCAGTGAAATGGGTCATTTATCAAAACACCATAAGCCCCGCAACTGTCAGGCTGCGGTGGCTAATTAGACATGCAGGATTGGGTAGTAAAGGGCAAAATAAAAGAATGGAAATTGGATAAGCTTCTCAGATCTTCGATGCATTTGCTGGATGGAGCGTCAACACCCTAGACAAAGATGGAAATTATTTTAAAGCAGTGAGATAATGTCCCAGATATATCTGAAGGTATCCGGGGAAATCTTTAACTGACCAATAAGTCAGCCGAACAGCCTTGACAGACCTTCCCAGAGACCGCAGGTGTTTCCTGTGAAGGTCTCCAGAATAGCATAAAACGTAGGATATTCATTTTTCTTTTTTTTTAAAAAAATCTCAATTCATTGTGATTAGTAAGTAGATTATTCTGCCGATATTGTGAGTGTTGCATCCTATTCCTCTACAAAATAGCACACCAGTCACCACACTTTACCTCGCTTTGAGACGTCCTCCCGACATGCAAGGATTGCTATTACAATCCTGAGAATAACGGATTAATCTTTGTGATTTTTAAATGAACCTAATCTAAGAACGTTCCCATGTTGGGTAAGATCCAGAGTTGCAACAGAGTCCCATTGTTCCTAAAATTACCAAACCCTCACTCTATTAACCTTATATCCCCACTTAGACAGTTTTCTTCATCTAAAGCAAATTGGTTTCGGAAGGATATGTGGCTGTGGGGCCGATTGTGAAACCTGTTACAGTGAAACTTGGTAACCAACTTCAACCGATGATTTCTCAGTTCCAATCCAGTCATTCAATCACCTTTAAGATTCAGGCTGGATGTTTATTTAATAAGCCATACAGGTGAAAAGGTGGAGTCCTGTAGCTCAGTGGTTAGAGCACTCGCTTTGCAAGTGAGAGACCTGAGTTCAATTCCAGGCAGAGGGCGAAACCTTGGGCAAGTTTCCTTACTCCACACAGAGCCTAATATTAATCCCTCCAAAACCAAAAACAATAATAAATTGGTCATTTTCAATCCACGACTGTTTGTGGGACACTGCTATGCGCAATTGGCTGCCGCGTTCGCCCACAAATATACAGTCAATTCACTTTACAGTATATTCTGTGAAGCGCTTTGGGACGTCTAGAAGACGTGAAAAGCGCTATATCAAATGCAAGGATTATTATTATTATTATTAAGGTAGGCGAATAAGATGTTTTCGGAAGCCAAATATGGACTTCAAATAATGGTCAATAAAGGTCAGGTGTAAGAGAGGGGGGATTCTATCTAGGTCAAGATTTACTCTATTTCCTTTGCATTTCAGACTGTGCAGAATACAGCAAACTCTAAAATATAGTCCTTATTTTGAAGCCGTTTTATTAAATGTAAATCGAGTAAATGTGGGCTTTGTTTGAGGTTCACCTCCTCCCCACTCCTCCTCCCACCCCCAGTTTCAAAGGCCTTAGAGTCAGAATAACGTTTCTCTCTTGAGAAAAGAGCACAGGGTCATCAGTAACAGGGCAAGAATCCAGCAGCTATTTAAATTCAGATAGCGTAAACTGTGAAGTGCTGAGCGAGAAATCAATTTCTGCGTGGACACTGCTCCGAGAGAGAGATTTAAGTGTTTTGATTTGTGTTCTTCAGTATAATTCTGATAGTATCGGGTTGTAAGATTACCTGGATTGTGTTTTGCTGTTGGTGACTGGCAATTAGAGTTAGCCTTTCAAAGCCCTGTTTGCAATCCCAGACCTGTACTTTGCAGTTTAACGTTTTGAGCGCTGGATTCGATTTGCAACTCTTTAATACACATGATGCGCTCGATCTCCCTCCAAGATCTCCAGCCCCCAAACCCGAAAAAAGTTCGGGAAAATGAAAGAGATTCTTGAAACTTTCAACTCGTATTTCAACTTTCATCCAGGTGATGTTCAGGTAAGTTTAGGTGAAAGGGTTGTGAATTATATATAATATAATAATAATCTTTGCATTTGATACAGTGCCTTATCACATCTTCAAGACGTCTCAAAGCGCTTCACAGAATATACTGTAAAGTGAATTGACTGTGTATTTTGTGGGTGAAACGCAGCAGCCAATTGCGCACAGCAATGTCCCACAAGCAGTTGTGGATTGAGTGACCAAACGTACAGATAGAAATATGGACAGACAGAAAGTGTGGCTTGGAATGGGCACTGTTTCTTTGTTTGTTTGTTTGTTTGTTTCTTTCTTTCTTTCTTTCTTTCTTGGAGCTCTAGCAAAGAGTATTGGCTTCTTATAGGTCAGCCTGGCTCAGCTTGTCAGTCTCACCTTTCAGTCAGAAAGTTGTGGTTTCAAATGACAAGTTGGGACTTTGAACTCATATTTTCTAGGCTGACACTTCAGTGCAGTGCTGGGGCTATGCTGCTTTGTCAGAGACCCCGTGAATTGGACGACACTTTAAACTCAGGTCCCGTCTGCTTGCTCAGATGGTAGTTAAGGTTCCCATAGTACTATTTGAGAAGACAAGGAAGTTTCTCTTGATCTCCTGGCCTAAAATCCACCCGATCAATTAATTTGCTACATGGCTGTTTGTGGGACGTTGATGTGTGTAATCTGGCTGCTGTGTTCCCCTGCAAAATATCCATTCCCTCTCTACAATTTACAGTAAATCATATTAGGCGATTTGAGACAACCACATAGCGTGAAAGGCGCTGCATCAAATGGAAGGATTTTGATTGTCACATGAAGTGAGCATCGGGTCAGCCAGAGCTGAGCACGCATAGACAGAGAGGTGCTCTGGCGTTCCTAGCAGGGACAGCATGACAGCATCAACAAGCCTAAGTCATAAAGTGAAGCAATATTGCTTGAATCGTCTCATATCTTTTGAAGCTTCGGCCGATTAAGAATGGAGTGCGACTTTCGGAGCCTGGACGCTACGTCTTGCAATGACTCATTCACTTACTTTACACGTTCTTTCATTTTTTGCCTGGCGAAGAGGCACTGTGACAAATGCAATCGCATAGATTACGTGATGGGCGTGGGCTGCGATCTGTTCACTTAGCGAGACAGATAGGATTTCCAAAAAAAAAAGACTCCTCTTTGAAAATCCAGAGCCAGACAGGTAATGCATTGGCAAGATGTGAATGTAATACTTTACATGCAGTGAAATATTCTTGTTTGTAAATGTGAAGGACCTGAAAGATCGTTTATCTTCACCTAAGCTGGCGTTCAAGCCCGCAATCTAACGTACAAAACTGCTTAAAAAGATAAACCGTGTTGTATGAATCTAAATGAATAATGATGTCCTAAATGTGCCTCTGTTTTTCTTGTCTTTTCATTTACAGTGAAGTCTGGAATTTTGCAGCTTGCACTTGTTTTATTTAGAATTGTGGGGGTGGAAAATGCACTGTTATTTTAACAGATTCAATGTGTGATAATTATCACATTCAATCTGTTATGAAACATCACACATTCCACTCCACAGTCTCAATCTAACCTCCACATAAACAGTCACTACATGTGACAGTAATTACCGTAAAAACACTATCTCGTCTTCGAAACGTTTCAAAGCGCTTTGCAGAATATAGGGTAAAGTGAATCGACTGCATATATTTTGCGAGCGAAGAATAATGCAAAGCAATATTAGGAAGAAACCTTGAATTTGTAACCTTGTCTTGGGAGCAAGTCTCAAAGCGCTTCACCATATTTACTGCAAAGAGTAGGAACCGAGTACTTTGCAGACGAAACTCGGCAGCCAATTTGCGAGTAAGCATGGCATTCTTGATATAGCCGCAGATGAAAGGCTGAGGGTGGCATTGCCATATCCTCTGGACTCTGCAGTGGGCTTGAATGATCAGATGGTAATAAGGGCAAAGCAAGGTGAGTGTCACAAAACTTGCAAACCTTTTCCTTTGTTATCTTCAAGCAGAGAAGATCGAATGCTCCTTCCAAACCTGCAAACCCAGATGGCCGAGGACTGTTGTGTGAGCTCTGTGGGCACAGAGCTTTCCCATAACCCTTTTAAGGTTAAAGCCCCTGGTGCCCGGTTGAACACGGATAATTTATGATGCAAAGCAGACGCATTCATTACAATGTTCAGCTGGTTGCGTTTCAGCAACCTTAGCTCAGGAGGTGTAGTAAATAAGTAAAATAGACAGTTTTACAAACAAAGAAATGCCAAAGACAACAACAACAGCAACAAAATGACATTTGTACAGCGCCTTTCACGTCGGGAGGACGTCCCAAGGCGCTGGGCAGTCAAGTATTTTGATCCGAGATGGTTGGGATCAGGGGACTGAAATGCTCCACTGGCTAAATTCAGCCGGTCTATATTTTGAGGGGATTCGTCAAGCAAAGCTTGCACTCACCGAGGGAGAAATTTCACCCGGCTCTAGCTAGACTTAGTCGACTTAGATAGCATTGTGGAGTGTCCAGAATCTGTTCAATTCTTCATTATATTGTCTATCTTGAATCTGTTTTTCCGTAAGTATGTTTTCTGTTAAGCGCAACAAAAAAAGGCTTCAAATAAAGTCGAGACTGAATTCGACAATTTGCAAAAGGGAACTTAAAGTAAATCTTGACCCAGGTAGAATTTCTCCCCCTTTGTGCCCGTTAAATTTTTCAACAAAAATACCCGCTCAAATACAATGGCAACTTTGCCATAAACAATTAGACAAGTGTGCGTTATTAATCAAGAGTGAAATCATTTGTACAGTAGTCGGGTTATTTCGATCAGAGCATTGTCGTCTGAAACCGATTCCACATTTTACATTCTTATTTGTTTGTTTGTTTGTTTGTCTGTTTGTTTATTAGGTGAACCCAGATATTATTGATAGAGATTTGCTGAAGCTGCAGTGAGTACAGCATGGCAATCATACAGAACGCACAGAAACATGGTGTGAATGTGTTGAGTCAGAGTGAATAAATGGGATCCACATAGAGGCTTCATTGTGGACTGACATTGATCCAACTTCTTTGTACATCTCATTCTTCCCTTTCTTCATGCAAAATTAATTCTTTCCCGGCTTTAATACTGACAGAACCACGGAGTACTGTTAATGTGCATTGCCTCTAACTCGTTCTTAACTGTGTGTTATTTTAGATAAGGGACAGAAAATGGTCCCTGTTACATCACGTAGGCTTATTGAGGGTGCCAAAGGAATAGTGGGTTCTGTCAGTACGATAGCGCTGTCATGCCAAAAACAATGCATTTTACAAGCTCAGTGATATCCTCCAGTGCACAATACGGCTTCTCTTTAATGGGCTTGGGTGTTACAAGGTGACATTTCCCGTCCGTTGACCGGCCTGATCATATCCAGTCTGATAAATGCAGGAAATAGTAATTAAAACAAGCAATTTAACGAAGATCAGCAAGACTGCGAGATGAAGACACAAATAAAGCACATTTTATTCCTGTTAAATTAATTGTAAGAGTCCTTGCGTTTGATATACAGTGAACTCCTGATAACTCGACATTGGCCTTACCTCTCACTAGCACTTAATCCATCACTCTGTCAACATCCCGGCTGCATACATGTATGTATTTATACATATACCTAACACGCCTCTCTGTATAACTTGTCACTGAGTCCTCTTCCCTTCCCTTATCATTAATAATAATAATAATCCTTGCATTTGATATAGTGCTTTTCACGTCTTCGAGACGTCTCAAAGCGCTTCACAGGATATACTGTAAAGTGCAGTGACTGTATATTTAGGGGCGAAACGTGGCAGCCAATTGCGCACAGCAGCATTCCACAAACAGTCGTGGATTGAGTGACGAAATAATTTTTTTTTCTTGAGGGACTGTACTCCAGGCGTGTGGAGTAAGGAAACTTGCCCAAGGTTTCACCCTGCCGGGAATTAAACCCAGGTCTCTCGCTTGCGAGGCGAGTGCTCTAACCACTGAGCTTCTCGTAGCCAGTTTCCAGCAGTTTACACCATTGGTGTAAAATCCTTTTGAGCATAGCTTATATTTTCTGGAAATGAGCAGGTAAGGGGGTGATCTGATTGGGTGCCTTGGGACGTCCTCCCGATGTGAAAGGCACTGATACAAAGGTCATTTGGCATTCTAATTTAGTATTGTACTAAAAATGTTTTAAAAATGCTTTTGCCGATTATACGGTGCTCCATTATGAGCATCACAGCTGCAGCTTTGATGTGAAAACTGGCTGAAGATCGGCTGAGCAGTACCTCTCATGTCTCAAAGTGCTTCAGAGCATTTACTGTACTGTGACACATCAACGTATTTAGGACAAAACTCGATGCATACGTGAAGAGAATACAGGGATGCAGGTGAGGAAAATAGGAATAGGGGATTGTGTTCAGTATAAACACCAGCACAGACTAGTTGGGCCAAAGGGCCTGTTTCCACACCACTGTAATTCTATGTAGTGGCTGTGCATTTTTTGTAAGCGAGCGATAGACTGTAACAACAACAACTTGCATTTATGCAGCGCCCTTCACTCGGGGTAGCGCCTTGGAACGCTTAATAAGAGAATACCAGGAAATATACAATGCAGTGCCCATAAAATCATCAATGGATGCACATCCACTTGCCCACAGAAAGCACATACTGTTGATGATGAGCCACAGTATTCATCTTTCAAAAGGAACAAGGGCTTGAATCGCTCCATTATAAACCATGACTAAAGATCTAAAAATCCAGTCGGCGCTGCACAAGTAAATGATTCATTACATTTATTTTCACCCCATTATTAAAATACAATACCCTCATTGACCAGCTGTCCCTGGATCCAGCAGGAAGCTAGCCACTGCAAATATCGCTTAACTTCTCCAGACAGTTAGCAAACATTCCCCTCGCGCTATGATAGACATGTGAATGTGTGAATGGGTTTAGCTGCCATGAATTCACCATTTAAGATTAAGCTATAGCAAGAGAGAGAGAGAGAGAGAGAGAGAAAGAGAGCGATAGACAGATACGGTTTGTACATCTCAGCATTCAGCAGTATTTAATCTCACAACGCATCTGAACAGAAGAGAATGTTTAATATCTGCTTTAGTTCAGTGCTAAGTCTTTGTGAGAATGTGCTCTCCTTGTCCATTTCTCCAGTTGAGTCAATTTATCATGATATGAAACAATTTTTACAAAGAAACTGTATAATGCCCACAATTATTTTCACCTTTGGAAACCTTTGGCTGTTACTGGAACTGCTGTCTTAGAATTGAGAGAATTCTATTCTGCCTTCCCCTTTCATAGCCGGTTAGAGATGAGAAAATTCACCTCAGTTCGGAGGTTCTGTCTGTTCGGTCTGATCTACAATAGAGTAAGTTTCTCCAAAACAGTGGAGACCATTAGATTTCCATTATAAATCTTTAAAAAATCTTTGAGAAAAATGTGCCATTGAACACAAGTGTGTTTGTCAATGGTTTACTAGGACAGGATCACTGCCTGGCTCCTCTGGACTTATACCAATGTCTCTCCTGGTGTTACTGCACATTGATTTCTTCTTCCTTAGGACCCAGAGGACTGCAGTGATAAATACATTTTATGGAGTCTAGTGGCAATCCAAGCAACATTAGTGTCAGTTAAAAAGGTCCTCGTGGTAGGAAGAGTCCTATTTGGAGCACAAGATGAAGTGCTGGCATCATCCTCTCCTGCAACAGTGCACGTAGAGTACAAACTATATTGGGATGTGATTTGTGGTATTTCTTAAACGGGATTCTTTAACCCCAACCAACTTGGGATGAGACGTTAAACTGAGGACCCGTCTGCCTGTTCAGATGAACGTTACCTTTGCACTGTTTGAAAAGAGAAAGGAGTTTCTCCCGACCAACAATCCCCCCTCCCCCTCTCCCACCCACTCAGTAAAAATGAATCATTCACTTCATGGCTGTTTGTGGGACATTGCTGTTTGTAAATTGTCACATTCTCCTCGTCACTAGACTTTACAGTAAATCTTGGAAAGTGCTTTGAGACGGCTCAACGACGTGATACGACGCTCTATCAAATGCAAGGATTACTGTTGTTACAAATAGAAATGCATCATGTCAACCAGCAGGAACTTAGTTTGTTCAGCACAGACCTAACACAACCTTCTATTTAGTGGGGATACGAGAGCAGATGTTTGTTGTGGAATTTTTACATATTAAAGTTAGGTAGAGCTTTCCCTTAAGCAACAGGAAGCATTATAGCACTGCAAACGGTGAAAAAGAAAGCAAAAATGTGCCTTTTGGGCAGATTGAAGATCACCTTAATTCACCTTGGCCTAGAACTCTTTTCTCCTCTTCCAAACTTGTTCTAAACAGCAAAATGCTAACAGCAAAACTGTGTGTCACTAGCCCTAAACTGGGTTAAGATACATGTGATCAACTTGATTTACAGTGATTTTAATGGTAGAGCTGGGAGCAGACATTACCACAATTATTGTGTCTACTTAGTGTAGATTCTGTTTTCTAAAGTGTTTCTACTAATTGTATTGTGTAAGTATGTGTGTAATAGTGACTTAGAGAAACTGAAGAGGACTTCATCTGCCAAGGGCCTTTATAGCTGCCAGCAAAGACTGACTAATCTTATCAAGTCACTCGCAAAACCATACCTAATATTAGCTCGTCACCAGAACTGAAAATAATCCTTTCTGTGGGTCCATGTGTTTGCTGTGGGTGAACCACAGTTCAATCTGATTCATTAATAGAAAACTAGAACAATATCCCTTAGTCTTCTGGGCTGAAACATCTACCAGACATGCCGAGGCTACAGTTTAGCTCCAATAAACTCTAGACTCCTGTCCCGCTCATGGTAAGGTCCAGCGCCTTGACACACAAGCCTTTCCTGCAGTTTGCAGCATTCATCCCATGGTTACCTGAATTTAAACCATAATAATAATTCTTGTGTTTGATACAGCGCAGTTTGCATCAGGAGGACGGCTCAAATGCTTCACGGGATTTACTGTAAAGTGTAGTGACTGTGTATCTTGTGGATGAAAGTGGCAGCCAATTTGTATGCAGCAATGTCCCACAAACTATGAAGTGAATGACCAATTTTATCAGGGGGGTTGTTGGCCAGGACATTGGGAGAAACTTCCTTCCCTCTTTGAATAGTGCCGTGGGTTCCTTAACATCCACATGATCTGGATGTTGGTTTAATGGCTCATCCAAAGGACGGCACCCACAGTAATGCTGCACTCCTCCCAGGGCTTCATTAGTGTGTCAGCCTGGACTTTATGAAGACTGACGAGAGGTGTGAACCCACAACCTTCTGACTTGAGGTGTTACACCTAATTTGTCCTAATAGCTTCTCGATCCACTGCGTCCCTCTGTGCTGAGCTCCTTGACCAATGCGTTGGATGATTCTCTTCTACTGTGATAAAAGGTCTACTACTGAGTGGAGGAAGAGGAGACGGAGGAGAAGGAGCATGTGTATCAGATCTTTGGGGACTCAGTGTAAAAACTTATATATAATGTACTGACCACTGAGTGACAGCAAAAGGAGGCGAGGAATGGAAAGCTCCTGGGTTTTAATTATTAACAGCGATTTCTGCACTATTTTTCTCCTGAAAGCAACTCACAAGAAGTCGATAGGAATCTCTGAGCATTGCCAAATATCCTGAACATTAGGATGACAACATTACACTGTGGAGTGGAGTCCATTTAGAATTTGACTGTCACCGCCAGGCAAAGTAAAAATAGACTTGGAGTTACTAAAATAATTGACTGACTTCAAAGTCGTGCTCCTGTGTGTGTATCGGAACTCTAGGCAAAGAATACTCGTTGTTGAGGCCGGAGGAACTCCAACAGAGAAGGAGGGAGAGGTGAGTTACATCAAGAGTTAAGGCAGGATGATGGAGGAAGAAATGGAGCCATCCAGTGGTGGTAAATAAGTAGTGTAACTTATTTACCAAATCGCATTAACGATTACTCCCACACACACACACACACACACGCGCGCGGTCACAAGTATTGCTTGAAACTTGCAGAAGTTCATTGGAAAATTAATATCTCGTGGCAGCCTGCACTTTTTTTCAAAATTACCCATTCCAGAAATTTCACCAAACAAAACTGCTCCAAACGGTGGCTTCTCGCCAGAGGATATCTCAAAGCGCTTCACAGGATAGGCTGCAAAAGTGTGGTGGCTGTGCATTCTGCAGATGAACACGGCAGACAATTTGCGCACAGCGGCTTCCCATAAACAGCTAGAGAGTAAATGAGAAATTTTATCCAGCTAGGACACTGGGAGAAACTCCCTTCTCGTTATGAATGGCGTCATGGGATCTTTCCTGTCCACCTGAATGCAACAGACGGGCCCGAGTTTAATGTCTCATCTGAAGTGCAACACCTCCGACAATGCAGCACTCCTCCAGGACTTTAGTGAGATGTCAGTCTAGGCTAGGTGATGAGTTCAAAGCCCCTTCAACACACAACCCTGCTGACTCCGAGGTAAGAGTGCAATCGACTGAACCAGGCTGAGATGCGGAAGGTTAAAAGACCGCTGACAATTTCTCTCCACGTCAGTTCAACGAGCTGTCTGGAAATGACACACACTAAAAACTCAGCGCCGGCCCCTATTGCAAATGTCAACGCAGAACCACAACTGCTTTGAAAATAAGACCCGAGTTTTAAATACCTTCAAATCACCTTTCCCATGGGAAATAAAACCCCAGCCAGCTCTTTCCGGTTTCTCTTTTCACCCGCAAAATATACAGTCCATTCTTTTTACAGTATATTCTGTCAAGCGATTTGAGACATCTCGTCAGCGTGATAAGGCGCTGTATCAAATGCAAGGATTATCATTATTATTATGGCGCCGATTTGTCCTACGCTTATTAAGTAGCCACAAATACATCCTGAGGCAAAGGACGGGGGAATTGGAGATTTTAATGCCGGGGTGGTGGTGGGGGTGGGGTGGGGGTGGGTGGGCGGCGCGAGGCCTGATACTAAAATCCACATCTGTTTGGTAATGGTCACTAATTGAAAAATCTTGCTGAAACATCCACTATAATGAGGACGGGCTGTCAAATCTTTTTTTTTTGACAGTTTCGGAAAACCAACGGGGCCCCAGTAACCAGGGACGCTGCGGGTTTAATATTGTAATGTATTCGCTCGCTCTCCAGCCAGGACTGCGGTGCTGAACGGAACACACGCTGCTCTTATTATTGCGGGGGCTGACACCTCACTGGAGTGGCACTGCGTAATACATATTAATATTTCATCAGGTGTCATTAGCTGACAGAATAGATAATGAATGGAGTGCATCATTATTTCGGCACGGTACATCCCAGCCACCGGTTCAGCAGTCTGAAGCACAGCGCCCACAAATATCGGTCTTTCAAACAGTGGATTTTTTTTTCAGCATTGATGTCAAATAATTTCTCTTAAACAGAATAATGCCCTGGGTCAAGCGGGTGTTGGGAAGCCTTGGAAGGAGCTGCTGCGAAGGGCAACTCAACACATAATTCTGGCTTATATCAAAGCTAATTAAAGGGGCATTAAGGACCAATACGGTTTGCATCATGTTAGGCCGAGTAATATTAGCAGAGGACTTTACAGCCATATAAAGCAACTCGTGGGCAGGAGGATGGGGGATCTTATAAAGGCGAGGTTAATAAAATAACAGAGGAGGCGACAGGCACGGTTGCAAAGCCTTAATCAGCAGTGAGCATTTTCTAACTGCAAATAAGGTTCACAACAAGCAAAGGATGACAGAAGTTATGAGCCCACTTGCAGTGATACAACAACCATTTTACATTTGCAACGACGACAACTTGCATTTATATAGCGCCCTTCACGCCAGACGGCGTCATTTATACCGTGCCTTTCATTGCGGGAGGACATCGAACTACTGACTGGACGTCCCAAGCTGAGGAGGAGAGGGGAAAGCTGGCTGAAAGAGATTGATCTTAAGGCAGGATTTTAAAGATGGGGAGGGAAGGGGCAAGGTTCAGGGACTGTGCGATGGATTTCTAGAGAACAGGGACAGAGTGCCTGAAGGCTTTNCTCCATCCATGGTGGGGCGGAGAGGACGGGGGAGCGGAAAACTGAAATTTTTCAGCACAAATAAATAAGAGTTATTAAATGGTTAGCTGGGAGAAGAGGTGAAATTCCATTTATCATTAGATGTCATTTATAGACTTCCATCACACGAGGCAGTGAACTTTTTAAAAAACAGTCGCTTTAATACTTCCAAAACAAACATTCTCTTCATTACGATTCAGTGCTCCTCTTACTCTTAATTATGCAGAGATTTCACCCTTGTCAGAGAAACTTTAATAATTAATTCTCTATTTATGAATAGCACCTGTTTCCATGGTTCCAAATCCTTGTAGATCAAGAGAGATCTTGATCTGACCCTTTTGAAACAGTTTGCCACCCAGGCCCAACAGACAAAGATACAAACGCCCAAGCGAAATACAACAGCATTTATTTATTGCCAACTTACTGTCGGTGAAGTGACTTTCAGTGCACAGGGTGCTGCTGCAACAATACGAATTCACAGGCAATAAATGAGAGCTCAAAAGGGCTCCGCAGTGTCCAATAAAGAGTGACGTAACCGCAATGGGAATATTGATACTCGGAGAAACAAGAGGGCCACAAAAGGAAACGTTCCTATTTATTCCATGTTGAGCATTTTGACAGGCACAGCCACTGTTTGGGTCTGAAATGTGTTGAATTTTAAGAAGCGCCTGTGTTTTCTGTGTACGACAGCATCGCTGGGTGCCAGGAGTAGACACCCTTGGAGATGTCACAATGCGGTCACCCGCGCAGGAGAGACGGAGCCGGTGGACAAACCTTACACAAAGCGCCACTTTATTCTCCCGGCAAAGAGCAGGACTTGGAAAAAGACATTCAGAATTATTAGCTTGTGATTTAACAGCTCATTGTGGAAACGTTTCAGAAATGTTACCTCTCGCGGGGGAAGGCTGAAGACTCGACTTGTCATTCCTCGTTACACATCCCTACAACAGTGAGGAGCATCCTCAATGCTCCACCTCTTTGCACTGTCTGCAGAGCCAGGTCAATACCTTTATGTCGTGGCCTCCAGAACCGTACGCAGGTGTGATGACCTAACTAGAACACTGTAACAGCTCGGGCATGACTTCTGAAGACCTGAACTCAACAACATGTGTATAATAAGTGGTAATTATCTGTTAACATGCGGGCTTTATGCTGGATTTGCCCATTGGAATTTCAATTGATGTCAAGCTAAACCAGTAAGAGTGAGAAACCAGGGAACGGAGAGCTCAAAAGACCTGACATGGAGGGGTCTGAAGGTCGACGTATTGATAAAATACTCGATAAGCACTTGAGGTCCTGAGTGACATTAGTTTACTCAATTTCAGTCGGTCTCCTCTTCGGAGACAATGTTGGGTGCTCGTAGATGCACGGCTTAAGTCACGCTACGACATGTGCTGCACTGTGTCTAACTTCAGCCACTCCAAACAACAACAGAAAGATTCCTGATCCCAATGCCATCAACCGCAACAATAATAATTCTCACATTAGGTATAAAAATAATCTTTGCAATATCCATTTGATATAGCGCCTTTTCATGTCTTCGAGACATCTCAAAGTGCTTCACAGAATGTATTGTAAAGTGGATTGACTGTATATTTTGTGGGCGAAACACGGCAGCCAATTGGGCACAGCAGTGTCCCAAAAACAGTCATGGATCGAATGACCAAATTATTATTTTTGAAGAGATTATTACTCCCGATCTGCCAATCGACTAACATTCCTACTTGTGCATTTTCACACCAGGAGATTGTCCCAAAGAGCTTCACTGGATACACTGTAAAGTGCAGTGACTGTCTTTTGTGGCTGAACAGAACCTTGATGAACCTGGAAACATGTTTTTTTTATAAAAAAAGGATGAAACAAATAAGTTACTGGAGCACATCTCATACCCATTTACAACAAGGTCAATGCCATCTGATAAATTTAGCAGAACATATTTCTAGAAAGGATGTTGCAAGAGGTCAATGTAATATAACCAATAATGGTATATTACGCCTTAGATCTTGAGAATTTAGTCATTTTTATTTAGAGCACAACCTGGAATCAGCAACTCTCTAACCCACTCACGTACACCTTCCTATCAAGCTTTGGGATAGATTAGAAATCAGCAACAGAGAGCACTACAGTACTAGTTCACTTTGCATTTGAATACATTACATGCTAATGAATATTAATGAGCCACATCAGAGCTGACAGCATATACAAACAGAAAATAAAAGAGAGTCATTTAAATGCCTCATGCGCAAAATAATTACTGATGTGAAACTTGTAAACCTATTACAGCACTCACATGCATGCTTAAAGTAATGCTTTACTGCCCTCTAGTATTTGTTATGAGTTCCATCTCTCTGAATATGTATGAGTGATACTCACATCCCGGATCTTTTGACTGTCAGTCCACCCTTGTCCCTGTATGTCAGACAGACGCGGAGTAAACAGAACGGTCTGTACAGGGTTGCCTGGGGTTAAGCGGGACGTCTGTGCATTTCCCTGCACAGAACCGCTCGAAGAATGATTGCTAACGGAATTATCAGCCTTGGGTCAACATTACTTTGCTTGCTTGAGCGTGGTGCGAACAACTAACTCACCATCGTTAGCCTCTCATTCGCGCTTTACACTCATCGCGAGGGCTGCGGATTTCATATTTCCTTTTAATTGGCGACGAAGTAGCCATGTGTGACGAGTAAAAGAAAATTGCATTCAGTGACATTCTATCCGTTAAGCCATCGCCCTTTGCTTGGCTTGACTGAGTTTTTAATTACCTGCTAAGTCGTTTCAATATGTTTTGAATGACTAACAATTTACGGCATCTTACATTTACCGTAGCTTTTCTTTTCTCTCCTGCGGAGGATCAAACGAACGTCACCCTATTCTCCTCTGCTGCTTTAACGTGCAACACTTGCTGCTCAGGGGGTTGCGCTCTCAGACGCTACCCCACGTGAAGGGGCGCTATATAAATGCAAGTTGTTGTAGTCGTTGTTGTCGTGGGGAGCCGTGTCCCATTCCTCAAACACATCGGGGAAGGTGGCACATCAGAAATATTTGGATTCCACGCCTTGTGTCCTCTGAGAAATGCATCAAACACAGAGTATGTTTCGCCCACAAAATACACGGTCCATTCACCTTACAGTATATTCCGTGTATATTCCGCTTTGAGACGCCTCAAAGGCACGATAAGGCGCTGTATCAAATGCAAGGATTATTATTTATTATAAAGGACGGTTGCCGCACTTCTGAAAAAAATGAATCGTTATCTTATCTCACTGAGGAGGGTTAAGGCAGTAAAAGATTTTGATGATAACTTTTAAGATATCCACTGAGCGTATATTCCAGTATCTGAGACGCTTTGAAACGCCTCAAAGATGTGATAAGGCGCTACATCAAATGCAAGGATTATTATGTTATATAATCAAAAATACATGTGAAGTTTTAAGTGAATATGCATCAGAAAGAAATGGTTCCTGAAAAGTATGGACATCTAATGGCCTCCAGCCAGTCATTGCCTTCGGGAATCACGGGGGTGTCCTGTATGTATATAGAGCGACCTTGACTTATTGGTTTTCACTTAAAGGGGATACAGCAAATCAAACTCGCCTGAAATGATCAAAAGTGGATCGTGATCTTGTGAAATTGCTAAATTCGCTGGCTTTGAGTTTACAATTCAATACAGCGCTCGCTTACTAACTGGTGAGGCCTCAGCACTTACGAAATTGAATCAATAACAAGAGATAACCACATTATTAAAGTAATAGCCTCGTGGGTGGGTAATGTCACAGTCCTGATGGGTAGATTTCCTGTGCAAACTGCTCAAGCTTCACCTTCTCAGTTCGTTGTGTCTCTGAATCTCCGTAAATCATCCTATTTGTGGCCTCGGATCAGAGAGTTAGAACAGCCACCTGATGGGTAAGCGAAATAGACACAGGTTTTCCACTTTGTTCACAACGCTCTGGTCTTTCATTCACATTTTGGACATGAACACAAGGAATTATGATTCAATGTTTAACCCATCTGAACTTTGCTCCGTATAAAGTAATAACAATAAACCTTGCATTTGATATAGCACTTTGACACGCAATTGTGATCCTTCAAAAGACTTGGAGAGATGTACTGTGAAGTGTAGTGACTGTGAACTTGTGATCAATTTTATTTGCGGAACTCTGGGCAGGAAACCAGGAGAAACTCCCTTCTTTTTCCAAATCGGATCTCTGATGTCCACCTAATCCAGTTAATTCTGTGGTGCCTCTGAACACAGGAAGCAAGGTAGCATTTGTCTGTTTAGTGAACTAGCGAGTTTGAAACGTTGCCAAAATTCTTTGTTAATTGCACCAATTCAATAAACAAATCCCGCTCGCTTTGTTTTTACCTGTTTTTATCGATTGAATAAAAATACATAAGCGAGATGGGGATTGGTGTTAACGATGCCTTGAATGAGATTAGTTTGACCAGCACAGCTTTATTATCACCATGAAAATGTTATCAATTGGATCAGATGCAGCTTCACTCCAATGTTACATTTTGGGAAGTTACGTTCAGCTTCAACAGCAGATCACACATAACATCAGAGATGTTTTGATGATGTACAGTATTAAGAAATCTTCAGTTCAGGCGTTAAAGACTAAACAATGTTACTTAACTAATCTGGGCTCTCGGTTAAAATTAAAAGCCATTTGATTTAAAACGATTGTATTTTTGTTTTCCACATAACAACAACAAAAGTGTATTTGTATGACGCCTTTCACGTCGGGAGCACGTCTCAAGGCGCTGAACAAGTACTGATTCCTTTCCAAAACGCAGTCTTTTTCCCATTGAAACCTGGTTAGTATTAACCTTCCGTCGAGACCACTCAGCCAAGATTGGAAGCATAACATACCAATGTTAGACAGGCTCGCTGCAATTTAATAGAAAATATATATAGAAATGCATCTTAAAAATCATTTGAACTTCACAGTTAAAGAAAAACAAAAGGTATAATATGTGTTGAGGTTACTGCTTCTCAGAACCATGGCTCTAGCCTTAGCGTTATTCTTGAGCTATTCTGCACATCGATAGGATTTAACTACCTATAGATACGAAGATCGCAATTAAAAATAATGCATCTGTATATATTCCTAGCAATTCAGACAGAGGGTAACTGTAAAAATAATACAGTCCCTTAGAAGGCGGTTCACAGGCTCCGGTGAGAGCATAAATAGCTGAATTAATTCAAAATCTTCTACTTCAGTCTGTCCAAATTCTACCCGGGAGATCGTTAGTGACAATGCCTTATGTTTTTCTGACCTTACAGTTCATGTATTTAACTATATTTATTTTTCTGGTAAATAATTACGGTATTATGTGTCTTTGCAACAGGGAGTTTTTTTTTTCTCTCCCCGCGCACCCCTCACACGATATACATCATTCTGTCAAAACTGTACACTGAAAATTGGAAGGCAAATTCGAGGGCACCGGGAACTGACAATTCTTGCCTTTACCCTGGAGTAATGCTGGTTATTTTTGTCATTGAACTTTTACATGGAGGCACTTAGCATGCAATGGTGCATTGACTGTCAAGGAGAAGCTGACCTGGGACGAATCTCCAATCTGTGCCATGCTTTCTGAACCATAAATACTGTGCTGCACGCTGGGAACGAACCTGAAATTGTCCTCCAAGCAAGTGTCTCCATTATCACCGACAGATGCAGTCTGATTCACTTGGCTGGACTTGTTAATAATACTGAGGCCATGCAGCCTTTTCCAGAAGTGGTCGGTTTCTGGACACTGGACGTGTAAAAGGCACACAAGTACGTTAATTGGTCATTATCACACCCACAGCCGAGTCCGTGCACTCTTGTAGCAGTTTCATCTTAATACTTCAAGGGCATTTAAGAATAATAACAATCTTTGTATTCTTCGGGAGGACGTTTCAAAGCAGCTCACAGGATTGACTGTAACTAATAATAATAATAATCCTTGCATTTGATATAGCGCCCTATCATGTCTTCGAAACGTCTCAAAGCGCTTCACAGAATATAGTGAATCGTTGTATATTTTGCAGGCGAAATGCGGCAGCCAATTGTGCACAGCAGTGCCCCACAAACAATCCTGGATGGAGTGACCAATTTATTATTAAAAGTAGTATTTAAAGTGTAGTGACTGTGTATTTGTAGGTAAAATCTCATTATTGATCAGCGAATGTTTCATTTTTCTCCCCCTTTATGTAATGTTCTCCCTTCCTCAATCGTGTTAGGGGCAGAGCCCATGGGCACCGGCTGCTCTCTGGTTACATCCCCAAGCGAGTGTGTCGGGCATTAAAGTGTAAACTCAAAATCACAATCACGCTCACCAATCCTTTTGTGAATATCACAAAGATTGGTTTGGGTGAAGAAAGCCCATCTGATCTCATCCTTCCTGAATACTCACCCTAACACCACCTCAGCACAGCATCAAACCACCTCTTAAATACATCCCAGCATCCTGGCCTCAACCAACCTTCCTGGCAACCTGTTCCAGTCATTAATTAACCTCTCGGAAAAGAAATGCTTCCTGCTGGTCTCTCCTGAATTTGCCCTTTGCAACTCTAGACCAATGTCCTTTTTGCTCTGCTGTCTTGATGCATCTGACAGTTGCCAAGTGAGTGTGAGTCGAATCTAAAGGCATCACTGACAAAAGTGATCTTGATCTTAACCCACAAACCACTCCCGTGCTCTTTCCCGCTGCTATCACTGGTAAATTTTTCATTTTGACCCACAAAATATACAGCCAATTCACTCAACAGTATATTCTGTGAAGCGCTTTGAGACGTGTCGAAGAAGTGATAAGGCGCTGTATCAAATGCAAGGCTATTATTAGTATTACTTTTGAGCCTGCAGGTGCTGGGAAGAGGGGAGAGGAGTGAAACGACTGCAGAGGAAAGGAGACCGAGGTTGAGCATATCAGCTTGGTACCATCAGAAAACATTACCGGTGCAGGAGATTCACACTCGGAAGGAATCTGTCTCCACCGGATCACATCAGCGACCAGGAACAAGAATTATGGAAAAAGCCACGAAGAGGAAACTTCCTTCTTCCAAAAAAAAAAGCCATTAAATAGACAGACACATTGACATTTTTGGACGAGGTTTGACATTAAATGAAATGCAGATTCACTCAACTGGCAGCAATGTGCAAAGCCATAAGCCTGAGCTGAAACACAAGGACAAAGATAACTGAGCTCATAATTGAGAGCACAGGTTGGCGAGAAACATATTTAAGCACCTGTGTAATTCCATGGGAGTAACAAGACAATAGTTCTCAGGTAGGGAAGAGTAGAAGGTCTGCGAGGACCTGATATCTCTACGTCACAGACCAACTGCCTTCTCTGATACAGGTTCATACATTATTCCCCCAGTTTTATCACCATTTTGAATGCATCCCAGATGCCTCAAGGGCTGAAAGGCACAGAAACAATAATGTTTAAGTCAATGTCATGAAGATATAGGGCAAACCATCTGCATGCATGTTAAATAATTTATCATAGCCCTCTTTAATTCAGTGAAACGCCCACAATATCACCCTCCTCACCCCTCGAACTCGAGTTCAACTGTGTGAAGCACTCTCAGATGTGCTCCTGATGTGAAAAACGCTGCATAAATGTTAATTGTTTTGTGCCTTCGGAATTGCCAGTGGCGTTACACCCCCATTTCCCTGTCTCTGAGTAAAATCACTGTTGTGTTTTTAAACTTTGCTTTCAGCATCAAAGCATTACTCCATGGCTGTTTGTCGGACATTGATTGGCAATCAATTGGCATTGATTGGAAATTGGCAGCATTGTTAATAATAATAATTATCCTGGCATTTGATATAGCGCTTTTCACGTCTTCTAGAGGTCTCAAAGCGCTTCACAGGATACACTGTATAGTGAATTGACTGTATATTTGTGGGCAAAATATTATTTGTGATATCCCTCAAATAGGTCGTCACTACACTTGACAGACATTTTGAGGCATTTTCACATTGTGGGCGCGATATGAAATGCCATTATACTATTACTATTAATATTACCGCAAGCCCTTGGAAATAGTAGCTGTTTTTATTGAATGAAGGGCCGTAAAAAAAATTCTTTACATTGAAAAACCTTTTAATAATGCAGGGCTGCACTGAGAGACCAAATCGTAATGCTCTTTTATCCAATACTGAATTGTAATTTTCTATCCAGTGGCGGGAAAAAAAAAATCGCATCATCCATTTGCAGTGAAATAAGCTGCCTTCCACCTTCAGAGTGTGCTGGTTTCATCAGAAAATGCCTTGCACTCCTGGCTTGGTGCCACTTTCCTTTCTGTTCATCTACATAAATAGGTCCTGCGGTTAAGATAAAGTCCCTTGGTATTCTATACGCAATTTTCCAGGGAGAGAAATGGGCATGAATAGACATCACCCTCTTAGGAGCTGAAGCAATAACCATTTGATGCTTTCACATCCTCACGCTGCTGAATGAAACTGCCTTTTCATGTTGAGCATGAACTGCGGTACAACAACTGGGTGAGACACCTTCAAATTATTTACCAGAAATAACAGCAAAATTATGGTACGTAGCACAGCATAAACAGAGCTATATTTGTGCCCCATCAGCGAGCAACACGAAACACAAATGCAAAAAATTTAACAATGTCCTATAAACGCCCAATCATTTTATATCGTATCATTTTGTTTTTTTACGTAAGAATTCATCTACAGTTAAATGAAAACAAGCGGTTCCTGAATGTTGAACGCTATTTTTTTGTGGATGGGTTTTGGAATTCAAAATTCAGAACTGGGAAAACCAATTGTAACGACTGATAATAATAATAATAATAATAATCCTTGCATTTGACACAGCGCCTTATCACGTCTTTGAGACGTCTCAATGCGCTTCACAGAATATACTGCAAAGTGAATTGACTGTGGGCGAAACTGATGCTTCCACATGGCCATCATTGAGATAGACACTCCACCTTCTCCTGCATCAATCAGTCTCCCTGAAAAAACCCAGAGTTAACCAAGTTCAAACGACAAGATTTATCCAAGGACTCAACAACAGGCTGCAAGGCAAATGCTCCATCGGCTGGGCCAACAGGTCAACCAGAAGAGCACATGTCTGTGAATGACTCTGTTCAACCCTTCGTTCACCTACATCAGCTTCATGTGGGCTGCGAATTGTTCATTGCACAGCGAGACGGAAAGAGTAATGAGAAAGGTGACTGGAGGCTTTGGTATTCTGAACACAGTTTGTCAGGTTGAGCAGGTGAAGTGGGTCGAGTCATACATTGCCTGGCCAAGCAGAGCAGTGAGTGTAGTCTATATTAAATTTTGTTCGAGATGAAATCAATAGGCGGTTCTCACAAGCAGATACTATTTTGAAAGGCTATCGAAGCAAAGGGTAAGGATTGGGTTGTGAGATGTTTTGTAAACTCGTCACAGGTAAGGCACCAGCACTCAACCACACAGAATGAGATGCTTAGAAATATCACCGGCTCCATCCTTCGTCAAAACCGTCATTGTCTATTGTTGTTAATTTACAAATATTCTAGTAATCCTTGCATTTGATTTAGCATCTCATCATGTCAAAGCCCACTGCAGGATTTTAAATTGAACTACAGAGACCATATATCTGTAGGCAAATTAGCATCGCGAGCCACGGCATTATCCTTTTAAAGTGCCTTTTTTTTAACCCTTGTATTATTCATTCAGAAATACACGCACGCAAGGAACTGTTTTATGCTTTTAAAAATTGCTTTTTACCCCCTCCCCGTCTTAAAATAATGCAGCGCACAGATTAAAAAAAACCCCAGGAAATCTGTGTTTCAAACACATTGCAGCCCTTGGATCACCGTAGAACATGTGGCCATCTTTCTTTTTGTTTATCCAGCACGTGCTCAGGCTAATGAAGACCATCAATCACTGTAGGGTTAGTGTTAGGAAGTCATGTTTCCACTATAATATTTTATGAAGCCCATACAATGGGAACAAATTGCCACTTAGTTCATCCCACACACAGACGCACATTGTAGGCAACAGCTGGAAGAAGGAATGATATTGAACCATGGAAAATTCACAGTGTTCACAGTGCACACTTTCACCAAAGGAACAGGTTTGGAACAATAATTTTCTTGAACGAGCGAAAGGAATGCCTTACGTTGTGAAGAATATTTGTGTACCCCCTGCATTCCTAACACCTCACACCAGTCAGGGAGTTGCGCAATGCGTACACCTCAGACTGAGCCGGTCTCTCACAAAGATGCTCCCAAGGTCCAAGCATAAAAACCTGGCTGAGTTGGAATACAGATATTTTACATATTTAAATACTAAATTAACTCACCATAATGCATCTGGTTCAAAGCGATAGGAACATGAAAGATGTGTGAGCCAAGAAAATGCTCGAAGTAAACAGAAGGATGTTTTTCTCCAGTTCAGGCACTATTTCACAAATACAAATCATGTATTCCCACACACTACCAGGTTCAGTAACAGTAAACAACCCCAAACTAGATGCCATGTTGGAATATTTATGGGTAGATTCCCATTGCAGGGGAGAATTTCATTACAAAAACAATACCTGGTCGATTTAGATTTTTTTTTAAAGAAAATATAACTTGCAGGACACATACCTGTTTCTTTAACAAGATACTGCTAAGTATCAAATATAATAATAATAAGCCTTGAATTTGATACAGCGCCTTATCATGTCTTCAAAACATCTCAAAGCGCTTCACAGAATATACTGTGAAGTGAATTGACTCTATATTTTGAGGGCGAAACGCGGCCGCCAATTGCACACAGCACTGTCCCACAAACAGTCGTGGATTGAGTGACCAAATTATTATTATTTTTGAAGGAATTATTACCCCCAAAAAATCAACAAACATGTGAAATCGGAAGCATTAATTGGGTTTCCGGAATTGAAAGTCTGCCAAAGAAAGTGCATTGCAAAGAATTGTGCTGTTCGCCTTATAGGTCAAGTTGCTGCATGGTTTAGCAGAGATAATACTTTCAAACCTTCGTTCCATCGTGGGATTCATTGGGAAACCTCAACAGCCACGGAACAACATCACCCAATTAAGAGCTTAGCAAATCAGGGCAACTGTGTGTGTCTAGGCAGAATCCAGCAGATGAAACATTAAATTCTCGATCCTCTAAATAAAACATGTCAGATTAGAGCCTTCAAGTCAATTAGATTCCATCCAACTCAGATAAGAGCTACAACCTCATTAAAAAGAGGATTTTTTTTCCTATCGTGTAAAACTGTCAGCATTTCTAGATTATTCTAATAAATTATGATATAATGATTGAATTGACCGCCTTCACAGAACCCTGGTGGGATACACTTAGAGCATGTGAGGCAACCAAGCAGTTATATCATATACAGTAAAAACCAAAGCTAAAGTATCCTTCTCCTCTGCATCTGTCATGGGGGCTTTGTCCACTGGCAGACACTCGACCAAAAAAATTACACAGGAAACGGATGAAAGCATCAATGAAAACCCACGTCGCTGTTTTGATCTCTGCCACCTCAGAGATTGAGCGATAACAAGTAGAATAGATAAATCACCAATGATCAATAACCTTAACAAACGACAGCCAGCACAGATTTGGATTCGGATTTTGGAACTAGACTTTTTTGTTTAGGAGGTGACTTCCCAAATCGAACTGTGGGAACCATTATGACGTAGAATACCTTGACTTCCAAAAGGCGTTTGGAAAGTATCACACGAAAGACAGCACTGGTAACCCATCTGTGCGTGCAATTCATATGTTAAAGACTTGGATTCAACACCTAAACTTGCAGATTCTGTACAAGGTACAAGTGTCATATGTAGATGACACCAAACCGAGCGCAGATTATGGTTTGGAAATCAACCCTCACCGCATCATCTCTTATCCAATTAATTCTTTTCTAAGATCACAAGAATGGAGAGGTCTTTCGCAGATCCCTTGTTCAATGGGGCCGTTGTTTTTCCTATCAGTAATATCAGGCTGACTACAAGGCTTTTCAGAGCAGCTGTTTCTGTTTTTGCTGCATCAATGGAAAGCTATATAAATGCAAGGTCATGATGATTTGCAACCCCTGGAGTTGTGGCCACATGCCACTGACCTCAGCATTGCACTAAACACAAGCATCTTAATACACTAATCATCTGCAGCAATTTGTTTACAAATACATTTCACGACTCAACGTCATCCATAATAAACTTCAAGCAATGAAGCTGCGTAGCCATACATTATTTGATTAGCATCAGTCAGAATTTTGCCAATCAAGGTTAAAGATGTATGTTAGTCCGTGCTGGAGCTGATTTTGCTGACCAAATGCCATAAGCCACAGTATTTCCTAACGGATTTCTAATTAAGAAATGTGGAATTATTCATATTCCAAACCATTGAATGCGCTGAAGAGTGCATTATCAAATCTTCGAAAGAGCATTTAATGCTGTAGAAATTGGATATCTGTATATTCCATTGTCACACACAAAAAAAAAAATCGGTCACTCAATCCACGACTGTTTTTGTGGGACCCTGCTGTGCGCAACTGGCTGCCGCGTTTCGCTCACAAACTACACAGTCAATCCACTTCACAGCATATTCTGTGCAGCGCTTTGAGAAGTCTCAACGTCTTGATAAGGCGCTATATCAAATGCAAGGATTATTGTAAGAAATCTGTTTGAACATACCACACATTAGACCACTTCACCGGATGTCCCCTGCCCTCTTCACGCTACTATCGATGGCCTAAACGTCAGTTACTGTGCCCGTAACCTACGAAACTCCCTCTCTCTAATAACCCGTCTCACTTCCTCTTTCTGTCTTTAAGTCCGAACTCAAATCCTACCTCTTGGAACACAATTGCTGCTGTTGTAATGCAAGCTGTGAAATATTGCTTAGAAACACAAAGGAAACTCATGTCTCGAAGATGCTTTGTTCAAACCGTTGACATGGTAGAAACTACTTTATGTAATTGCAATGGATCTTGAAATAGCTTTTTAAAAGATAAGAAATACAAAAGTGAATATTCATGATCCTCGCTCAGAGGACATGTCAGAGGAGACGGGATTTAAAGCTGTTCTTGGATAACAAGAACTTAAGAAAACATGGGATGAGAAAAGGCCTCTAAACTCATCATCCTTGGAGATCTCAGCTTGGGAGATAATAATGATAAGGATAATAATAATAATAATCCTTGTTTGTGGTATAAAGCTTTTCGCGTTGGAAGGACGTTTCAAAGCTTTTCACAGGACTTGTTGAAAAGTGTAGTGACCGTGTACTTGTAGGCAAATGCGGCAGTCCATTTGTGCGCACTTGGTCCCGCAAACAGCCGTGAAGTGAATGACCAACTTAACTGGGGGAGCGGTTGCGACTTACACTGTGTTGAATAATGTCTACGTTGTCAACTGCGAAAAGCCAAATAATTTCTCGCCGAGTTGGTTCATGGGGAGACCTCAACAAATCCCACTGTTCGAATCAACAAAAATGTTTGAAAGAGCTGATGAACTCTTATTCCTGGTTCCCCCCAACCCCTACCCCTTCACCCCCCCAATTGCTGCAGTGGTGGACATTAATGCAGTAGCAGTGCGAGAGAATTATTATATGTTTGAAAGAGCTGTCCTAATCTAGCTCACAGCCTTACGAAGGAAATCTGATTTTAGGTGAAACTTTGGTTCTACATAAATGCTCTTCCTTTCTGCTCCAGCCAAGCAAAGACATTAGGTTGCAGCTCTTGAAGGCTGATGGTTTGCGTCATCTGAATCTGCAAAAATGGGCAAGTGTAATCCAGGGTCTCTGTGCATCCTCTACAATACATTCATTATTTGTCCGCAAACACCTTGCTTAATTGTGTATAGAGCGCAGCCTTGCTGAAACAGGCCTGATTTATTGGTCCTGTCAAGATTGTTCCAGGGCTGTGTATCAGACTGATTTGCTGCATAACATGTGGCATAGGCTGCGCTGAGTAATGATCTGCTTTTGATGTATCTAAATAAACTGCTTACGCTTTATCCAACTGTGACCAAAACCTTAGGACAAACAGTGTTTCAGAGTCTTGGCCTGGAGACGAGCTGGAAGCTGTGAGGCCCACTCATTACATTATCTTTCTCAGCAGCTTCCATTACGATGACCTGAACCAACCAGCCATGCATACATGAGGGAGAAGGGAATAATGGATTATAGGAGAGGGGATTGGGGGTGGAGGGGTGGAGATGAGGGTGGAATATAAATACCACCTTGGACTAGTTGGTTGAACTCCCTGTTTCCGTGCTGCATCGTTCTCCGTGTAATTGATAAAACTCTGGCAATAAAAATGATGTCTCAGGTCATTGGAACCATCAAACAGATTGCGAACAAGGAAGTGTTGACAAAAATGATTCTCTAATATTTATTATACCTTCCAGATATTTTTGTTTCACTCTAATGAGGACCCATCTACCATTTTCATAAATTTACTCTTGGAGCTGTCCTAAGGACATTATAAATTTGCATGTACAGTGTATGTGCACATAGTTATCTGGTATTTTAAGAGAGAGCAAAGGTAGGTTAAAGAGGGTTTGCTGTACTTTGATTATCCACTTGATTTAATCTCACTGGCAGAAATGTAACCAATACACATCACAGCTGCTTCTATATTGATAAATGCTCTATATTCCCTATATGCCACAATCCCCTAAGGGACACTGAGTAGCTCAACATAGCAATTTTCTCAGCTTGGGATCGTTTTAAAGGCCATTTGCACAGAGCTCACTAACAATGACATCAGTGACTTGTCTATCTACCAGATTCACTGCCTTCAACAGACTCAGGTTCGCTTCCACACTTAGTGACACTCAGGTCCTGCCTCGACCCCTGACTTTGATCTCAATAAGATTTAGTCAGCTTCCTGTCCTGCACAGAACATTAAGTTACGTGCCATATTACAACAGTTACCTTAGTGATATACCATCTGGGAAGAAGGCAAACACATTTGAACAGTAATAATATTAGGAATGCCAGAAAATCCACAGGATGTCAATCAAGAAGGAAAATAATAGGTTAATGGTATTATACACACACATATGCATATACATATTTGTATAACAGAGACAACTAAGGAATGGAATGCCTGTGAGGATCCTGCAAGTTTGACTCTATAATTGTTTCATTCCTCAGAACTGGGCTAGAATCTTAACTGTTCTCCTGGATGTCAGGACTTTGAGCTCAGAGCCAAGGCTGACATCCAATGCAGTGCTGGTGGGTGTGTGTGTGTGTGGGAATGGGGGGTTTGGGCACTGCATTATTGGTGAATTTGGAACAGGGAAGAATATCTGCCAGCACACTGAGCGAGCTCCTTGATCTTCTTTATCATAATACTATGGGAACATTAGCATCCATCCGATTATATAGACAAGAACTCATTTTCGAAGTTCAGTAAAGCCGCATGCCCTCGATATTGTTGGAGATGCCACCCATCAGATACTACACTGGAGTTAGCATAGATTAGGAGATCGCACTCAAGCCTCTCTCTGGTACAGAGTTCAGGGTCCTGCTATCAGCCTGATACTTGTGAAGCAGGAGTAGAAATTGCAGTTGTGGTTAAGGTGCGCTGTTGAGAGCAGAGTAGACGGAGCTTTGCACATGCCGTGGTGTATCTGAGAAATGCCTGGTGCTGATATTGATTGTGAAAGGACGAGAAAAGTTCCAATGTCCAACACCAGAATTCTCGCTTTGACGGCCACACAAAAATCATATGATTTCCAGGACCTTGCACAAGAACTTTAAGGGCATTTGACAGCCCCCCTAACACCCCACCCCCCTCCACAACCTCCAAAATGTGATACAAAGCACATTTAGAGTGCTAGGATCTATGGGGAGATATTAGGGTTTAAAAATATCCACACAAATTGCTTCGCACTAGTCTTTGACTGAATAAATGACATTTTTCTTGTTGCTACATTTCTGCAAAAGGTTAATGCTCATTCTTCAGGGATAAGCTCCATGCTTGCTAACACAGTCTACTCAACTTAAATGTGCAGTTTATACCACAAAAGTGTGGATATGTAAGAGATGGGATAAAAATTAATACTATTTTACAGTCTTGAATTTGCATAATCTAGTCATCTCCAGAGACTAGGACTCCCTCAGTCCCCCTAACCACGCCACTCACAGCTACACTAAATATTTTAATAGTCTGCCTAGGACCAAGCTTATGTCTCTAATCTTTGTAACTTGATGGAGCGATAAATATTTAAAAAATATACATATATTCTGCCATCACAGACCTGTTTACAGTTATATCCACAAAGGGAATCATGCAGTTCAGCGGGACAGCCACCGGGTGTGAAACTGATTTGGGGTCAGGTTCTTGCTATTCTCCAGCAAAACCAAGCGGATTTAGGAAAAAAAACAATGGGATTCCGAGGAGGTTCTTCAATAAAAAGGCAAAGTCCGACCACAGTCCTAAACATATCATCTCACTCTGACAGCACACCTACAGGCACATGTACCCCTGGTTTGGTAGGTAGCACGCTCACTTCTGAGTCAAAAGGATGTGGGTTCAAGCCACACGATGAGACTTTGAGCTCACAGTCTAGGCTGACATCTCAGTGCAATGCTGTATTGTTGGAGGTTGGCTGACACATTAAATCAAGGACTCCATTTGCTTATGTAAAGGTCCCATGGTACAACAACAACAACAAAAACAACTTGCGTTTATGTAGTGCCCTTCATGCCGGACGGCATCTCGGAGCGCGCTGGTACTATTTGAAAAGAAAAGGAATTTCTCCTGGTGTCCTAACCAAGAATCGCTCAGATAAAATTGGTTCTTCACTTCATGCTGTTTGTGGGACACTGCCGTGTGCAAGTTGGCTGTGTGTTTTCTCTCAAAATACACAGTAGCTACCTAGACTTTACAATAAATCTTGCAAAGTAGTTTGAGATATCCACCTGAAAGCAAGAGCAGTATCAAAAGCAAGGATTATTATTATTACAGTTAGTAGGAACTCACATAAGACCCAACCTATGTAGTAGGGTTGGACAATTTTTCCAAGGTTGTTCATTTGCCTCATTGACACAAGAGAGGGGATAGTGAAAGAGCGGTACATTTCCTCTATCTAATAGCAAAAATCCTGCACTGCAGGATAATGTTTCATGGAAGATTTTGAGATAAGGGTAATTTGCAAGAATCCTTACCCAGTGAAATACTGCACTTACTTTTTCACACAAAGTTCTTGACACCCACAGCTCTTGACAAAGCTTGTAAAACAGAGTGGGTTGTCCAATTTATTACGTTCCTTTTCTCGTTTACCTCGTCGAAAGCTAAACTAATTGAAATTAAAAAGCTTGCTTATCAGATTTAGTTGCTTGATTGAATTCTTGCTTCGTGGTCTGAAGTGATCTGTTACTCACTGCTCATAATTCATTGGAAGTCAGACCATTGTAATTCATACCAATTAATCTCTAATCAGCACAAACTAACGTACATGATATGGGATTATACGCTCCAATTTTTCTGGGGAGATTAATTGCTCCGTGAATGCTGTGTGACATCAAATCACATTACCATTGATATTTTAGATTGATCAAATTTGTTTTTGGAAGTTAGAATATTCAAAGCAGCTATGGACATTGTGTTGTCAACGTTCTCCCCGCATTGATTCCAGTGAGATTTCAAAGTATTGGGCTCAAGGCCTAGAAAGCTGACACCCGGGTAAAGAAACCCTTTCTCTGACACACGTTTAATATCACAGTCACTTATTTTTATCCTGTTACGTTGTTGAGCAGGACTTACATTCCGTGGGATCATTTAAAATCACTTGACTCTGTTCATATTCATTTTTACTTCATCGGGACATCCAACTCAATGAGGCCAGGACACTGGACTCAGTTGAAAAGAGACTGATGCTGTGATAGGGACACAGAAGTATGGGTATTCTGGAAGGATGAGATCAATTGGGCCAAAAGGCTTTCTGAACCCAAAGTCAATCACGTGCAACCAGTTGAATTAGATGGTCTTTTCTAGTTGGAATTTCATCAGGTGTCAGCCTGGCTCGGGCAGTAACACTCTTGCCTCTGAGTCAGAAGGTTGTGGGGTCAAGCCCCACGTCAGGACTTCAAGACTTGGACTATAGTGAGTCATCACCCCATGAAAAGGACGCTATATAAATGCAAATTGCTGTTGTAGGTTGACGCTGCAGAATAAAAGTGGTTGTAGAAAGTTGATTTTTGTACTGAAATCATGATTGTCATACAGGGAGACAGAAATCAGTGGTGGGACATACAACATATGTAGGTGATGTTTTTACAACCTTAACATTAAACACTTTTATATTCTATCTCTATGGTTGCAAACTTACATCCCAATGGATGGATTATATAGATTTTGTCCAGTAACAATATCAGCTGTACGAAGACCAAGGCAGCCTCATTTGGAAAGAAATGAACCTGTCACTGCTATAAGAAGTTTCTTCCCCAAAGACCCACTTCAATATCAATTGGAACACAACTCAATATTAACTTAATTAAAAGTGTATCAGAGGAACAGATGCAAAAACAACTGTTATATAAAACAGTCAAATCGATAACCTGGCAAATGTTACAACTCTATAGGGCGCAAAATCCGCCTAGTTTTAATTTTAATTTTAAGACAGGTTTATATTAAAATAAAATAAAAATAATAATCCTTGCATCTGATATAGGGCCTTATCGCGTCATTGAGACGTCTCAAAGCTCTTCACCGAATTCTGGGTGAGACACTAAACTGCAACAGTTCTTAACCGCCATAAATTGATGTACTCTCAAGGGATGACTGGAGTGGAGCACTTGGCAGCTCAGGGCAGTTCATCACATTGTATCATGGGTGTAGAGAGCTGACAGTCTATCCATGTCAATCACAGAGATCTTTTGAGGTTGAAGAATACTGACAGAAATACATTACATTCTGAAAGGCCGCAAAGACTTTTCCCAGCGTATGGGGACTCTCAGGGCCTTGCGGTGTGCACAATCAAACTAGATAAAACTATATCAAACACAAGGATTGTTATATTATTATAAATGCTGTCGTATTTTTTCGAGTATTTATGAACAGCCTCCCCAGGCTTCAAAACTCTCAGAAATCAAACCCGCAGAATTAAGGCTAACAGAAATGGTGTTGAATAATGTTGCAAATTTCTAAATGTTTTATCTCTTTGATATATTGGAGTAATAGCATTATCTATTGTAAGGTTTCAGTGAAGCGTTCTAAGTACACACGCGTTTAGGCACAAGGAAAACTGTCTAAAAATGTGCAAACTCATTTGAAAACTGTTTCTGATAAACTGTTAGAAGATACTGTTTTTACTAGTTTCCATTTGGCTCACGTTAAGCTGGCAAACCAACCCCCTAAACAGGTAGTGTTGTCCTAAGCAGTCAAGTTTGTGGGAAGTTTGTCAGTGTTCACAATAGGAACCTACTATTAGCTTGTTAAACTCCAATGCCCCAATACTTACCTCCAAAAAGAAGTATGCATTCCATACCAGGAGTTTCTTAAGTCTAGTGATTGGTTTCCGCGTGTGTCAGATACTCATCTGACCCCAAAAATCCAATCATGTGATTCTTTACTCCCTGGGAAGTAAATACGATAGCTTATTTATGAACAGCCTCCCCAGATAATTCTCTTCTGTTGATGAATATCTACCACTGGAAAGCAAAGCTATGAAAAATCAAAAACACAGAACTCAAGATTATCCGAAACGGATAAAAAGGTGAATCCGCTTTGTAACCTCACTATTTAATCGCTCGACATGCATGGAAGCAAGCTCCAGAGAAACTAGAGAACACGATAGATAGACAACATGTCAGCCTGTCACAGTTGGCAGCATTCTCGCCTCTGAATCAGGAAAGTTATGGGTTCAAGACCCACATTAGAACTTTGTACTCATGTGTTCTAGGCTGACATACCAATGAAGTGCTGGGGTTATGCTGCACTGATGCTATCTTTATATGAGATGTTAAACAGAGGTCTGTCTGTTCAGGTGGACATCAAAGATCCCATGGCATCACCTGAAAAGAGAAGGAAGTTTCTCCTGGCCACCAACCCTCCAGATAATAAACAAAAGGCAAAATACTGCAGATGCTGAAAATCTGAAATAAAAACAGAAGTCGCAGATCAGGCAGCACCTATGGAGAGAGGAAAGTGAGTTAACGTTTCAGATCGATGACCGTCCGTCAGAACCGGTTTCAACCCCCAGATAAAATTGGTCACTCGCTTCATGGCCGTTTGTGGGACATTGCCATGCACAAATTGTGTTTGCCTTACAAAATACAGTCACTACGCTTGTACAGTACATCCTGTGAAGCACTTTGAAGCGCTCTCCCAACATGAAAGGCGCTGTATCGAATGCAAGGATTTTAATTCATTTCGTTTTCCCTCAAGAACAACCACCCACCAAACACTCGTCTGCATGAAGCCATTTACTTTAGAACTTCACTATCTTCTACCAAACATGCCTACTTCAAATATGCTGTTGTTATTCCCAAAGCACATCAGAAATCTTAAAAATAATCCTATACCGTCATAAGCAAAACATCACCAAAGCACTACAGGGTTATGCTATTTAAAAGTAGCTCATGCGTAAAGAAGACTTAAAAAAAAATATTTTTCCCAGGAGCTTCTATTTCGATACAACATTTTGTCAAACATGACTTTCTTTCACTCGTAATAATCCCTTACAATTTATACACAGCAAAATCGATTCCATTCTACGGTCAAAACAGTTTCATGCCCCAGGTCTAATAGTAACCAAAGGCACCGGAAGCAAAACCAGGGCTGCCCAAATAACCCCAACACTATTTGTATGTTGCTCTCCACAAGGAAGCCAACTCCATGTCCCAATCCTCACGTGATAGATTGAGGAGATATTCTTTTCCATGTTGCTTCAGTATCTATCCTGCCAGGATAGTCAGTGAGCAGCGTAGACAGTTCTGTGGAAATAGTTGCTGCAACCAGACTTCTGTAATTTGAGGATGTTTGCTTGTTACAGCAACCCACACCAGACCAAACTCCAACATAATTGACTTTTCCCTGAAGGAAGATTAACCGAACTCTACATTGAAGCATAACCTGCATCTAATCTGTCGTTCGGTGCTTTTTTGTTCAATCATTTCCACCTGCTTATTAATTGGTTGATCATTAATATGTGATTACTACTTTGCCGGAAGTTGCACCTCGCTGTATTCGCAGCAGGTACCATGAACTATACGGGTAATATGCTGTACAGTTTCCACCCGGGAGATGTTTTCAGAGCAGTGCTGCGAAGTGAAGAAAACCGCAAGCTCTTCGGAGGAGAATTGGTGGCTTTGCCTTTTCGGAGATCTGGTGGAAAGTGAGAGGTTATCCTCAGTCACCTAGAAGGAAGAAATATGGTCAAGTTCCCACAATCTGGGTCTGCCAATAAGCATCTGTAACAACCAGCTATGGTCCTGTTGTTATGTATTGAGCAAAGAGTAAATTCTCTAAAGTCGTGGTGTTCTCCGATAGAGTTATATTGGCGCAGAGCGAGTAAGTTTGCAAGTCACATAAAAATAATTACTCTCACACTTTTCATAGACGGTGGATCATTCCATATTTAGAAATCAATTTGTGGCAGATTATTAATCCACCCATATGAGTCACTGCCTCTAATATCCAAATATCCTAATAATGCCTGAAAATTTCTGTTTGACAATTGCTGCTAATAGATATTCATATTTTGCCTTCCTTCAAATAATGGGAAATGTCAATGGAAATGCAATTTGTGACAATTATTACATTAAAAATAGGGAGATCGAAGAAATATGAAGTGTGTTGAAGACATAAATTGGTCACTCACTTCACACAGATCAGCTCACAAGTGCAGTTCTGCCTCAAATTCAACAGAACCTTTGGAAATCTAAGGAATTAAACCATCAAACATTGTATGCATCAGCTATGAGTAGGGTATAATTTCCATTTTCTTTCGAGTCTGGCATTGACGGGAGGTTTAGCAGATTTCTTTTCTGGTTAACATTAAATTAAATCAAAACGGAACCAACCCACAGCACCTCACACATCCCCACAGAGATGATTTTTGACGCCCATTAATTATAAAGTATTTTCAGAGTAACAGATGATCACCATTATGCTTACTCTGACTCATTCAATGCACTCAGCATGAGATTCCAACACTTAATAGCTGACGAAACGTCATTGTACCTTATGCTGTCTTGTCATGTAAGATACAATGCGAGGCTTGAATGATTGTGTCCCATCTTGTCTCTCTACCTTCCTTTCCATTGATTTTCCTATGTATTCATTTGGTTGTTACAAGGGGTGGCTTTGAGACATATGATGGTTCCAGACTTTCTTACCTATTGTAATAACACTAAACAGAGTCTCTCATATTCTTAGGATGCTATTCATTCATGCAGGTTAGTTGTGCTGCTAATAAGCTTCTAGAAATTCCTGTGAGGAATTTAATGACAAGAGGTTTAATCCCTTTTTGCATTTCCTAGCTCCAGCTCCGTGATTGTGACTCCCGAAAGGTGATCTTATGCAGATCACCAGGCTGAAGCCAATGTATTGAAAAAAAATGACAGGATAATATTTTAAGAGCTGGAGATGTAATGTGGTTTAATTATCTATGGTTGTGCCTTGGCATTGCACAGTGAAATCTTGAACACGTGGTGATGAGCAGTGCATGTTTTCACCCAGCTTTGTGTTAGAAGATTAAAAATTCAGGCTTATGTTTTATCTCCAAGCGTCCTGAATGGATCTTGAGTACAAGACGATGTAACTGAATGCATCTAAATGGGAAACAGCGACATTTTGGAAAAGACTTCAGTTCGCAAAGCTGAACAGGTTGAACAGGTTGATCGTAAAGAAAAGTGCCAGATTCAAATGTTCATGACAATAGTATGAAATTAATTGAAACCGCGCATTGGGTAGTTGTTAAAGCAAACAAATGGCTGTGACTGCTGTCTCATCTTCAACAAAGCAACAACGCTTTTAAAGAAAGAGTGATAAATGTATTTATTGATTATCCGTTTGGGTCCCAGAGATAGCCAAGCCTACTGTGACCCACATCAACAGAGATAACCTACATTTAATGTTTCTTCTACAGCACCAGGGGGTTTAGGGCTAACTGCTTCTAGACGAAAGGAAAAGCCCTATTATCTTGTCTATTCTATGATTGAAAATACCGGAGATATAAAGCAGTCACTTCAAGAGAGACTGTGCAAACCTATGCAGGCCCAACAGGCACGTGTGTTTCTGAATAGCTTCCACATCTGACTTTTGCAGAGCTCTGGGTCTAAATAAAGTGTCTCTTGCCTGACTTCCCAGGATACACTGTAATGTGGCGTGATTGTGTTTTGTGGGCTATTGACTGGATAGACACTTAAAAAGGAAACAAAAAGAAGGGCTTGAAGGGGTATGGGGATAAGGCCGGGGCGGTGGAATTGAAGTGATCTCAAGACCCTTCTCTTTGACCGTGCCTTCGGTCACCCTCCCATCCCTACCCTCCCCATCCTCCACCCCTCCTGATACCAACCACCAGCTTGGGTGCGGATCCTTGACTGTCCAGCGCCTTGGGACGTCCTCCTGATGTGAAAAATGCTATACAAATGTAATTTGTTGTTGTTGTTGCTCTGTGAGCCAGTGTGGACTCACTGGGCTGAATGACCTCCTTCTACGCTGTAGATTTATATGTTTCTATGTTTACCCGTATGCTATAAGGTTTTACACTCAGCTTTCTTTGAAGCAATTCCTATTTATTGGGCATCCAAATAAATATTATTAACTATAATTCCACTGGGTCAAGACTTACTGCATTTATGTAGTATTTCAGAGTGTCCGGATTGTAACAAATCCTTTGGCTTGAAGCCGGATTTCCATCCACTCTTTTCAAGAACCAGAGAAAACTGACTTCAAAGTTAAGACTGAATTGAACCGTTTGCCAAATTCTGAGTGCTCTAAATTGTGACAAACACAGAGCAAATCTAGACCCAGGTAGAATTTCTACCCAAATAGGTTGTTTAGTCAATGAGGAGCGTGGGATTTCAGACATTGTCAAGAGAGGAGAAAATTAGTTCTGAAAGTGGCCAATGTCTAAACAGACTATAAAAGAGCCAGGGAAAAGGGTCTTAGCTGGAATGGGTGGGAGGAGGAAGCAGCAATTGAAAGGCTTTCAGTGCTCCAGCTGTTCCAAGATGGTTAAGGACTGTTAAAGGCAATTCTAACAGATGCCATTAGTCAATGAGGACATGAATGGAAAAACAGAGCTGCCCCTGGGGATGAGTCTTCACACTTAATACTCAGTTAAACAATCACCCAATTAGTCATTAATTTCACCAGCACATAAAATATTACAAGGTTTATCTTGCTCCGCAGGACACATCGGGATCTTACATCTTCCACGATCCTTTCCCAATCCTATTCTTGTTTGTACATTTCCCATATTCGAACCCCTGCTCATGATTTCCTATATACGTTATAGTATTTTGCATTGGCTGAGTGCCAGAAAATAGCAGTCAAATTATTTTGTTGTTTTACTACTGGGATATTTCACAGGCTGATGGAAGACAAATGCAACCTTGTTGTCCTAATTAGTCAGAATTATTAGCTCCCACAAAACTGACAAGGATAAACAAAGATAATTGCACAATATCCCTGTGTATTAATCAAACCGCACAAATATTACCCTCTGTAAACTGAAGCTACTAACAGACATGGGTTTTGTTTTGCAATTTAGGGAGTAAGAACCAACCAAGGGACAAAACAAAAAACTAACAGGACTTTAGTTGCACCAAGACAGTAGAACAAGAGGACTCAGGTTTAGATTTGTGAAGGGCAATTTCAGGAAGGTTTTGTTTACTCAGAAGGTAACTAATGTCTTGAACCGGTTTCCAGGAAGGGTGGCTGAGGCCAAGACATTGGACTCATTTAAATAAACAGCTTAATTCTGTGATGGCAGACAGTAGAGTGGGTATTCTGGTAGGATGAGATCAGATGGACTGAATGACCTATAACAGATCTTAAATGTCTTCAATAAACAGCACCTGAAAGTGTTGGCAAAGTTCTGGTTTCATCATTGTCAGCTCTGATCTCCTCCTTACCCAGCACTGATCGACTGATAGGTTTGCATTCAGGACAGATACCTTTACTGTCAAAATACAGGAAGTCACACCCCCACATCCACAAGATCTGTGCAGCAGCTGTGATTATTTTCAAATGTAAATTTCGCCTCAACTGTGTAGACTGGAACAGTATTCCGCTCGTTTAAAACTTAGACTTAAAGTAAATTAAATCCCAGTCTAAACCAACCTTTAGGAATATATTTTTTAAAGCTGCGTGATTGATATCAAGCGTAGCTTACTGGAAACCTATGCAGTCTAAACATTTCAAAGTACTGTACCTGACTGACCAACCAGCCCACATGGTTGATAAATACACTGTACATTTTTTGCCCAAAGTGCATTTGAAGGTAATATTGTCACTGAAGATTGACTTGGATTCAGCATTTAAGAGCAATGCATCTAATTTAACTTGCCCACTGGGTGGATGTATGATTATTCACAAGAATGTTGATTGAGTACTATCATACTTCAGCCCCGAAGCAGATCTTCCACCAAAAACGTGGCTGAGAAGCAACATATTCCTGCTCTTTCTCTCCTACGTAAAAAAAAAATCTCAGAGAAATGCTTCCTTTCGGATTATAGAACAGCTTACACCAATTTGTTGTTTGCCCATTTACCTTGGATCCGTTGGCTGGTGCCAAACAGTCTCGCGAATCTAATTGAATTCAATAGAATTTGTCTGACATTCAAGTCCTGACAATGGGAATGTAGTTACAAACAATCCTAATGTTGTAAAATTGTTTTCGTGAAAACAGTCTCTGTGGTCTCGGTGGAAGGGTTTCTTTTAATCAGCTAAATTATTTGGCTTACCCAGCTCTCAACATTGCACCCATTCAATGCTCAGTGAGCAGCAACTGGGTCTTACAAGTAAGACCTGAAAATAAATCCGTGGTACCTGTATACCCATTCGTATATTCAGTGGTCTGTCTATCCACAGTCACCTTGAACACCTTCTGATGTTCCCCATTGCGAGTAAAAAAAACTGGTTTGTTGAAGCTGTTCTGAGAAGTTGTGTCAGGTTTTCTTAACATAACAGGAGTGGGCAAATTACTCAGGTTGTTCAGATCAAAGGCGTGGAACCCATTCCCTGTTGTGTGATGTGCTTGTAATTAAATGTTGTGCAGTTAATTCTTTGGAGATTGTACGTTACAACATTGCTACAATGCCACATAAATCAGTCAGATAAACCTGTCAGCGGGACTTGGAGATTGGGATTCTGCCCACTCTGCTCCTGTTAACCCTGCAAGCCAAAGCCCTAATGGGTAGTAATAATAATCCTTGCATTTAATAATAATAATAATAATAATAATAAAAGTCCCTGCATTTGATACAGCGCCTTTCATTTATAGATTCCATTTATAGAGCGCCTTTCACGTCGGGAGGACGTCCCAAGGCGCTGTACAGTTGGGTCAGGACCCGAGCATTGGGGGAAATGGTCAGGGTGAGGGGAGGGAAGGGAGGGAGCGAGGAGGGGGTAGAGAGTCGAGAGGGGAGCTGAAGGCACGGTCGAAGAGAAAAATCCTGTAATAATTGCACAATTATTGCCTTTGTTTGGCTAGGATTCAGCAGAACCCCCAAAGCACTCTCTGGGGTCCCCCAAACCTTGGCTCTTTTGCTAACCTGCGCAGAATACTTGAAGTAAATAAAAAAAGACAACAAATAGATCTCGGCATTTTGGGTGGAGAATGCAGGAATATATCAAGCACTTCGAGAGAAGACACACTGAAATATTTTGCTATTGTGCATTCACCGTTTGAAAGAAAACAATCTTTTAACAACATGTAGGAGAGCGTATCAATAAAACGGTCAAATTCATTGTATGTTAAGACAGTAACTGTGGAGATACAAAATGCTTGGGTGTTTGCAGATAGAAATTCCCTGGAGGTTTGCAGCCGTAAGGAGAAAAACAACAATGAAAGTTCTCTGACTTAAAGACGAACCTGGAATCTGATAAGTTGCAAAGAATACCTGGCAATATTTTTATCTTTGTAGGCAGAAATTCCGGAGAAGTGGAACAGAGGGATCAAACAGAGTAACCTCCTGATAACTCACCCCTGGTTTAACTTATCACTACCATTTAAGTCATCATGCTGTCGATATCTAGGCTACATTTATTTATGTATTCATACATATGCCTAATTAGGGATAACTCGTCACTGAGCTCTTTTGCCTGATGAGTTATTAGGAGTTTACCGTATAGCGAAATACAGAACTAGAGAGAATCTGTCTCAATAGAAATACCAGTAAGTGACACTTATTTGTTATATTTTTATTTAGTCAAACCCGTGTCACTTCTGGTTGAAAATCCCTGGAACCGTATCTATGGTTACCTCTCGCCTCTTCCTGGCTCGGTGTCAAGTTCTGCCACTGTTAAGTGCTCTGAGATGCTACCGCGTGTAAATGGCGCTGCATGAATGCAAGTTGTTGCAGTTGTTGTTGAAAATAGAGAACATTTCTGACACATTGAGAGAAAATATGCTAAAAAAGAGCACAAAAAGTACCTTCGTGCTATTAGCTATGTGGTTCCATTTGCATCCGGATTACTATTATTATAATAATCCTTGTGTTTAATGTAGCGCCTTTCACGTCAGGAGGACGTACAGGACAGGATTTACTGTAAACTGTAGTGACTGTGTGCTATGTTGACAGAAAAAAAGAGGAGCATAAGCAGATGACGGGGGGGGGGGTCTTATTTTGTTTAGAGTTTCAACACATTTCTTTCTCTTAGGTTAGCTTTCTTACAGAAAATGTTCATCCCATCAAATGTCAAAATCTAATTGCTCGCTGAACTTTCCTGTTACAACGAGACTGAGAGTCTCAACGTCAAAAGATGGAATGAAGGCAGACAGTTTTGTTTTAATGACTGTATTTACACAGACACTAATGTGTAATGTGTAGACTGGACTGCCCAGAGAAACGGCAAAGGCTCCCTGTGTCAGCAGATTCAAGAGTGAATAGCGTAGCTATTTGGTGAAGAAATCAATTGAGGGGTATGACGGGGTTTCGTATTGTTTTAGGATGGACCAGATGGACCGCAATGGTCCTTTCCAGGCCTGTACATTCCTCTGTTCCTAGATCTATGAAATGGATAGGTTAACCATGGGAGAACTGAATAAAGTGCTACCTGTAGTCGTTTTAAACACACCGAGCTCGTAGAATTAATTCCATCGGGAAAGGGGACCTTTGAATTCTCAAATTCAAAGTCTCGTAGAAAAATGCAACAATTTGTCTCAGCCCAGAACTTGTATACATTGGAACAGATGTGTGAGTGTAGAATGAGATCATTGGAAAAGCTACCCTATCAGTCCCACTCTTTCCCCATATCCTTGCAAATTTTTCCGTCTCAAGTACATATCCAATTCCCTTTTGAAAGTTGCTATTGAATCTGTTTCCATCACCCTTTCAGGCCGCGCAGTGCAGACCATAATAACTCTGTTTTTTGTTGTTCAGATAGTGTGTTTGACACGAGCATCTTCCCGTAGCAGAATTAATTTCATTCCCATTCTCTGAGGTGCAAGCTGAGTTTAATAACAGTCTGAATGGGCTTGAGTCTGGTACGTAAGACGTGCTGAGCTTTTGTTCCATTACTCGCCATTCTGGACTGTGTTTGAGCGCGTGGCAATTCAAGGTCCTCAGCCAATATCACTGTCAGAATCCGAGCTGTTTCACATTTGCACTCATTAAATATTTATGCATTATGGAACTATTCTTAACATTTCTCCAATCGGTTTCCCAACTCAGGTGGCAGCTCGATGTTTTTAAGTTTGAGCCCAGAAGAGTTACTTAAGTTGTGAAGGCGACAGGCAGCCAATATTGCAGGGACAGAGGTTATAAATTAAACCACCGAACAAAATCTGTTTCCATCGAAACGGAGGAATGAACAAAAATCAATCAGACCAATGAATTCCAATATCGGCCTGAGATTATTTAATAGACAAATGACTCATTTGAGAAGCTCAGATTTTTTAAAACGAGCTGGGAACTTTTGTCGAAAATACCCTTTTTTTAAAGCGAAAAGAAATACGCAGAAGGTTGCTTTAATATTTCTTCTCTCGGCTTTTGATTCTCAAGGGTTTAGGTCTCCAGGCTCTCCATCTCTCGCACACCGTCATGTGTGGCGATTGAGTCTGGATGATGAGCTGCTGCTTCTCTGAGATACTGCAAGCAGAAAAAAACGCCCTGTTTAGAAATTGTCTCTGTCTTTATATTCAAAATGAGAAACTGACAGCGTAAAGGGTTTCTCTTTGAAGTCAGAACCTCGCTTGATTTTGAACAAGATTCCCGAGCATCGTGTGCCGTGCCAACAGATATCTTTGCGTGAAGAAGCAAAGCATCAAGCCTGCGGAAACTGTTTACCACCCTCGCCTAATTAATTGCGTTAACGCTGCTTAGCTCACTATCTGTTCGATGCCTAAATGACTGTGCGATTCATAACTTCATCAAAAATTCATAAGACTTAAATTGTCTAACAACTCTTTGCATTTACGCAAGAAAGAAAAAACAAAAAAAAGATTGATGAGGCTACAATAATCCTGATTCATCACAACATCCTTTTTAGATTGTTTACCAGGCAGACCATAAATCTTCGGTAAAGGATCAAAGCAAAACATACCCCAATTAAGAGAGAGATGTAAAGATGTGTGTTCTACCTCCTGCATCAGATGCAAGCTTGTTAAAGGCACATTAGTTCTTCCTGTTTTCTAATAAATTCCACTCAATTCTGCGCACCATATATCCACAATAATATCCTTTCAATTGTTAACATTTAAGCCCCCCAAAACCCAATACAGTACAACAACAGCAACTTGCATTTCGATCGCACCCTTCACGCTGGATGACGTCTCGGAGTATAAGGCCTATTGGGTGTTATGAGGAAGTGCACAACCTGAGGGTAATGAAAAAAGTGCACAGCAGTTAACTGCCCACATCAGACAACGTTACATAGGATTTTCTCGCCGTTTGCAAAAGGCAGAAAAGGCCCTGAGCTTTTAAATGCCAACAGAGATTTTTTTTTAGGAATCAGATGCTCTAATACAGTATTGAGGAACTGAGAGCAACTTTGGTACTTTGGGATTAATAATAATAACAATAATAATAATCCTTGCATTTGATATAGCGCCTTATCACGTCTTCGAGACGTCTCAAAGCGCTTCATGGAATATACTGTAAAGTGAATTGACTGTGGGCAGAATGCGGCAGCCAATTGAGCAGAGCAATGTCCCACAAACAGTCGTGGATTGAGTGACCACATTTGTTTAAGGGTTTATTACTCCTGGAAAAGCGATCTGTCAATCGACTAACAACCAGGTTCCTGCTTACTGATAGGTAAACACAGGCATGTGCAGCAAGCAAACTTGCCCAAAGTTTTGCCCCCTGCCCGGGAATCGAACTCAGGTCCTCTCGCTGGCGAGGCAAGTGCTCTAACCACTCAGCTACAGGACCTCCTGCATTGATATTGCCGCAATTTGCTCAGAATATTGAGAACCACGTGGTAATTAATTTTAACGAGGCTGAACTTTGATTGGGGTGGATAATGCACAGGGTTTTTTTTTCTCTAAATGACAACGCCCATCTGGGATTTGTAGCACAATCCTCATTCAAAAGAAAAATGAACCAATCCTGCAAATGGATCTCTGTCTTTTTAATGAATCGCCGTAATTAAAGCCCAGCACCTTTTAACAGGGGGGTAATCTTTTATTCTGTGCTCTTCCGTGTCTTTGTAATAGTAAAGAGCCCAATCTACACACATGGTTGTTTTACATCCTTCAGATGAAATGGTAAACTGAGGTCTCATCTACCTGTTTAAGTGGATATTAAAGATCCCACTACTCGAAAAAAAATGGAAATTTCTCCTGGTACCCTGACCAGCAATCCACCAGATAAAGTTGCTCATTCACTTTGTGGCTGTTTGGAAGACATTTGCGCTCGTGTCAAATTGGTTACCGCATTTATGTACAAAACACACAGTCACTACGCTCCACACCGAAAGACGTTTATCAAATTCAAAGACTGTTATTATTGTAGAACCTGAATGAGAATCCAGTCAGCTGTGGGAAGCCAGAAAATCTCTTCATCTTTTTGTGTACCGATGTGCAAAGGAATCGGTTTGCTCCACAGGTGCCTTGTTGCAGGCAGATGGTTAGCTCATATCAGTAATGAATGGGTTCACTTCTATGAAAAGCAGCCCAGACACAATGATCCTATACAATGTGTATAATTCCATCCTGGGCTTATCATAATGTCAAGAGGACAAAGAAGGGCGTCCGAGTCAATGCTCAACGCCTTAACAGAATTTACATCCCATCAGAATTGAAGTTCGAGTATTTAAGTCAATGATCTCAAATCAGCCTCTCTATTTCCAAAGTTTAGTGAGTTTCTTTACTTGTAAACTTATGTCAGGTTCGTTTTATAGTACCGAAGATGTCAATCCTCCCCATTTTGTCCAGGCTAAACCCCTGTCCTTATTATTCTTAATGCAGAATTTCTTTATCATGCATGCCAGAATACAGCAGAGGCTCTCTCTCGCTCTCTCCCTCTCTCTGCTTCTTTTCTCTAACAGGGCATGTGCTAACAATTGCAACTTACGACGGTCTGGGAGAGGGGAGTTGAAACCCAAACGCAGAATATCTTTAGAATTCTCAGTTCAATAACTATTCGGACGTTTGTTGCACTGTAAATAAAAACACATCAATCAGCCTGGAGCTCAAAGCGTGAGCTCAAAGTCACCAACATGGGGCTTGAACCCACAACCTTCAGACCCAGCCTCGCGAAAGAGATTAGAGAGAACAATTAGAACGAAAATCATTCACCCTCATGTTAGCAATGCTGATAACATCGCATTACGTTGATGTATTGAAATTGGTGCATAAACCTTTACACTGAACAGAGGAAAATGTCAGTCAGCGAGCTATCTTTTAATAATGAAAAGCAGCAAAGGGTTTAGTGACCCGTAGTCGAAACACAACTGATAGATAATTCCCTGCTACTAAAATTTAATCAGTGAGATTTTCTTCCCCCCCCCCTCCCCTACCCTTTGGTACTCTTTTCAATCTGGCCCATAATGTTCGAAGCAATCTGCGAGATTCTATTCACAAGCAGAAGAAAAGGTAAAATGTAATGAAAAATGAAACATCTTTGTGGCTCTGTCTTGGTTCTGTCTTGAGCCACAGCTCCACCATGCTGCTATCTGTAACACTGCCCATCACCTGGGTGAAAGGCAGAGATCTTTTATGCAGCTAACGACTGCGAAGTTGGAGTGATTTTTACTGCCCTTTTAAAGTACTGCACATGTACTTTGTTCTTTGGAAGAAAGTCCTTGATTTAAATAACGTGAATAAATAACCCTTGCGTTTGGCATAGCTCCGGATCACATCTCAAGATGCCTCAAAGCATTTTGCAGGATTTAATGTAATGTGTAGTGACTGTTCATTTTATAGGTGAACCACAGCAGCCGATTTGCAAACAGCAATGTCTCAAACCAGCCATCAGGTGAATGACTAATTTTATCTGGGGGATTGTCGGTCAGGACACTGGGGGAATCTCATTTCTTGTTTCCAATAATGCCAATGGGAGCTCTCAGGTCCACCTGAACAGGCAGACGAGAACGAGACCTCAGTTTGACACCTCATCCGAAGCACGTTACCTCTGACAATGGAGTGAGAGCCAAGACAGCGGAGCTCAAAGTCCCAACATGCATCCAAATACTGGCAGTTGTTATTAAAGTAGTCATTCTCTATACATGAGGCTAGTGATTCACATTAGCCTGCATGAGCTGAAATCTAAAAGAAGCGAGTCTGTAAATCCTTAGAGATCCCCAGCAGTCTAAGAGTTAATCCCTTTCTGTAACCGTCCGTCTCCACCTTATCAATATAAATACAGAATTACAAAATGCACGGCCCAAACAGATCCTCAGCTATATTTATTGCACTAAGTCTGGCAAAGAGAAGTGCGTTATTTCAATTCAACAATACAGAAATAACAGCAACCGAGAAACGTATTGCTAACGTCAAAAAGCTACACATAGCATTCTTACACTGTGCCTCCTCTCGACACAGTAGCATCAGCAAAATAAATGGTTGCAGCAACTGATGGAATCTAAAAATATAAATATCAGGCATACATTACAAGTAATTACAGGTGGTGGAAATTGATTTAAAGACTGCCAGCCGACACAAAGGGTTTTGATGACATTTATGAAGTGTTTGACCTTTATTTTACATCATCGTGTCACAGTGATTAGATTACACTCCTGTAATCACTACTTGCCATTGATTATTCTGTATTCAAACAAGTAAATAAAAACTGGAAGCTCAAGCTCACAACTACCTAGTTAAGTGCTAAATTAGACGTTAAGGGCGCTAGATAAATGCAAACTGTTGTCCTATGCTTCTTTTGATTTGGGATAATCCTTACGTTTGATCTAGCGCCTTTCACGTCGGGAGGACGTCTCAAAGCGATTCACAGGATGTACTGTAAAGTGCAGTAATTGTGTATTTTGTAGGCAAACGCTGCAGCCAATTTGCACACAGCAATGTCTCAAAAACAGCCATGAAGGTTAATGGCTGATTTTATTCGGGAGATTGTTGGCCAGGACAGGCCAAGGGCACCAGACTGCACATTAGATACAGTTCAGAGCACCGAGGATTTTTACTTTGAAAGAACTAGACATAAAGTTATCTTATCATCCCGATGCTGAGGGAATGCTGCCTTTCCGCGTTGTGTAGACATCCTGCGTATCGCTCCACTGGCCAGGTGATGCCAGAGCCGGGCTGACAGGCTGAACATTCGCACCTGGCTTTACAAACACTTGACTTGCCCAGAGGAAGGCCAGTTGGGTTTTAAAGGTCATTGATTAACCGGAGGCAAACTGTTATCGCAAGCTTCAGATTAGATGGTCATTCCACTGGAGAATCCTTATCTGAGGCAACGCTACATCCTATGATAGACTAATCCACCAACAGGTTGGCAAAGCGAAGCTTTTAAGAATAGCACCTGCCCCCTCGCTCCAATGTTCCTTGACTTACAGAACATTTTGATCTGCACACGGTTTAGCAATGGCTTTCTAAAGGAGATGAACACTTTGTGCTGTTAATGTCTGGCTTGGGAAAGCCTTTGTTGGCAAGCACAGAGTATGTGGACAGTCAGTGGAAAGGCAGGGTTTATTGTTTGCCGGGGTCAGGTCACTGCAGGTCTGCGGAGTCAAGAATAGAGATTGCAAAGAGCAGTCCAGATCACTGGGGAGGTGAAAGGATTCACTTGAAGGAGACTAAGGGAAATAGTACTCTTAAGAGTAACACCTGCTTCGCTCTTTTGACCAGGAGCAGGAATGAATGAATGGATGTGTGAGGATGACATCTTACAGACAGGCAGTAATTATTTAAAGGTCATGAGAAGGCTCCACATCACACTGATAATTGTAGCAATCTATTGCTGCAATGCAAATGGTAGCGTTTGTGGTGTTAGATGTTGAGCAAATATTGTTATTTCACATGGTTAATTCATTGATTTATGTTGTTATGATGTTAGGATTTTGACTTGCTCAGAGAGAGATACACTGTGGGTGTTGTGGTGTCATTGCTAGAGAATGGAATATTATTCCTCCTCTTTTACACAGTACTCGGCTCACAAGACAGGTGTGGCATAGGTTAGAACCAAGATAACATCCCTCAGTAGAAATTAGTAATAAGTCTGAGTAACTCATTAATGCACCACTGGAAAAAATTTACACACAAATTGTCACAGGATATGTAACTACTATTAATCTCAAATTATGGATACTCAGTGATACAATAATAATCCTTGCATTTTTCGTGTCACAAGACTACTTCAGAGCTCTTCACAAGATTGACTGTAAAGTGTAGTGACTGCGTATTTTATCGGTGAACAGCAGGAAAAGCTCTCTTCGCTTTTCGAAGAGAGCCACTGGCTCTCTAACGTTCATCTGTACAGGCAGGTGGGACGGTTTAATGTCTCATCTGAAGGACAGCATCTCTCTCGGACAACACAGCCCTGTACTGGAGCATCAACCTGGACTTTGAGTTCAATCCCAATGTGTGGCCTGAACCCACCACCTTCTTTTCTGAGGGGTTAGAGAGCTACCAACTGATCCAGGCTGTTGTCTAGTCAGTGTTGTGAAGCCAGGGCTAATTGGATAGAGTGCTCAAATACATGGAGCCCCTACAGCTAACAGAAACAGATTTTTTTAAAAACTCAATCTGAACTGAATTCAGACTTGCATGTAAAAGGGCCGATTTCTAACTCATGACACAAACGAGTTCCATTCACCATGATTTACAGCAACATATATATATTTTAGCATCTATTTAATGTTATATTCAATCAACAAGATAGTCAACACGACTTTGAAAGGAGCCCTTTTAGCCACAAAGTATTGTCGTATCGCTCTGATCTAATGTCATTTCATGCCAAAGGATAGAATGGAAACAAATATAATTAGTAAGCAGTAAATTATCTATGAATAGTCTGCCGCTGGAACCGTTCGAGCAGGAAAGCAACACATAAAATGTCCACGGCAAATGATGGGAGATCAGCAATGAGCCAGTAGGCACTGATAGTGGCACCCGGGATGCTGTGGTTTTGTTTGTTCACTGGAACCCTTCGATTTCCAGCTTAACCATTGTTAATTCGAATAATTAGTGATGACTCATATGGATGCAGCACTTTAATTAGTTGTTGTGATCTTGGATTTACTCAGTCAAAGTCTATTCTTTCCACAGTTGTTGACGTAGCTCTACAGTAATTATTCATCCCAAGGTAGAGTTGGTAATGTTGTTGCCTACCCATTTCCTATCTAAAAATAATAATAATAGCAATAATTTGTGCCTTTAGCAGAGTGCTTTTCTGGTTAAGAGGATGTCTCAATGCGTGCACAGGATGTACTGTAAATTGTAGTGACTATATTTGCAGGAGAATGTGTCAGAGAATTCACGTACAATAATAGCTATGAATTGAATGACTAGCTTTTCTATCTCGGGGAATGTTGACCAGGAAAGCAGGAGAAACTCTTTTCTTTTTTTGAACAGCGCCATAGGATCATTAACGTCCATCTGAACAGGCAGTCAGGAGCTTATTTTAACATCTCATGCAACTGACGGCAACTCCAACTGTTCAGCACTCCCCCAGCACCGCACTGAAATGTCATCTCAGACCTCTGAGCTTGAAGTCCTAAAGTGGGGCCAGAGCCCACACTCTTCTGCGTGACTTGTCAAATAAAGCAAATTTCTTTTTATTTCATACTTTTCTTTCCAAGTGCTTTGCGAGCTCGTGACGGATGACTTTTGCATCGAAGACAAACCATTTATGATTGTAGGCTGCGGTAGCGTAAAAGAAAGGCCACAAGAAAAGCCTTGGGTAGAAAAAGGGGACAACAATTAGCAGCTGAACTCTACACATTGAATACAAAAACATTGTTCTGTATTGTTCAATCTGTACTCAAACGTGTGTGATCCAGGGAGGTGAGACCAATCGAGCTTCAGTTTGACAGACACACACACACAGACACACATGCATTCACACACTGACTTATCTCTTTGGAGGCAGCACCTTAACACTTTTCTTTGAAAGGCGATAGCTTTCAGTAAAATACTAGACTTTCTGGAAGAGACAGTAGGTTTTTTCCCCATAAATATTCATTTTTACTGCTCAGTTATTGTATGAAAGCTGAAGCTATTGTGGAAACGAATGCTTTACATCCATTGGAACATTTTACTTTCATTCTTTATTGATGAGTGAAAGTTATAGTGATTAAATAAGCTCCAGTGAGATCTGAGCGCAGTTTTAGTTTTGCAAATCCAGTTTTTTAAAAGACTTTTCTATATGGTTTTCTTGGTCGCAGTTCACAGTTCAGGCACATAACAATTAGGACATTTCACCTTCAACCATGAAGGCAGTTTCTCCCGATGCCCTGGCCAACAAATCCCCAGATGAAATTAGTCATTCACTTCATGGCTGTTTGGGGACATTGCTGTGCACATATTGGCTGCTACATTTGCTGACAAATACTCTGTCACTACACTTTGCAAGAAATTCTTTGAAGCGCTTTCAGGTGTTTCAACTATGTGATAAAATGCTATGTCAATTGCAAGGATTATTATTGATTATTAAAAATTATGATGACGATGATGATAGTTCCCTGATTTTTATATTTCACTAACTATTATTCCCTAGTTGATGAGTTTACTGTGCACAATTCCGAAAAGTCAGTGAACATGAATTCAGATACCCCAAATTTCCAATTGTCTTAGCCTTAAGACCTTTGTCTTAAAACTTAAGATCCTGCAGAATCTTGCAATATTCTTAAATTTGGTCTTAATTTGGATGCCAAACTAAGAGTGTTTTTCTTTATTAAAAACTGATTTCCGAAATGTAATTTTAAGAGACTCGTCTTGAAGCTGAAGAGCAGAGACAATTTCGGGCCTCAGATTGGGAATATTTGTCACACAAATAGTATTTCAGTTTTAATAGATACATTTGCTATTAGTGTCCTACATGAGCACACAGGTATTTTGCTGCAATACAGACGGAGCAGTGAGCTGATGCAATGAGCCATGACCTTATTAGCCTGAGGTTCTCTGTTACCTTCCAACATTGAACCTGCATGTTACTGTCACTCTGGTTGGTGATAGGCAGCACATGCAATCTTTTTAACAATCTAAATGGCTTTCTTTCAATATTTACATTAGGATTCAAGAACATGAGACTCTTCTGGGAGTTCGTGTCCATTGACCAAAATTCAATTGCTTGATATTGATTAACCACCTACTGTACTAATACAGTAGTGTGTGGGTCTGTTGGTTGTTTCCTCGTGCATTTAACCGAGCGGTGATTGAAATCAGACCACAATTTTACTGTGACTAAATAACAAAAGAAACATTGAAGCTGCTTTTATTACAGCACATGGGTGGAGTGGGGTTGCAAATTGACCCATTTTTGCAGTGATTTACCTCCAAACGTTTTTGCAGTGATTTACCTCCAAACGTGTAGCATATATGGACTGTCAGGCAGCACGTTGACTTGATTGACGCTCACCTCTGAGCGAGAGACGGATTGAATGATTTTATGGGGTGGGCGCAGGGGGAAGGGGAAAAGAGAGTAGCTGACCTCAAGACTCCCAACTCTTATGGAATTTGGGTTTCTTCAGTATGAAAGGCTGCTGCACTTACGCACACAGCGGGCATCGTTCTGTGCCGCTGCAGAAATCTGTGAGAGTGTCTGCTTCCATTGGGGCGTGAGAGTTAACGGCCATTTTTGATGCTCCTTCTTGATCTTCTGCGGCGATTTTTAACTCTATCGCGTCAATGCTGTTGCCGGTTGGATTTGCTGCTTGCGATGTGTTGTCATGGCGATGAGGAGCAGGGCATTTTGTGAAGCCGCCTTCCTTCAGACCGAGCAGAAAGGCTGCGTTGTTGATGTCAGCTGATGCTTTGGTCCGTGTTAGTGCAATTTAAAGAGCAATGAAGGCAAAACAACATTTCAAGCCTGCGTGGGATTATAAAGATTGGTTGCCCAATTTATTTTATGTAAAAGAACCTCACAGCAAGATAGTGTCGAGCAGGGATTCCCTGCTTCGCGGCGCTGCATCTTAAGAGTGCATCATGATGATAATAATGATCTTTGTATTTGGTAAAGCAGCTTAACACGTCGAAACCACGACGACAACTTGCACTTACATAGCGCCCTCCAGGGTAGCATCTCAGAGCGCTTAACAGTGGCGGAGCCTGACTCCGAGCCGGGGTGGCGGGGGGAGGTGGCTGTAAGCACAAAGCGCTTCACAGGATTTCCTGTAAAGTGGAGTGACTGTGTATTTTATAGGCAAATGCAGCAGCCAATAGCCATGAACTGATCTGGTTGAGCAATATTTCGGGAATTGTTGGTCAGGATATCATGGAGGAACTCCCTCCTCTTTTTGAATAGTCCCCTGGGAGCTTGAACGCTCAATAGAATATTATTTACAATTATATTGGGCCTTTCACGTCTGGAGGCCGTTTACCATCTCGTCAGGAGAATCGCACCCATAATGCAGCCTTTCCCCAACACTGGACTGGAGTGTGATCTCAAAGTCCTGATGCGGGGCTTGAACCAACAAATCTTACGACTCGGTGGCAAGAGTGCCCTCAACACTCAGCCAGGCTGAACTGTAGCATCGTTCAAGAGAATAAACTGAGCAAGGAGCGGGGAAACTGGTGGAAGCAAATATCTGGCGAGAAACGTCTTGAGTATGAAAGGATTTGAAGGTCTGGGAGAAACAGACATTAGGAACGCGAGAAAGAAAATATAAGTGAGGCACGAAACAAGACACACTGCAGTCAGAGAAAACTATTGGATTAGGTCAGATAGCCAGTTTACAAGGTATCTAGTATCAAATATGATGACTATTGTAATTGTATCTGGAAAGCAATACAGCAGATATCAATGGGCATTACTAGAGTGTAGCTAGATTGTGGTCGATTGCGGTGGAATTAGTCATGACATTAGTAGTGAAAGCACTCTTCCCACTGAGTCCAGCATCACTGCGACTTTGTAATAGTCCTTGGGCTCAAACATCAAGATAAAAATCTATTATGGATATAATGTGTTACCCCATTACACATTCTCTCCGTGTAACTAGTGATCAGGACTAACTTTATTTGAATCCTTCCATTATATTAAGTTCGAGCGCCATTTAGAACCTCAGGAATCTAAAACACAATAGGAGGTTGTTCTACCCCATGTAAAGGGCGCTGTATAAGGGCAAGCTGTTGTTGTTGTATTGAAGCTTTGTTGCTGAAAGGAAACAATCTATCCCGAAACTATTTAGGATTTACAAAGATTTACAAAGAATGTACAGCGCTGGAACAGGCCACTCGGTCCAACTTGTCCGTGCTGGTGTTTATACTCCACCCATTCCTTTAATCTCTCCCATACTCTTCTATTCCCATCTCCCTCATGTGAAGTTTCCTCTTGAATGCATCCATAGTATCTGATTGAACTGCAGTATCAGGCAGCGAGTTCCACAATCTCACGCCCCTTCTACATGATCTGAATTATTTTACTTAATTGCCTTTGAAGTTTATGGGAGTTGGCTTTCCAATACCTTCGCACAGGAGATGAAGCATTGGCGAGGAGACAGTGGTCAGTTTTGGCTTATGGAAGGTCCGAGCCTGGTTGATGGACTAAATGGTCGTGTTTGATACTTACTTTCTGACATTTACAGCCCACACGTGACAATGGATTGAAGACAGCCAGCAACCTTGCAAATTAAATCCTGTCATAAGCTGGATGGATCATTTGAGTGATTTCCTGACAGTTGTAGCTGTTGCTTCAAAGTGACAACTTGATCCTGTTTATCGCATTAGCCAAACTATGTCCTTTGGATCTCCCATAAATGGAATCTTATTGGAAGCCACCATTCGTGGCACCAGCTAATTTAATGACCAATTGATCCTCAGTCTTTCCTTGGTGCATTCTGCAAGTGTGTTCATTCTCCCTTCTTAATGAGATATTAACTGTCTTGTTGAAGGATATTGATGTCCAGGCTGAGTGTATTTAGGACCACAAATGTCCCTGTTGCAGTCGTCCCACCAACCCCACCATAACCCCTTGCCCCACCGCACTCCCCACCCCACCACTGCCCACCTCCTCACCCTCCCCAAGTGCTTTTTTTGTGTTTCCTTCTTCAAACAGATTTTTTTTTGAGTTGAAAGTTAATGGAATGGTTTCAAAGATTTGGCAAAATTCCAATGCAATAAAAAGTTGTTAAAAAAAAGTGGGATTTTTTTCCCGCACACAAGGTTACAAGAAAAGCAAATAAAAACCCACATGAAGTTGACCTCGCGTCGTTTGTTGTATAATCGTGAAACAAGTTCACGTTCGTGTGCAGTTGGGCGTCAGGATGTTACTAAATTGTTTTAACTAACGAAGTTGACAATGAATACAATCAGACACCTGTAGGTGAATTCCCAGCATGTGTTGGCATAATTTCTATCCCGAATTGGTTGTTACCTAATGTCACCTCGCTCTCCTCCCCCATTGTTTGGTGTCCACCATTGCTCCACCATCGGTGGCCGGGCTTTCAGCCACTACGCCCCGAAACTCTGGAACACTCTTCCCCTATCCCTCCGCCTTGACCCCTGCCCTTCCCCATCTTCAGGTCGTACCTGAAGACCTTCCTATTCGACCATGCCTAAGGTCACCTCCCCCTCTCCCCAGCCTGGAGACGTGCTCCGCCACTGTCAAGCGCTCTGGAACGCTACCCGATGTGAGGAGCGCTACATAAATACAAGTTGTTGTTGTCCATCGACGGCTCTGTATGGTGCTATGAGACATTACTCTACGTGACTGTCACTGTTTAACCGACAGGTAAAAATAGTGATCTTTTCATTACCCAAATATAAAGACGGATGGCGTCTCAGAGCGCTTCACAGTAACGGATCCCGGGGCCGAGCCAGGGGGAGGGGGAGGAAGGTGAACAAAGGCGCGGTCGAAAAGAAAAGTCTTCAGCAGAGACCTGAAAATAGGAAGAGAGGGGGCGAGACGAACGGAGTGAGGAAGGGAATTCCAGAGCCTCGGGGCAGAGTGGCTGAAGGCACGGCCGCCGAGGGTGGAGCGGAGGACTCGGGGGACGAGGAGGAGGCCAGACCCGGAGGAACGAAGGCAACGGGTATCAATATCGGAATGTATCATACTTGGATTGACAAAACCGGATTCAATCTCGCAGGCATTAAACAATGGAAGAAAACGAAGCGTTTATTGTATTTATCTGAATTCATACTATTTATAACTGGCTATTCTCATTTATATTCCATATCTGTCCCAACACTTCAACACCTGCCACCTGCAGCCGCCACTGGCAATAAATCCATATTATTCTTGTAAAATATTTAGCATTTACTTTCACAATTTTACTCAATGCCACCGTGCCCCACAGTCGTTTGATTGTGAAGGAATTCGCTCCAACCTCCTTATTTGTCTGGTTTGAATAAATAATGGAGTGCGCACTCTCTCTCCCTGGAGGGACTCATCCTGCTGACCTGATTCCCGAGAGTATTGGGTATTATATGCAAGAGCCGGGGCTTGGAGACACTGTAGTGAGGGTTGGGGTACTGCTCGAGTCTGTCTAGCTGCCTGTTAAATGCAAGTTGTTATTGCTGTTGTACTCGTAGGACTCCAGTACTATAACCAGGTGATCATTATCCATGTTTTAGCCTCAGGGGTACAGGCGACACACACACACACACACTAATCCTATCTGCATACAGACTCCACCTTAGCCCTTCAGGCCATTTTGTCTTAAGGTGACGCAGAAGAGTGGACAGCTCTTAAACTCGGTCTTAATTTGAAAGTCGGTTCGTCTTAAGCGCGTGGAAACCCGTCTTCCAAAGAAGGACTAAAATTCAAGAATTTTCCACAATTCCGCAGGATCTTAAATTTTGACAGGTCAGGTTATAGGCTTAGGGTAAGAGGAATGTTGTGCCTGTAATAACCCCACAACAACAACAACAACAACTTGCACTGATAAAGCACCCTTCACCTTTGGTAGCATCTCAGTGCATTCAACAATAGTCTGTCTGGATAGTGATTGAAAGGGAAGCCTGGCTGATCTCCCACTTCCCTCTCTAGGCCTGCGGATACCAAGAGAGGTGGAACAGGTTTAATGACTTTGTGATGAAAACTGTTTTTAAAACATACTGTTAACTGTGTACATTTCAATACATGATGCTCCCTGTGGTGGCTTGTGATGAACCCGTGAAGTCAGACAGGGATACGGTGAGGAAGAGTTGAGAATGACTGCACGAGAATCTGGAGATGGTAAATAAGTCTCTATTTATTGTGCGGATGCCTAAAAGGACACAGTCACTACACTTTGAGTGACTGTAGCCTAGTGGTTAGAGCACTCGCCTCACAAGCAAGAGGACCCGGGTTCAATTCCCGCGAGTTGCAAAATCTTACTCCACCCACTTGTTTACCGAGCAGTGAGCAGGAATCCAGTTGTTAGTCGATTGGCGGATCGCTTTTCCGGGGGTAATAATCCCTCCAAAAAAAATAATAATAACTTGGTCACTCAATCCGCTGTTTGTGGGACATTGCTGTGCCCAATTGGCTGCCAGGTTTCGCCCACAAAATATAGTCAATTCACTTTATAGTATATTCTACAAAGCACTTTGAAACGTCTCGAAGATGTGATAAGTTGCTATATCAAATGCAAGGATTAATATCATTACTTTACAGAAAACTCTGTGAAGCTCTTTGAGACATTTCTTGGAGGATTTGGTCTATTTCAATTTGTTTTACAGCACATACTTTAGAAGTTTGCTCTGAAGTGAAAGCCTGGTACCAAAGTGCACTAATGATCCGTGTTATTAGATATCCGCAGTCCCCGATTCCACAGAAATCAGCAAATGCTCCAGAAATCACCTGATTGATGGCTGAAAGCTGATCTTTTCCATTTAAAATGTGATCATTACCAGGATCCCGAAGCTCTGTAACCTTTCAAATGTCAATCTGCCTCAATTAAGGCATCTACATTGCCGTGGTGGGCCACTTAACGGAAGGCATGTGGAATGTTAAGAATGTTGACATTTAATAAAACTCTGTATAACCATTTGCTTAGTACAAATATTAGATCACCATCTGTGTGTTACAGCCTCTCCAATAATGCCAAAACAGACCCAGGGATGTGTTAATTCTGATGCTGCACATGGCAGCTCTTTCTTTCAGATATTTATTCTTTATAATTAGCCGTGATCTCAATTTAGGCGTCAGCCCGGTTCAGTCAATAGCCTCTGAGTCAGAAGGTTGTGGGTTCAAGCCCCACGTCAGGACTTTGAGTTCCAATACAGCGCTGGGGGAGTGCTGCTTTGTAGGAGGTGCCGTACTTTGGATGAGACGTCTGCCTGTTCAGGTGGACGTTAAAGATCGCATGGCACTACTCAAAAAGAAAAGGGAGTTTCTCCCAGTGTCCTGGCCAACAATCCTTTGGATAAAATTGGTCGCTCACTTCATGGCTGTAGTGTGGAAGATTGATGTGTGCAAAACTGGCTACAATGTTTGCCTACAAAATATGTGGTCATTACACTTTCCCAAATCCCGTGAAGGGCTTTGAGACGTCCCTCCATACGTAAAAGGCCAATGCAAGGATTATTATTACTGTGTTTTATTATTAATTTTAAAAAAAGGAATTAAAAGTTAAACAAATGAGCCTTTCCACGCACGGGACTGAGCGAACAAAATATGTAGAAAGCAGAAATTTGGAGTCGGGGAACTGGAAAAATAACACAACTCGGTATAACCTCTTGCTCTTCATTACATATAAAACCACAGATCTTATTTGTGATTTGAATGTGGTGAAGAGTGAGAGATTATGAAGGGTCCTTAGTGATGGAACCAATATTGCAATTCTGTGAGTAATAATCTTCTGATTAAAATCTATATCAAAAATGTAAAATGCAGAATGTTGCTGATATTCCGGATTATAATAATAATAATAATGATCCATATATTTGATATAACAACTATAATGTGGAAATGGCTCAAAGAGCTTCGCAGGTTCTTATTGTCAAAAGTAGCGACTGTGCTATTCTGTAGGCGAATGCAGCAACCGCTTGCACACACATCCCACAAAGTGAGGAAGCAATATATCTGGCAGATTATTGGACAGGACACCAGGAGAAACTCCCTTCACTTTTCAAATTGAATCACAGGATCTGTAATGTATTCTCCTGAGCAGACTGGATCTCAGATTAACATCTCGTCCGACAATACGTGAATGTCCTGATGTGGGATGATTCCGCCTTGGGACGTCCTCCTGACGTGAAAGGCGCTCTATAAATGGAATCTTGTTGTTGTTGTTGTTGTTGTTGTTGTTGTTGATTCCATTTAGAGCTGCCATTAGAGATGGCCTGATGTCTTTACCACGCAGTGTTGAAGAAATCAATTCCCTAATTATTTTAATATAGATTTTTTTTATTTTTTGTCAATTAATTCATAGTTTCTTTAATGAAACACAAATGAATAATCAATAACACGTGTTAAATAATTGAGCGTTTATATGAAAACAACTCTTTCACTCCGATACTCTTATTTTCTCAGGCGATTGCATAGACTACAGTGACTGCCTTCTCCTGGACTAGCTTGTACATCACAATCCTGAGCGAAAGGGGTGAAATATTCCAACATCTTTTCAACAATAGGAAAATCTCACTTGGGTTGAATGGTGCCAAAGTCTCCAGCCTGCTTCACGTCCCCCGTCTTGCTCGCCCCACTTTTGCCACTCTGCCTCCACTCTCTGGAACTCCATCCTGCAGTCCCTCAACCTCACCCCCTTCCTTGCAAGACCTTCAAGACCCATTTCAAGACCCTCCTCTTCGACCGTGCTTTCGATCTCCCTGCTTCCCCCCCCCGCCCTCCATCCTCCCCGATCCTGACCCCCAGCTCGGGTCCGAAACTCTGTCCAGCGCCTTAGGACGTCCTCCTGACGTAAAAGGCCCTATATCAATGTTATTTTGTTGTTGTAATAAAAAATAATCCTTCTGCCTAATATATACACACCTAATACAGCGTCTTGTTCACATTGATCTCAAAGCACTTCACAGGATTGACTGCAGATATTGAGGCATATTCAATATATTTGCAGGCGAATGTGAAGGTATAACAACGTCCGTGAAAGAAAGCAACAATAGCAATAATTGTTGGGTTTGGTCGAGTGCCTTTCATGTCGGAAGAATGTCCATCACGGGATAAACTGTGAAGTGGAGTAATGTGTATTTGTGGGGAAATGGCAGCAGCCAATATGCACACAGCAATGTCCCACAAAGGCTACCAATTTTAGAAGTGTTGGTCAGGACACTGGGGGGTGGTGAGGGGAGAAATTCCCTTCTCTTTTCGAATAATGCCATGAGATCTTCAACATTCCCCTGAACAGGCACATGGCACCTCGGTTGACATCTCACCCGTAAGACGGCACCTCCGACATTGCAACACACCCCCAGCACTGCGTTGGAGCGTCAAGATTAGCTTAGATTATGTGAGTCCAAGTCCCAAAGTGGGCTTGAACCCACAATTTTCTCTCAGAGGTGAGAGTGCTACCACTGGGCCAAGCTAACCAATTGTATCTGGGGAATTATTGACCAGGACGTTCCCTGACTTCACAGGGAGAAAACTCCTTTCTCTCTTTGAGTAGCCGCATGGCGCCTTTAAAGTCCACGCTGAATAGAAATGACGATGGGTTCACTGCCTGGAACCACAATCTAATGACATTCAATGCGGCTAAACACTATATTTTGTGGGGGGGGGGGGGAGGAAATTAAAAGGTCTTGTAGATTAGCAAGGCATTAAAGTGTCAAATAAGTGCTGATTGAATTGAAATTGTATGATGCAGGTTGCACAGTGGAGATGTGGATGTCAAGAAACTTTAATTAACAATTTATTAATCTGATCCACTTGCTTAATCAACTTCAGGAATGTGAGGGAGGGGGAGATCAATAGGAACTCCTGATATAACTTATCAGTTAAGGTAATGCAAAATTAACATAAAATGCAACTACTAATGTCTCCAGGGTCATTTATATGTTAATTGGATCCAGTTTGGACCTTGCATATAATGAATTCTGTTCCTGACATCAGATTGCAATTTCAGCCCCAATGTCAGTGTAAGAAACTGTACAGGCAACACATGAATAACACACAGCTATTTATTAAAAGTACTAACAGAGTTTGAACAGTTACACTCTTTATAATTGCATTCATTAAATTGAAAAATTTACAATAGGAATCCTAACCACTGGGCCTTTAAGCAGTCATTAATAATATTTTATACGGTGGCATAATTCACTTGAGCTTTGCTATAAGCAATTCCAAATCTATTTAACGGCTTATTTGCTCAGCACAGAAAGAAATTGTTTTTAATTTTTTTACGGTTGAATACATTTCACGATACACATGTGGATCACAGAGAAATAGGATAACTTTAATGAGATACTATTTCCAAAGGGTCATTTCTTAATGTCGCCAGTTGGCAGACTAGACTCTGATGCATGGAAATTAATGATGTGGTTATTCGGAACAATGTGGCCTGTGTCTATGATACCCTCTTTATATCCCACTGCCTTCTGCGTCAATATGGCTTTCTCTTAGTTGCCCCTGTTTTAAGCTGAAGCTTTAAATTGCCTACGTACAACTTTATCGCATCGCAAACTCCATCCCCTAAGGGAAAGTGATAAGTAAAGGCTGAGCATTTCTGCCCAGAAGGGAAAAGAAATCAACAGAGAAGACTATCACATATTTCTTAGCTATCTTGAATGTCAATATTTGAACAAAACAATGCAGAATGCTCTCCTCCGACCTCTGCCACCCCCCGACTTGTGTGACACAGCGTATAATTGTTTTGGGATTCACTGTCTCCCCTGGTCCAGGGAGATGCATTACTGTGTTGACTTTATCTAGGTAAATAACAATAATCCTTACAATTGTTAATAGCGCCTTTCACCTCAGGAGGATGTCTCAAAGGCCCTCCCGACATGAAAGGACCTATACCAAATGTAAGGATTATTATTATTTAACTTGGGAAAATTAATGATCCTTAATTGATAATTCCTAATCGCTTACTTTCCATCTAAATCTCTTATATTTATCTCTCACCTCAAACTATTGCAGTTGTGTGTTTCACCGATTTCTTTCCCCCCCTTGGAGACAAACTCATTAAGTCCCAGTAAACATGTCTACTCCTCGTGTACTATTGAACGGGAAGAAAGCTAGAGTGCTTGGTAAGTCTGATTACCAATTTCTCATGAGAACTTACGAACTCAGCAAAGGCAATACAATAAAGTACTTGCATTGATCTAACAGAGCTACTAAGCCAGAGACCTGACGTAGAATCCTGATGAGATCGCAAACTACAACAAGTACAGCATAAATGTGAAAATACATAAAGAAAAATCGGACTCAGAGATTTATTTACTATTTCATAAAAGTACTTAAATGCAGGAGTCTGCATGGTCTTGTACCAGGGATGAGGCTCAGGGGGAAAGAGGGAGAATTGATTGAACCATTTCTGTGGCATTTTATTGCCTTCAGGATCTACTATAGCATGTTTGTTGAATAATGCAGCCTATCACTGAACTCTCTTTTCCAAAAATACACACCACACACACACTCACACACAGACACAGACACACTCACACACGCGCACACAGCCCTAGTGTTAACGTCAGCACCAACGCCAGGTTTGCAAATTTCCATGGTGGCGTTTTGCATGCATGCTTAATCTTTCTTGTAACAGTGCAACAATTACTAAGACAGCAATACTCGCACAAGATGTTCTGAATTCACAGGAGATAATTGACCCGCAGAGGATAAGAAAGTAGGGGGTGAAGTTTAAAGAGTTATGAAACTGCATAATCGTCACGACTTTAAATCCTACTGCTATTTCTGTCGTAAACTATTTCTTAATCAGGAAACAAATAATGTTAAACAAAACATAGAATACTGCAGATCCTGGAAATCTAAAAACAAAAACAGAAGTCGCTGGGAGCACTCAGCAGGTCAGGCAGCATCTATGGAGAAAGGAAAGTGAGTCAACGTTTTGTGTCCACGAACCTTCATCAGAACAGGATCACCAGTTCTGACGAAGGGTCTTGTACCCGAAATGTTGACTCACTTTCCTTTCTCCATAGATGCTGCCTGACCTGCTGAGTGTTCCCAGGGACTTCTGTTTTTGTTAAACTAGTAATGTTATGTGTACACGGTCAATTTAGGGGCAAATAATAATCTTTACATTTAATATAGCACCTTTCACATCAGAGGGATAACTCAACTCAAAGCACTACACAGGATTTAGCAACTGTGTATTTTACGAGTAAAATTAGTGGTAGACTTCTCCTCTTTATTGGTCACATGAAGAATTATATGGGTTACTGTCACCACTACGTCACCAAGTCCACCCCTTCACGACAGGACATATTAAGGGAGGAAATCAGAGGGAAACTTAGAGAACATTAAACAGAAAACAATCGCAAGAGATTGGTCTTGAAATAATAATTATTTGGTCACTAAATCCACGATCATTTGTGGGATGTTGTTGTGCTCAACTGGCTGCCGCGTTTCGCCCACAAAATATATAGTCAATTCACTTTACAGTATATCCTGTGAAGCGCTTTGAGACGTCTCCAAGACACGATATCAAATGCAAGGATTATTATGATTAACATTTGCATCTCTTTTCCTTTCCAAGGTCCGTGTCGGCATGATGTGGCTTTGAGAGCAGGTTAGAGTGAGAGATATTCAAAGACGCTTTATGACATAATTTGAGAAAGTTTGATGTTACTTTCCAAGTTCCGTGCAGCTTCACAGAGAGGACTATCAAACAGTAGTCCTGCCGTGGAAAATCCTGAGGGAGCTTGTTGTGTGGCCCCAGTGCAGAGAGTTCTGGCAGTGGCTAATTTAAACAAGTGCTCTCAGGAAAATGAGAGAATACATTGATGCAAGATGCCTAATGCTCGTGCTAATCCTTGCCCCAGCACTTGGCGATCCAAACCACTTAATGCAGCAGTTTGATGAATTTAATCAAAAAAAGGTATCAACTGTACCCACAGCTTAGAGGTTCAAAATGTTATTAGCAAGACCGGAGAGTTAATCCTTCAGGAGATATTCATCTTAATAAGCACATATAGAATGACTTGTGCGAGTTAAGACTAGCCTAAGGCTTCTATCTATATCTTTGGCAGCATGAACCGTGACAAGTAGAACAATATACTTGCCACTGTTTGAGAGATCAATGTCATTCGGCTTCTGATCAAAACTACAGCCCTTCTCACTCAGAAGATGGGGGATTTCTCTGACCAAGTTCCCTTACTGTAGGCGTTTGATTAAAGAAACTCAGGGAACCTTTATGATCCATCTGATCTAAGAGCGCTTGTTAGAAATATTTAAGTGGAAATTTCTGCATTTTCTCATTACTTTAGTTAATGATCTGAATGAACACTCATTTAAAAACCTGTTTATTATTGCAATCAGATTTTATAACCATTTTATTGATGTGCAATATTCTTGGATGAAACGCTGGTTTAAGACTTCATTATAAGCTGCATTATTAAAAGTATGCACTGTAAAGCCTCAGTGAATTCAGCAGCATATTCAAGTACAGAAAATTAACATTCCTATCTTGCCTGTCATTTTTATTGGGTTTTTAGTATTACCTGTTTCTACAGTCTTAACCTTTTGCTATTTGGAAATGCCAATATAAGGCACTACATTGTCTTCATATTTTACCTTTGAAAATGGTACATCACAACCTTTTGCCCTTGTTATCACAGTAATAAGGAATCCAGTGACTGTACGCACAGTGAGCGAGGGCAAGTGAGTGTTTTAATCTGTAAATTAAGCATCCAAGAGTATTAAACGCTCTGGGATGCTGCCCTGCATGAGGAGTGCCAAATAAATGCAAGTTATTGTTGTTAATGCAGACTGCACATCAAGAGTAGTATCTACAGAGAGAAACATCCTTATTTTTGCCTCGCTCAGAGGTACTTCGATCAGTTGGACCAGGATGAAAAGATCCTTTCAGTTTCTCCACAGGAGACTGTATGTTTGGCTTCACTATGTATACAGTACTTGAATTTGTTGCACCTTACTTTGTCTCTCAGTTAGCGCAGTTTAGCCAGTGCCTGGTGCTTTAGCCTATTTAGGAATCATAATGTTTCATTGTAAAACGATAGTATTGATTAATGACACTTCAAATTGAAAAATTTATTTTGCTTCCAGGAGTAGTTTCAGGGATGTGATTTCACCAAGGACAAAAGAAACTCGTGTTGTGCAGTGAGCTCAATTTTAATCTCACTTTACAAGCCCCTTCTTGCAGTTAATGATTATGCCTGGAACATATTCTAATTATTTAGAATGGTTAACACAAACGATGCCTTGGTGACAGACGAACCCCAGATGGTATCTCGCTAGACACAATTACACTAGGTTTTATCCTAAAACCTTCCTCTGTGGAGACCGTGATTTATTCAACAACTTGAACACCTTTTGCGGAGGGTAAGCTCTTGAAATGCATTACGGAAATGTTGCCAGACACCAAGCAGGGTGTGCAGGGAAGGAGGGAGGTGAATATTGGGCACAGTCAAAGAGTAGGTTTTCATTTGAAAGAATGGGGGTTTTAAAATGCAGAGATTGCACAGATTTACAGAGGGAGTTTCAGAAGGTAAGGGGCAGAACGACCGAGGGCATCAGCCAACAATGGTGGGGCGGAGGGCTCGAAGGACTTCAAGCGCGACATAGTTTGGCAAGTGGAGGGAGCAAATAGGAGAGTGAGGGTGGAGGTGGTCACAGAGGTACAAGCGATTTGTAGGTGACTGGGATTGTGAAGTCGATCTGCTGGGAGACATTGCAGCCTGGCAAGGAGGGGGTGATTGGCATGAAAATGTAGGTGCGGGTGAGGGATGTGAACAGCTGAATTTTGGATGAGCTTGTGGATGACGGAGCAGGGGGAGTGTAGCAAAGAGAGCATTGATGTGAAATCAAGTCACTATTTAATTCCTACGATAAAATAGCTGTCCCTGTCGGAGCCAGATCTAGTCTTATTTTGTTATAGCTAAAACAGAAGGCACTGTATCCGAAGTTCCACCATGATTTTCATTCACGCTTCTTACTCCCTTCCATGAGAGAACCTAATTGATTATCATATTTGCGATATGACAAATATATGCAGAAAGATTGTTCACTGAACTAATCTCCACTGCTGGTTCTGGTGAAACACGTCGCTAAAAGGCATCCGACTGAAAAACAGTGACAAATAATTGGGATATATTCCTACAAATCTCGTTGAGTTCAAACACTATTTATTAACTGAGTAAATCTGTCAGGACTTGACACAAATGCATAAGTGTCTTCTTTGCGGCAGAAAGCTTTACGAATTGGAGCTGATGGAAGAGCAATGCTCAAATGATAGTGAAACACCTAGCTGTGAAATAAACAACATCAGATTAAAACATCGAATAGCCTTCGATTGGTCCAACCTCGAAAACTTTTGCAATATGAAAACATATTTATGATCGAATGTGACAGCTAATGGTGAACGCGTGGAGGCAAAAAGATTAACAAACAGTCCTAGAAACTTTTCAAAGCACCTCACGGTATTTATACTGTAAAGTGTAGTGACTGTGCACGTGTAGAAAAAGAAAAAAAATACAGGGAAAAGGCTGGGCAGTGGGACTAAACAATGAAGCAGCCCAGGTAAGATCAACAACTTGCAATTACACAGCGCTCTTCAGGTTAGGTAATGTCTTGTAGAACGTCACAGAGGCAGAAGGGTCAAATGGCTTCCTCCGCTGTTGAAAAATTCTATGTTTCTCTCTCTGCCAGAAATCGAGTCTCCAAGTCAAGAGTCAAGATTAACAGTGGGGTTTTGGAATCAGATAGAGCCGTTTCGATGGTGTAAATATTGAATGACAGTGCATTCCAGGTTTATTCTCCCTGCTTTGCCAGAATTTGTACACAAAAATGCAGAGTATTTAGCAGCGCCTTGGGACGTCCTCCTGACTTGAAAGGCGCTTTATAAATGGAATCTTGTTGTTGTTGTTGTTGAGTAGCCTGATTAATATTCCAATGCCTCCCACGATCAAATGAGCCAGTCGGCTCACATAAAGGGAACGCATAATTCACTCGCAGGATTTAACTGAACCAGAATACATCCCCCGTGTCCGATTAATCGGATATCGATTGCATTAACTCTCTGGAATCTGAAACACGAGAACGTGAAGCAATTCTGACTGTGGAATTCCCATTGGGAGAAGGCACAGGAGACTTTTGCCACCTGTGAACTTCTGCACCCTGGAATCGGTGGCCGCCTTTGAAGAGCAAAATCAGAGGAAACCCCAAAATAATTCCAACAGGCGCTGGGCACACGAGACTGCAAATGTGCAGTTCTTTGCATCGGATTCATTTCAGCTGACTCGTCACTCAATTTCACCTCAACACCTCATTTACTTCTTCGCAAACCGCCAAGCTCAAGTCAGGGCTGCATATCAGCGCAATGCTGTGAAACAAATCCAGCATCAATTCACATTTGACTCTGGAGTCATAGTGTGCTTAGCTATTAAATCTGGGTTTACTATTACATGGGCACTGCAGAATGGAGCCAATTACTGTAAGTGTTCCATTACTGTCAATGGTTCCCACAATTAACAGTAAATGTGTGGTAACAGAACTCCGTGTAGATTGACCCCATCCAGTCATCCACTGTGTAGACACTGACACCATCTGGCAGCTCGGAGGAATTTTACATAGGCCTTGAAACCTTTGATAAATTTCTTTCAAAGCTCAATGTTCGAATTTGTGTCCTTGTTTTTATAGGGAGGAGGCTCTGTACACAACAGGCACAATGTAATAGCAATAAGCGTAATCATCAAATTATATTGATTGAATGCAATTGATTCAATAAATCAATTGCACTCCTCTCCCACCACCACTTTAACCCACATGAAACCGACCACATGCTCCCTCGACCCCATCCCTACTCCTCTCCTTGTCCACTGGCACCGTTCCCATCCCATCCCAAACGGCCGTCATCATTCCTATCCTTACAAAGCCCTCCCCAGACCCATTCCTGCTCTCAAACTACCGCCCTATTTCCAACCTCCCCTTCCCCTCCAAGGTCCTGGAACGAGTCGTTATTTCCCAGCTTCTCTCCTTCCTCTCCCACCACTCCCTTCATGATCCTTTTTCAAGACCCGACTGAAGACTTACCTGTTCGACCATGCTTACGATCACCTCCCCTCCCCCCGGCTCAGAGTCAGGCTCCACTTGTTAAGCGCTCTGAGTCGCTACCCCTGTGTGGAGGTGCTATATATGGGCAAGTTGTTGTTGTTGGTATTAAATGGTGACCTGCTGCAAAGGAAAAAGCATGGAATACAGTCTCAATATAACAGGTTACACTGAGCCCACCTACGGTCTCAGTAATTCCTGGTTGGACAAGAAAATCATAGCATTTCCTCGACCTTGCGGACTGCAGCTAGAACCATAGAAGCAGATGTCATTCTATTTACGCTGGTAAACAACATAGTTGCCATGATTGTACTGTACTTAGTGAAAGTATAAATGTACATGCTTTGTAAATTCATTAAGGAATGGGAGCTACATTCAGCAACCATTAGATTATTATTTGCTTTAGTGGATTACAGTCTTTTTATTTTTCACTTGACTGAATTACATCTCTGGCTAGTTAACGTAGCATACACAAAATTGCTTTACATCTCAGATCTCACAGCCAAGGGATTCAACACACAGCGAATGTCTAATTAATAGGACACAGAAGGATATAGTCTGGGTAAGTTAAATCCTGAGAGGGCATTATGTATATTATAAGTTTACGACTTATCATAGTCATGCATTCTGCCAATTTAATCCTAGAAAGACAGAAAAATCTTATCGTATTTACGATTTCAGATGTTTCAGTGACCAGCTGAAATGCTTAAATATTGGGCGGGCGCTAGTGGTGTGGCTTTCTCCTGCAGCCAGTCTTACACGGTTCCAAAACCCAATTCAATTTAGTGCTTAGAAACTGTTGTAATAATGTCCAGTTTGCGTCCAAGCAATCTGCAATATATTGTACGAAATATGACACTGAAGTTATGGCTTCTTTTCAGTTAAAATTAAATGCTGGAGCATTCATCGAAACAGTCATGAAGGGAGTGATCAATTTTTATCTGGATGATTGCTGGTCAGAGCACTTGGACAATCTCTTTTCAAATAAGTGTTATAGGATCTTTAATATGAGTACGAGACCAGCATTAGTACGAGTATTCCCTTAGAACTGCCAGCGTGGACTGGGAGCTCAATCCCACTGTCTGGGGTTGAGCCCACAACCTGCTGATCCAAAGGAAACAGCGTTACCAAGTGAACAAAGTCTGTTAAGAATTATAACTGCACAACATCCATCGAACAATGAATCTAACAGTACAAGGTTTCAAACTCGGAACAGGAAGTGGTCCAATTCATCCCCATCGCTTTCAAGCTTAGTTTTAAAAGAACATAACTATAAAAGACTTGTTCAGCCTATATAAAGGGAATAGGGCACAGTGAGCCCAATGTTCAATAAACACAGTCTCTTTGACGTCTACCAACAAATCTTTTTTACCATTGTGCCACCAAGGCTACTGAAAACGGAAGATGAGCTTTTGTAAAAGAATCAATATAAAGTAATTGTCATAAATTAACCTGATGGCCTTGTGGAACTTGAGTCATCACATTTCACACGAGCCAGCTTGTGAATCTTTCAAACGGTTCTCGGTGTGTAAAAAATAAATATACGGTATATAATTCAGCAAGAAGGTCACACTAAAAATATCTTACAACACCAGTGTTGCAACCATTAAAAAGCACATACTGTATCTTACAAGTTAGGAAGAGGATTCATTTGTCTAACATCTGCTTTGATGAATTCTCTGTGCATTACTCCAGTGTATAGCAAAAGTTCAAAACACACACAAATTCACATCATTGAAAGTCATATGTTTGCATACTATACCCCTGAGCCAACGATACATAACACAGTACAAGAATTTGATCCCAGATCACAGTTAAAGGCTAATTTCTTTTGCATTATGACTACAAATATGAACTGCAATATTTACACAGTATTGTATCATTCTAAAAGAACAACTATTTGCATTTATCTAGTGCCTTTCGTGTACGGTCCCTTTAAGAGACGCGTTTTATACAGAAATAGTTTTATCCACAGCTCAGTAACTGGATATTTGGTAGAACGGTTCACACCTGACAATAATCCTTGGTATTTTCTATTTGACAATAACAGTATTGATTACTTGCCTTTTGTCTATCAATGTGGTGTCTCAAAAACACTTAAGCATCTCCTGAAGGGTGTGATGAGTGACTAAGGTACAAATTCACAAGCACATTCAACATTTTTGTTTTGTATCTTCTTAAATCCATAATTTTTACATGAAAAGAAAAATCAAGTCCAACACCAATTTTGTCGCAAAGCATGATGAAATTATGATCTAAATAAAATACAGGGATGGCTGGGGATTAAATAAGATTGATCAACTTCACAACAGTACATAGCCTGATGGAAAAGCACAAGCAGCCAAGTCAACTCTTACTTGAAGACATCACTCAACCACAATTGTTGTAGAGGATAAACCAGATGAAAGAACTAAAGAGGGAAGATAAGGTTTTAGTTGGCAAAGTGAATATCAATCACTCGGGCATATGTTGTAGCAATACCAGAGGACTGAGCAAGCTAATGGATTATCCTTGAGACAGGAAAGGACAAACATGTTGGCGCAATGAAAATTGGGTGGAATCCAGAGCCCTAACGCTTCATTCTGGGGTAATAGCCTCTTTGATGTGACTTTATTAATATATTAGTCAGGAGAGTCATTGATCCAGTTGAATGAAAAGGAACCATCCACATGAGAACAAATCGAACCATGGCCCAGACTTTGAGCTTATGTGCACCAAAAGGCTTAGTGTAGCAATAGGAACAAACATCTTTCCTGTAATTTATAGGTTCTTTCAGAAGTTGGGATCAATGGCTTAGGCTGACCTCCTACTGCTACATTTTCACTGATGTTTCATGCTCTGCAAATAACGCCAAGTGTACTGGATTTCTTATACCAGAAACCACTCAATCACCCTATTCAATACGTGGAAAAAATATTTTACCATAACAGCCAGACTTCCTTCCAATCTTGAATTGAAAATGAAAAATCTCAGCAAACAGATCCTCCAAATTCTACTCTCATCCTCCTAAATATTTTTTGGACGCATTCCATTGGACCTGTTCTTTGTACATATATAAGGTCTCCAGAACAAGAATAGAAGACACGTATATGCTGTATTCATTAGGCACACAGTAACTCCATTTTGCACTTATTGGGTACCCAAATAAAACTCACTCAGTAGCTGTTTGTGGGACATGGCTGCTGAGTTTCACCCACAAAATGCAGTCAATCCCCTTCACAGTGTATCCTGTGAAGTGCTTTGACGTCTCGACGACGTGATAAGGCGCTGTATCAAATTCAAGGATTATTATATAATGCTGACTGTACTATGACTATGCAAAGATTGCAAGTTGAAAAGATGGCCAAAGATTCAGAAAACAACTAAATGAAAACTTAGAAACTCTTGGAGAATACTGCATTGAACAAGGCACCAATACATCAGGGATGCAGAACATGGCTGAGCCCCAAATTTGTTTGGCAGGCAACCCTGTGAGGGTTATTGGAGTGCGAAATGCATTGCCAAGGCATTAACTAATTAAAACAGTTTTCTGAACATGTTTGTTTGACTACAAATAATTCATTCTAATCTTTTATTCAATTTACAGTGCCTTATTCCGGCATAACTCCTTCACAAATGATTCAGTCTTACCTTGCCACCTGTCAATTGTTTTCAAGATGGTCTTGATTTCCAAACCCTTGGTTCAAGTCTGAATTCTCAAAGTTGTTCACTAAATATGTAACCTTGCATATTGCAGGAAAATATACCCAAACTGACAACAACAAATTACACTTGTATAGTGTCTTTCACGTCGGAAGGACGTCCCAGGGCGCTGGACAATCAGGGGTTTCGGATCCGAGCTGGGAGTTAGGGTCAGAAGGGGAGGAGGGTGGCCCAAAATCACAGTTGAAGAGGAAGGTCTTAAAATGGGACTTGAAGGAGGCAAGACAAGGGGTGAGGTGGAGGGATTGCGGGATAGAGTTCCAGAGGGTGGAGGCAGAGATGCTGAATGCCCGACCGCCAACAGTGGGGTGGGAAGTGCGGGAGACCTGAAGCAGGCTGGTGTCCGTCGAGCGGAGGGAACGGACAGGCTGATGTGGGGTTACGAGGTCAGAGAGGTAGGCGGGAGCAAGACCGTGAAGGGCCTTGAAGGTTTTTGTACTCGATTCTATGAGGAATGGGGAGCCAGTGAAGCCGGACAAGAACGGGGGTGATAGGTTCCCAGAACCTGATGCGGGAGGGAACACGAGTTCTGTATAATCTGCAGCTTGCGGAAAGAACCGGGTGTGAATCCCAAGAAATAATGGGAACGAAACCATCTTCTCTGAACAAGAATTTTATACTCGCATTCATTTCCCAGTGTGCATATTCGGAACGCGGCAACACGAAAAACCGGTTTCTTTAACACCCTGCACCACGCACGAATGTGAGAGAAAATCATTGGCACTGACGCACACTGCCTCTGAACACATCAATATGCTACTCATCCACATTCTGTCAACCATTGGAAACAAAACGGAATTGTATTGAAGTACACTATTTTACTAATAGGAACATAAGGCACTGATTCCCTTTATTTGATTCGTACCTCAATCATTGGTACAATTGTTCGTTTCAGCCCATTTGCACACAACCTTTATCACATTGCACCTATACCGAAATCTGCAAGATGCTGTTAACAACACACACAAAGTAGCCTTACCTCTCCCTCCCCACCCCCTGGACTTCCATTTTTCACACACGGTAAGTCATCATAAATTGCCTCATCTCAAATACAAGGCCTCATATGTATGAAAAGCACCCACCCAACTCTATTGCGCATCAATGAACACACAGTAGGCAAACAAATGTACAAGATAAACAACATCTGTTCAAAGGGAATTGTTCATACCAAGGGGGGAGGGATATTTCTTTTTTCATTTGCAGATTAAATTCCTGCACAAGGGGGCAAAATAATGAAATGAAATTGCTAAGTGACTTGTAAAATTACATATTCAGTAAACACATGATGCAAAACTCCAGCTGGAATATAGCACATAATTAAAAGCTGCATGAACAATGTCGTAGAATTACTCATTTAGATAGTATGATTTTTTTTCTCTCTTTTTGAGCAATTAAAAGCCTAACTTTGAATGTTATTGCAGACGACAAGCAACTAAATATCCTGATATAAAGATGCAACCACATAGAAATACAGTCTGATGAAATAGCCAATTCTTAAGTAGAATAATTCAAGTCTCTAATGTGAGAAATATTTGGTTCTTACAGCTAATCATTATTACTGCCTCAACGAAGATCAATTCCGCAATAGAATAACGCTTTCCCATTAAGAAAAAAAAGTGTTCACGATTGGAATCAATTTAAATGGAAATAAAGAATAAAGAATAACAATAAAAGGACATTTTCCTCCAACGCGCTGTGTATCAGAAAGGAATTATCACCTAAAGGTTTTTTGAAAATTCATTTACACAGTCACAGCCCCAAGTAACTGTATTGACTTCTTTTGAGGAATTCTTTCGTGCAATCTCTCAGCCTGGACTCACTGGGACCATAACATTTCCCCCCACTCCCCGTAGTGATCCACCCCAGCAGGCTAACCATGCCTCGCTAACCACCTCCCTCTCCCAACCCCCGCTGTTCGCTTAGTCTTGGCATGCGCATTTTGGCTGCCGCCACTGACCAAAATGCTCCCACGCCTGTCCTCCGCCCTCCATTACTTCCACTTGTCCTCCTCTCCCACCGCCCTCCCCGACTCCTATCCCTGCTCAACCATCCCACAGCCTCCCTCTGCTCCAGCCTGCGAATCCTCCATCAGGCCCTCCGTGGCAGACGCTGCTGGCTGTCCAACTTCCCTATCCTCCATTCTCGACACGAGGCCCATAGGTCCCTGACCACGGGGGTCAACCTCTCTCCCTCATCCATATCCCCACCTTCCCTGTCAGTCCTCCCCCTCGCCCCCCATGTTCCGCCACCAACTGTCCCCTCCGCATCGGCCTACAAAAACATCCGCTCCCTCTCCAACAAAACACTCACCATCCACGACCGCGTTGTCGACGAAAACATTGACATTCCCGCCCTCACTGAAACCTGGATCATTCCAGGCGACACCTTCCCCGACAGGTCACAACTCAGCTACACCTTCCATTATACCCCTCGACCTAATCGCTGTGGTGGCGGTGTGGCTCTCACCTCCCGGTCCCCGCTCGGCCTATCCTCTTACTCCTCTGGAACCTTCCCCTCCTTTGACCAACTTACCCTCTATCACCCTTCCAACCTTTCCCTCAAAATTCTCCTTATCTACCAACCCCCCTAAGCCCTCCCCCACCTTCATCCCCGACATCTCCACCCTCCTATCTTCCCTCTCCCCCGAACGCCTCCCTTTCCTCCACCCTCGATTCCCTTGCTCCCCTCTCTTGCCGAACCATCTCCTATTCACGAAAGTCACCATGGTACTCCAAACACCTTTGCTCCCTTAAAGCACGGGTGCGACCCCCTAACCCCCTACCATCCTGCCGGCTCCAGCCTGCTTCACATTCCCGCCTCAGCATTGTTGGGTGGGCCTTCAGCCACTCTGCCCTCACCCTCTGGAACTCCATCCCGTAGTCCCTCCGCCTTGCCCCCTCCCTCGCCTCCTTCAAGACCCATCTCAAGACCCTCCTCTTCGACCGTGCTTTTGATTACCCTGCTTCCCTCCCTGGCCTCCACCCTTCCCGATCCCAACCCCCAGTTCGGGTCTGAAACTCTGGACTGTCCAGCGCCTTGGGACATCCTCCTGACGTGAAAGGCGCTACACAAATGTAATTTGTTGTTGTTGTTGTTGTTGAAGACTGGAGCTGGGCTTCTCCCTGGGGATATCTAATAAGTTCCATGAAGTACAATTATTGAGCAACTCAATCCTTGAGAACCCATTCCCATCATGAGTGCTGATCCTCTCCCGTTCACTTTACATGCACTCCATAGTTTTTCTTTTCAGTTGTGGTCAATCCTGATTTTCTTGAGGTGATAACTTTTACAATCTCATCAACAGGTGCAGGTGTATGTATGACGCTGTTGTGTATTTTATGGATCGGTGGTTTGATAAGTTTGTACTTTTGTAAGTTTTTAAAATCTCTTCAAAAACAGTGCATCTAATTCAACAACACTTGCATTTATATCGCACTCTTCACACGGGGTGGTGTCTTGGAGTGCAAATTTACATTGCTTTTTAGCATTTCGCTTCACAGTGTATTCTGTGAAGCGCTTTCAGATGTCTCAAAGGCATGACAAGGCACTATATCACATGCAAGGATTATTATTATTATTTACAGTGCACTTTTAAAACACACTTCTCTACTTGACACTTTTCCCTCAGAAAAATATTCGTAACAGTGAATTTCAGAACATTATTTCGCTCACAACTGCATTTTTACAGAATGATTTTACAGCATCATCTAGTGGTACATATCATCTCCTGCACCTTACCTTGTCCTAATTTCTCCCTTCAACCAGTGACAGGATTAAAGTGGAACATGTTCATTCCTTTCCCCGTGGATCTCTCTCACATTCAATTAACATTGGCAGAAGAGTAAGAGATCTCTGTGAGTCTTTGATAACCAGTTGCTGGTCTCCAACCAGGAACCTGTAAAATACGATTGTTTTGTGAGGACCCTACATGATTTGTTTACCTTACAATGCTTTTTTTTTAAAAAAAATAGAATTTTCTATGGCAATTAATTAGGGAAAAACTTTTTGCGAACGAGAATGCATTATGCCGGAAGCAAACTAAATTTTATTTGTTCAGTTGGGCGTAAGGTGGAGTGAATGCACACTCCACCTTACTAAGCCAGTCTGGGACCTCGGCATCTGGCTTGGCCCTCAACTGTCCGTACCAGGACCCGCTCTGCCTTCCCCCGCATCTACAACATCGCCCGGCTCCACCACTGTCTCATACTGCATACCGAAACCATCATACACACATTCATAACATCCAGGCTTGACGATGCAAACTCCTTCCTTGTCGGCCTCCCCAACTCCTCTCCAGGTTACAGATCATCCAGAATTCTGCAGGTCCTCTCCCGCACCAGGCTCTGCGACCCTATCTCACCTATACATGGAAATTCCAGATATTTATTGGAATGGAATGCACTTTGTCCCTGGTGGAACACCCCCCAATTACCTAATTTCAGAAAGCATTAGGTGCAGGTTGTCAAGAGCCAAGGCTTGGGGACCCCAAAGTGTGCGTTGAGGTACTGCTGGAGTCTAACCAGCTAAACCGCATAGGAAACACGAAAATTTGCTGCAAGGAAGGAGGGCTCTGGTCCGCTTTCAGTCGACCACCAGAGCTGGTTTTACAAGAAAAAAATAATGGGTGACCATATGAAAATGTAGTCCCTGCATAAAAATGTGCACATTTCAGTTACAAGATTTCTTGTGAATAGCTAGATCCAGGGCATTAATTCACCATTTACATAGCCAAATGCCGTTTTGAGTCATTTCCCCCACTTCTTCAGAGTGGAAAAAACAAACTGGCTATTGGGACACCAATTAAGACACAGAATATAGTTTGAAATCTTTTATTACAGCCGTTTTTCATACATTTAGAAAAAGAATCCAAGCATTTTCCCCCCTGTGTGTTTTCGCTTGGCTTCTTCGTGGTCCATGATGCCAGCTGAAGTGGTAATAACGATGAACCTGGAAAGCAGTGAAAAACATTGAAAACATCAAGGACAAGGTTTACATCATCGCTACCTGTTAACAGTCAGTGTGTTGAGGGGCAGAGGAGGAAAGAAGTGATTAACATGACGCATAAATTTGACAGAAGCAAGAAATAAGAGGTGGCTGATGTCACCTCTTTTAATAATTGAATAAAAAGGCTATTTTTAGCGTTGACAAACTGTCTTATAAATCTCTCAGACAGCCATGAATCAAAAACAGTTTTGTTAATAATTAGGTTAGAAAATAAATTTCAGGTCATGAGCAATTTGCCATCATGAGACATCTCAAAAACTTGATAAAGCACTATATCAAAGTTAAGGATTATTATTATAATTATTATGTAGCCAGCCTGTTTCTGGCTCATGGAGACAAATCAAACAATGCTTCAGACATTGTGTGTTTTTTTCCCAAAACAAATACAGAAAGAATTAAATTATTACAAGCCGATTTTTCTTGATCCCAAGTAACGAATTTATATATAGCATTGACATTTAACTGAAGGAAAACATGGCTTTTGAAAAGTTCACTGAATTTTAAGAGCAGTCCACATTTTGAGACTATCAAGGCCAACAGTTTAGTTCAGACTCTTTACAAGTCTTTCACAAATAACTACCCTAACTTTTCAGGCACTATTTTTCCCCCCCAAGACTACTAGTTACAAGTAGAAATTTCAACTCGAAATTTAACAGATTTTGGTTAGCTTGTGCAGAATACCGCTAATGCTTTAGAACTGTGCATAAACCTTTCAGATTAATGTTCCGTGACTTTGAAATATATAAGTAAATCAAATAATTTACCATGAACTATCCTCACAAGGTTACAATATTACAACTGACCACCAATATTTAGATATCAGCAACATACCCACATTCACAGCTGATAATTGTTGCACTTGATATAGCACTGGGTCACACCAGCAAAATATCTCAAAGCTCTTCACGGGTTAGACGGTAAAATATAGTGAGTGCGTTGTGTATGGCAAGCTGGCAGCCAATTTGCACCTGAGCAGATATTCCTACTCAATTTTGTCTAACGAAGTAGTTATTATAATTCTCTAAATGTTTCTTTTAAATTAGGTTCATATCTTACTTTGAATGTTAGCTTTCCTGCTTTCACATTTTCAGTCATTAATATCATTACAACCTGCATTTATATGGCACCCCTCACCAAGGAAGTGTCTGAGTGCTGGCAGAATTTTGTGCCGAGCCAGGGCCAACGAAGGAAGTCCCTTCAGGAAACGGGCAACAAAATTCTGTACTACGAGCTATTTGAAATACAATATTGCCTGAGTGCTTTAAGCTGAAACAGCTCATTTGGGCCTCAGTATCCATTATCAGCATTATGGCTAAACCCCACCAGCAGATCCTCTCCGAAACCACAGAATTTTACATAGAAGACACTCCCTCATAATTAGTGCAAACCACCTCAACTATTTAGATTTTATTTTGCCATGCAACAATGTTGAAAGACAGGAGAGTTATTTCATATGCTGAAGTCATGTAATTAGTAACTACCAGTTCTACATTTCTTTAAGGGGGAAACTTGACACATTTGCAACACTAAAGAACTGACTGATCAGCAATAATAGGGAAGCTATATACATACACTCATACAACATTGCCACTAGTTTAATCCTGTTAAAATAATAAAAGAATGATCTTAATCCTTTAAAAACAAACACTGAATAGCTTATAGTAATTGATTTCTAACATTTACAAGCATTGATAAACAAAAGCAGTTTAATAAAGAAATCTTAGAATTAGGGAATCATTAAAGCTTTCACTTGAGAAACAGCTTCAGAACATGTACATTCTATCGTAGAACATATGATAATAATCGTTGCATTTGATATAGCATCTTATCATGTCTTCAACATGTATCAAAGTGCTTCACAGAATATACTGTAAAGTGAATTGAATGAATGTTTTGTGGGCGAAACTGTGTGTAAACCAAAATACAAGTCACACTTTCATAGCAATAATATTCTCCACCGATTAAGGAAGGCCCCTTTTCACGTTTTAATATTCAAGTTCACACAATAAACTTACCCAAACTGACGGGAAGGCAGGAGATTAGTTTGCCACTTTTCTAGACCAGTGAGTGGAACATTGAATCTGGGGCTAATGACACCACACTATTAAGGAAGAATGGGAAAAAAAGTCAATGTATATGATGCACCTCCATACAACAGATTCTAAGACCACAACACACCAAAAAAATCAGATCAGGCCTTATAATTTTTCCAAGCAATTCAAAAATATATTGCACTTAACAACATTCTTCAGGCCACACTACACCTTGAATTTTATACTCATCGTGAATGGTTTCAGAAAAAAAGATATACTAGCCTAAATGAAAGCAACCCAAATTAAATACTGATTCAAAGCTTTCTCTAGAAATTCCACAAAGCAAATAATCTACACCACTATACATGGTGAAGTACTGGACTGACCTGTATATGAATTAACATTAGGGATGGACCAGTTTTTAGCAAGGAAAGGCAAGAGAGGTATTCAAGGTTTCAGCAGTTGCCAAAGTAATTGCAAAGTAGTCACAGACAATGTCAGATACTGGTTAGCAAATTCTTAGGGGGCAGGAAGAGAATAATTTTTTTTAGAGAAAAGGCACAAGATCTTAAAAGCACAATTTCACAATTCAGTGACCAAGGAACATTCAAAGTTCCAAAATATGACCACACTAAAGAAAATCAGATTTACACTTTAATTTGATAATAATACAATGATGCAGCTCAGATTCATACAATGGCATGAATGGCATTAAGTGAGAACTTCTATACATTACCTTGTTCAGTCTGCCAGTGAGATTAACGACAATCTTTCCACTTCTGTGATCATCAATAATCTCAAACTCACCAATGTAACCTGCAAAAGAAAGTAAAAGCCATTAATTTGTGGGCCACCATGTAAAATATTTTTTTTTAAAAAAACATTGGATTATGTAATATATTGCTCTCCACTAACTGTCCAACCTCCTAACTCCATATCAGCCTGTCCTCCTGACACAAAAGGCGCTTTACAAATGTAATTTGTTGTTTTCCGCCCAGCGGATACCGAACGCCTGTTTCAGGTCCCCCCACTATTGGGCATTCAGGATCTCTGTCCCCACACTCTGGAACTCTATTCCGCAACCCCTCCACTTCACCCCCACTTGTGCATCCTTCAAGTCCCATCTGAAGGCCTTCCTCTTCAATAGTGCCTGTGGCACCCTCCCACCCCCACTCGGGTTGAAAAACCCCAGACTGTCCAGCGCCCTGGGACGTCTTCTCAACTTGAAGGACACTGTGGAAGTGTAAGTTGTTGTTTTATTGGGCAACCCCATCTAACTCAAAACTTAATAATACAGCCAAACGTCAGATTGACATTAGCTCAGAAAAATCTTTAAAACTAACCGTGACCTTTTACTGGATGTGCAGTGCATAGGCAGCAATCAAATTTGGGCTGAATTTTCACTTCCTCACCGTTTGTCGTTACCGTTTTAATAAGCGTCCGAACCGAGAAGCTCCGTTACAGGACGAGGGAATGCTTTTGAAGGTTCGAACGACGCCCGCGCAACCTTTGGCTTTTCGAAACCCCACAAGATCATTCGCAACGGGGCCCGTGTTACGGCCACACGGGTCCAACTGACCGCGCCGCGCAACCGATGAGTTAACAAGAGCACATTACCGTGCTTCATCATCACAGTCAGGAACCTCACGATCACTTTGGAGCACGGCCGAATGAGAACCTGGCGTTTTCCACGTTTCTCTGCGTTATTGATGCTCCGGAGGGCACTGGCGAGAACGTTCATCTGCACCATGATGCCTGGAAGGGGGCAGAGGAGAAAAGCCGCTCTCTTTACACGTCAGGACCACCGCTCAATGACACCCAACTCGCCACGATTTCAGCTGCCACCACTCAAAACTCTGTGGGTCGGCTGCCACTATAATGTGCATCTCTTTACCACCGCCCTCCCCTCCCTGAGACCTGTGGGGGTTTTGACCGTCACACAGAGAGAGCAGCAGATTTGAGGTACGAAGCCGGAGAGGATAAGGCATTGTGTGGACAACCCCCCCCCTCCACACCTCCCCCCACCCCACACATTCCCCCCCCCCCACCTCCCATCCCCCCCCACCCACCCATTGCCCTCCATCCCCCCCCCCCCACCTCCTATCCCCCCCCACCCATTGCCCTCCCATCCCCCCCCACCTCCTATCCCCCCCCCACCCCACCCATTGCCCTCCCATCCCCCCCCCCACACATCCCACCCCCCCACCCCACCCATTGCCCTCCCATCCCCCCCACCTCCTATCCCCCCCCCCACCCATTGCCCTCCCATCCCCCCCACCCCACACATCCCATCCCCCCCCACCCATTGCCCTCCCATCCCCCCCACTCCTATCCCCCCCCCCCCCACCCATTGCCCTCCCATCCCCCCCACCCCACACATCCCACCCCCCCCCCCCACCCATTGCCCTCCCATCCCCCCCCCTCCCACACATCAACCGTCACTCCTCAGCCCCAAACTCACTCGGCGTCCCTTAAGGCCTTCGCGTCCAAAAAACTTTTCCTACTTAAAAGCGGCGGCGGCGGCAGCGCGCGCGAGAGAGAGAGAGAGAGAGCGCGCGTGTGAGTTGAGCGTTTCCTCTCCCGGTACAAGACATTTGGTGCCAAGAGGTTTGGGACGAGAGCAACACCTCTCCCTCTCCCTCCTCTCCCCCCTCTCTCTCTCTCACGGCCTTAGCCTTTACCCGTAACTTTCAACCCACATGACGGCCGCCGCGCGCGGGTGAGCGGTTGGGGGGGAGGAGGGGGAATGGTGTGTGTGTGTGTGTGTGTGAGGGGGGGGGGGCACGGTTCGTAACGCCGTATTTTCGGCGGAAAACGCTGGCGCCGCCGGCCCAGGCCCCCGCCCCGCGGGCCGCCGGAACCCGAGCCGGCGGCCGAGCCGGCAGAGGCGGCCCGCGGGCCGGCGATGGCGCCGATATCCGACGGATGGCGCCGAGCCTCGCGGAGCCCCTACCTGTTCACCAATATGGCGGAAGAGAGAGAGGGAGAGGGGGGGGGGGGGGGCGCGCCGCGGCGCATGGCGGGAAGCCGGAGTCTCGCGAGAGGACGTTCAGCCGCGCTCCTCACCGCGAGATTTGAGGCCGAGAGGAGGGGGTCATGACCCACTGACGTCACTCCCCCCCTCTTCCTCCCCCACTCTGTCACCGCCCGAACACCTCCTCTTCACGGCCGCTGTTGGTATTTAGTCTGTGACCTCTCTCTCTCTCTGTGTCTCTCACTCTCTCACTCGGGAATATATATACGCGCGAACCCGTAACAATGCGCCGCCGCGCACCGCGCGGCTCCTGACTGACTGACACCGGGACTGACTGACACTCTGTGGCCATGGCAACGGCCTCCGGCATCGGGTGCGTTGCGAGGCGACTCTCCCCCCCTCCCTCCCGCCGGCCCGAGAGCTTCTCCCGGCGGTGATACACACACCGCGACATGTACACACACACATGTACACACCGCGACATGTACACACACACATGTACACACCGCGACATGTACACACACACATGTACACACCGCGACATGTACACACACACATGTACACACCGCGACATGTACACACACACATGTACACACCGCGACATGTACACCCACACATGTACACACCGCGACATGTACACACACACACATGTACACACCGCGACATGTACACACACACGTACACACCGCGACATGTACACACACACACATGTACACACCGCGACATGTACACACACACACATGTACACACCGCGACATGTACACACACACACATGTACACACCGCGACATGTACACACACACACATGTACACACACCGCGACATGTACACACACACACATGTACACACACCGCGACATGTACACACACACATGTACACACCGCGACATGTACACACACACACATGTACACACACACACATGTACACACACACATGTACACACTGCGACATGTACACACACACACATGTACACACACCGCGACATGTACACACACACATGTACACACCACGACATGTACACACACACATGTACACACCGCGACATGTACACACACACACATGTACACACCGCGACATGTACACACACACATGTACACACCGCGACATGTACACACACACACATGTACACACACACACATGTACACACACACATGTACACACTGCGACATGTACACACACACACATGTACACACCGCGACATGTACACACACACATGTACACACACACACACACACATGTGCACACCGCGACATGCACACATACACACATGTACACACCGCGACATGTACACACCGCGACATAGCGTTGCATATCGTCTGGTACATGTTATACGGTGTTACACACAGAGCTCTGCGGTGTAATATATATTGTTATATTGTACACCACCGTATATCGTGTGATATACTGATATATTATGCACAGCACTGTGTCCCACAATATACATTGCCATTACATGTTTAGTGTGAGAGTGTTATGGTGTTGTGCTGTACACAATCTATTGATATATGTATAAGTTGTACATAAGGCGCTATGTATTCCCGGCGGGTCAGGCAGAGGGCGAAACCTTGGGCAAGTTTCCTTACTCCACACAGAGCCTAATGATAATCCCTCAAAAAAAACAATAATAAATTGGTCATTTTCAATCCACGACTGTCTGTGGGACATTGCTGTGCGCAATTGGCTGCCGCGTTCGCCCACAAATATACAGTCAATTCACTTTACAGTCTATTCCGCGAAGCGCTTTGAGACGTTGAGAAGATGTGAAAAGCGCTATATCAAATGCAAGGATTGTTATTATTATGCAGTGTTATGATACACAGAATATTGTACTGTGCCCAGTGTTACACTCACCCACTGCCGCTCCCCCGGTCAGGCTCAGTCAGCTGTTTAATTATTTTCTGACATAAAAGGGACAACATAACCGTATATGTTATACATAGCACCAGCAATAAACCGCACATAGGGACCTAAATTATTGAATCAAGCGAAGAAAAAGTATGATGATCTGGAAATAAATTTAAAATGAGCTTGTATGAAATTTGTATGAAATTCGAATGAAATAAAAGTGTTTTTGGTAAATATAAACTGTCTTTAAAAATACAGTTTAATTGATACCCTGAAAGTTTCGGCCTTTATAAGGAAGTGAGGGAAAATTATATAGGAAACAATTAAGTTGCATTTTTATGTTGTCGTTTCAGTGCTCACTTTACCTGATGGCAAATCAAGAAAAGGCAGAAGTGATAACTGACTATGGCCAGGACAACGCAACGAACAGTATTCAAACTCACCAGAGAGAGGAGAAACCTGGGCTTCAGGAAATGTCTTCTGAAAAATGCTGTGTTGCTCAGGAACAAACAGCCAATTCTCTTAAAGGAAGATCTGTGAGGAAAACTGCACTGATACTGCAAAGTACACCTTTTGAAGCAGATTATTCAACCAGTTATAGTGAAGTAAGATCTTCATAATTGTTTTATCAAGTTACTATAAATATTGATCACGTAATAGATGGAGACTTAGTTAGGTTTTGGCTATAAATGAAACAATCTTCAACAAATTCAGAACAGTTTTGATGAGCTAATTTGCTTATTTCTATCCTGCAATATATGATAAACATTATATGATGGTTTATTGTGCAACGTTTTGTGTTTAAAATAAGGAAATCATGGAGCAGAGGCTTTTTACCCCACCCCTTCCACAGACCATACTTACCGCATACCTACCTGGACCAAACTCCGTACCCACATCTCATCAGTTCTGGCTCCCCATCAGCAAATGGATCAACTTCAAGATCCTCACACCCGTGTTGAAATCTCTTTAGTCTCTGGCACCTCCATACCTCTCCGACCTCATCACTCCCCAATCCACTACCCGGCCCCTCCGCTCGACTGGCATTGGCCTCCTGCTCGTCCCTCGCATCCTCTACCTCGCCTTCGGAGGTCGTGCTTTCAGCCACTTATGCCCTGAAACTCTGGAACACTCTCCCTCAAGCCCTCCGCCTTGCCCCCTCTCTCGTTTTTCAAGTCCCGCCTGAAAACCTTCCTCTTCAGCCGTGCTTATGACCACCTCCCCAGCTCGGATTCAGGCTCCGCCACTGTTAAGCGCTCTGAGACACTACAGTACATTTACTGCATCCCCTGAGGGAGAGTCCTGCATTACTTCTCCATCTCTCCTTCCCATCTCAGATTCCCACTGCGATAGAAGAGAGTAAAGGACGTGTAATGCATGTTGAGATATTCTCCTTTCAAGAGAGCACTTCAGCGTAAATTGTTGTTGACTAGGGCATCAGCGCAATAATAATAATAACTTGTTTTGTTCCTGTTTCTCTAGTCGTATGCTGGTAAAGACTGGGATGGTAAACGTGTTGAACGCTTCAATAAAGTTACGCCCTATCTGCCTCGTAACAATATAAATATGGATTTAAATGTGGATGAAGAAGTGCACATATCTACACTCACTAAAGACTCCTATTACGAGAAGGATATCATACCAGTATGTTCTGGAACATTTATTAGTAGAGATAATGATGTTTTAAATAGATGCATATTGCGCGGTTCCACATTTAAAATAGTTTGCTTTTGCAGTGAATTGCACTTTAATTATACAAATGCATACTGTAGTCTTGCTATTGACAATGTTAATCTCTTATGATGTGGAAGAATTGTCAACTTATTTGTTTTAACTTTTTATCCGTTTTCTTTCTGAAAGCACAACATTTTGCACCAAATAGGTGTTGAAAACCGGGTACATAATATTCGCGGAACAGCAATGAAAGAAATAACCAATCCACCAGAAAACAACATGAAATTGTGGATCTCATCATACACTGCTATGCATAATATCAGAGAAGAACAGCCACCCAGTGCGACCATTTCTGAATTTTTCCCGAAGCGACACAATTACAATATCATTACTGGTAAAAAAAAATTCTCTTCTGCTTATTGGCTTTGGATTGTTTTCTAATGCAGAGTGGTAGTGTTGCAGAGAGAGAAGGGAATAGAAGGGTTTGGGAGAGATTAGCAGGAAATGAAGGCTCCTACAGAGTATAAACACCGGCACAGACTTATTGTGCTTTCATGGTGCCATTGAGCTTGAGAACAGCATTTTTATTCTGTCCGTGGGAATTGTAACCTTACTTCAAACAACTGTGGGTATTTTAAAAGTTCAAAATCCAAAATAAACAGGTAGCAACTCACATTGTGCTATAATTTAATAGTGATGGTGAATTCCTTCTTGCTCTTGTGTTAGTAATAAACCATGTCTGCTTAAGGACCTGTGGAACATTGAACTGGATAATTAGATCAATTCTCATCACTATCCCCAGGTGAGGATGCAACAGATGTGCCATCAACAAGCTTCAAGAGAAGATCAGGAGACTGGATTCACCGCAACACAACACAACGCGGATGCTTTTATGATCGACTGTTTCTTCAATGAATGCGAGAGCAATCACATTTTGTTTTCTCAAAACTGTCTAACACTATGAAATTTTAGGTAACAATTAATATCCGTGTTGAGAACAAGTGTTTCTTGATTTGTTTGCAGTTTGATTACATGCAAGGTCAAAAGCACGGCTGTATGTTTGTGAGCCTTCTGTCTTCACCGATTATAACGAGCTCCAGTGTAAATGAATAAAACCTCAAATGTGAAGTCTAATGGTGGAAAACTGGTAGATGTGACACATAAGGGAAGGTTATGCAGCTATTGAGTAGCGAGCAAACTCATGCACGACTATCACTTTAAACATTTTAAAAAAGTATTTTGCAGCTTTTTATATTAACTGAAGAGACGAGTATCCTCTAATCGGAAATTACCTTTAGTGCTGGAGATTCTGTTTCAGTGCAATTGTTACAGAGCAATTATTTACACTTTTGGAACATACTGAGTGGACATTGCAGTTATGCTCAAGCTTGCACCATTATACAATAATTAATACCAGGTGGATTACCCTTCAACTCTTAAAAGATCATTAGAGCATGCAACTCCACAGTTGGCAGCAAGCCCACCAGTATTTTGCAGAAATCTCCATTATGTACATTTGATCATCAAGGGAATATAAAACAGGCAAAGCTGATCATTTGCCACATCTGCTGAGGACACATCAGCTGAGATGTTGACAATCCCCCGAACATTGATCTTGCTGCTCTGCACGGATCAGCACCTGAACTGCGGAGTCCTGTAGCTCAGTGGTTGGAGAACTCGCCTCGCAAGTGAGAGATCTGGGTTTGATTCCCGGCAGGGCAGAACCTTGGGCAAGTTTCCTTACTCCACACGCCTGATAATAATCCCTCAAGAAAAAAAAATAATAATTTGGTCACTCAATCCACGACTGTGGAACACTGCCGTGCGCACTTGATTACCGCGTTTCGCCCACAAAATATAGTCAATTCACTTTACAGCATATTCTTTGAGACGCCTGGGAGACGTGAAAAGCACTATATCAAATGCAAGAATTATTATTATAAGTAGATAGTAATGACTGGAAGCTCTACAGAGCGCAAACTACAGCATATTTCTGCCAATGATTTAGCCTGTTGTGTAATACTATCAATGAGGACTGAACGTGGCAGTCCAAATCCACAGTGCAAGGATTCTTAATTCTCCTGAAACATTTATCTTGCAAATATTTCAAGAGAATGTTTCCTCAAGCAAGACTTTCAATATTTTAAACGGTAGCACTTGGCAAGACAAGAATTGAAACACTGAAAGTAATTTGTCAGCACACAAACTTCAACAGATGCAGCGTTATATAGACACACACCTTAGCCGAAGAGCAGCAATAAATGAAGGAGTTGCAGATTAGAGAAACATCCAATGAGCTAGGAAGCACAGATTAACTATCAGCGTAACAACCACACCTCTGCAGTTTGGCGTTTTATTGATTTTATTTTATGAGAAGCTATAAGAGAGTACAGTTTTAGAACACAACTAAATGTTTCACCACAAATATACACAAAAACATTTATACAGAGTAAAAGACAATCCTATTTACATGTGTATTAACTCATACAATTACATACAGTAGTCATATCAGATAGCCAGACTCAGATCCTGACAGTAGATAACACCACAAATGCATTTTGCCTCTAACGTGTGGACAATTCTCCAGCAAGAATCTGCGATGCAAGTGATTGCACAGACATCAGGCAGTTCAACAACACCATGTAACAAAGAATACTTTATAATTAAACTTCTAGTGCATTCATGGAGTTTTTATTTAAAAAAACACCAAACACAAAGAATCAGTCATGAGAGATCAATCGAGAATAAAATTCTAAACTAAGTAGCAATTCCTGATCTAAAAACGTTACTAGCCTTAAAGTGATGAGAAGCAAAACCTAATTAGTTTCTTGTAACATCAGGTTCATTACTATATATACACCCCTCCACACACACTCACACTCAAACATACATTGTAGCAGAGAACATACAGAAGAGCTTTATATTTTTGTTAATTCAGGAAGAAAATTGACAGCTCCTCGTGTTAAAAGAAATCAGCAATGAAACATTTTGAACTCCCGTCAATTCCAGTCTTCATTACTCATTCTTCTTCTCCTTTTGCTTGAGTAGCTTGTTGATTTCCCTCTTGGCCATTCCCAGGTATTTGCTGATTATCCCACGTCGGTTCAGACCAGGCAGCAACAGTAAGAAACTCACTAAAATGACAAAGGAATCTATTTAGACTACTGGGGGTATCCAAGCTGCTTCTATGAGAAAGTAGGGGATAGAGGGGTGAAAGCTCATGTGGAGTATGAACACGAGCAACGGACTAATTGGGTCGAATGGCCAGTTTCATGTTGTACAGTCTGCAATTGCAGGCAAAGCTCCGTAAATCCCATGTGAAGAAAGGAATTGCCACTTGTACATTCATTACTTTTTTTTAAAAAAAGGACTACAGTGCATTTACCAGGCTGTAAGATAATTATGTTAACAGGCTCCCTACCATACAACAAGCAGAATTCACGATCTTCACACTCATTCTCACACTCGATCTTCTCACTGGCCCCTCCTTACCTCCTCGACTTGCTTACTCCCACTGCATCACCCGCCACCTCTGGCTCTAGCCTCCTGCTTGTCCCCCTCCCCTCTGCTCTATCATTGGCCTCTTTCATCCATTATACCCTGGAATTTTCTCCATCAATCCCTCTACCTTGCCCCCTCCTTCCCCTTTGTTCGATCACACCTGAAGATATTCCTCCTCGACATTGCTTACGTTCACCTCCTCCCTTCCCCCCCCCTCCCCGGCTCAGCCTCAGGCTCCACCACCGTTAAGCTCTCCGAGGTGCTAGCCTACGCGAAGGGAGCTTTATCATTGCGAGTTGCTGTGAACTTACCAATCAGATAAGTAAGGAAGAGATTGTGAACCTGTTGCCCAATCCAAGCCACCACAGATAGAACACTGACCACGGTTATGAAATACTAAAATAAGGAAAAAAATGATTAGCAAGTTACCACAACTGGTAAAATAACTTCTGTTTTTGAGAGTTGTTCACCGTATCGGATCGTCTCATCTGACAGTTGATGCTGAAGGGCATTTGGAGACTAGGAAATACTGTAGCTTTCCCTACAGCACCATCAGTCAGGTTGACTGGTCTGATCGGCCACCGGTAGACTCACCAGTGGGCACATTTCTGTTAACTGAAATATTATTTAGTGGGAAAAAAAAACTTCCCCCAAATAATGGGGAAAAAAAGTCAACAAGAAAAAGACTAGATTAATCTCTCCCACGTAAACTCTTTGACTTCTGCTGCACAATACGCTGATGCCCCAGTGTACTGCAGCCAAACTGAACACTCGTCTTGCCAAAATGAATGATTATTAAAATCCCCCCCCACATACACACAACACAGGTAGTTTGGATGTACGGTACCATTTTGGGCTTCTCTTCCTTCAGTGCAAAGACACGCCGCCACCAGCCCACAATCCTACGCTGGGTCTTTACCAAGTTACTGCAGATCTCGTGGAATCGCTGCTGTTGCTCTGTGGTCCTGTTGACCCAAGTTGAGAATTTAAAACTTTCAGAGCTGCGCGTGTGAATGTTCTGTGGTTAACTTCCAACAGTTACAAATGGGTTATGGTATGGGGAAAGCAATAGAGGAAAAAAAGAGGCAACGCAAGTTTGGAATAAGTAGAAATGCAATTCTAAACAGACTAGAAAGTCATCTGCTCATTATATTTATGTGGGAAAGTGCTCTGCCGCTTGCCACATAACAACACTGAGGATCTGCTGCTTGTGAGGTGCCAATCTTTGGATTAGATCTTTTGTTCGAAAATAATTTAGAAAAAAGACATTCTAACTTTCAAGTCAAAAATAGGCGTAATCCTTCAATAGCAAGTAAAAATATCAATTTTTAAGGGTGGGGGAGAGAAGGAAGAGAAAACAAAAGGAAGAATAAAAAAAACTATTGACATTCCCTGCTGTTTTTGAAATTCTCACCATTTATTGGAACCAAAGATCCGAGAAGCAATGGTTGGGACAAGGTAATCTGCCAAACAGATCAACATGATAGCACACGACACGCCAGTCAGCACTGATGGGTCCAACCAGTAGATTAGCCTACAAAAGAAGATCATGATTTAAGACCATTAATGGTAAATTTATTCTGTACCGTGAATAGTATTCCACATCCATGAAAAAATGTTAATGTATACAGTTAGCAGCCTCGAGATAATGTGCTGCTGCAAGGCTCAATCGGAAGTCATTACAGCGTACCCCTTCTAACACACATTATCGCACTTACCTAAATACCAGAAAACCTATTTTAGCGAGAAGCTTTTGAGCTACTTAATCAAAGGAATGTGCTTATATAAACAGCTAGGAGTGTAAAGCTACCCAATTTGCATTACTGTACCCCTCAGCTCTTCCATCTCTATCTGTCTTCTTTCTGTTCTGGAATCTGCAGTATCCCTATTCGTTATCAAGCTTCTACAAACACATTCACCAGAATACATCAGATTTTATGATGACTTGCCTTTTTTGGCTGTATAACTTGGGCCAACGTTAAATCTTGCAATGTTTGACAAGAAACCAAAAGTTCCAACACTCTTGCACAGTGTGCAAAGGAGAAACCATAACTCGTACATCAGATAAAACTCATGGAAGATTTCTTCGAGAAACCCTTCCTTATTCGGAAGATGCAACGGTTCATTTATCATCTCCAACACCATGGCTTTATGTGACATTTAAAAACAACATTTCAAGCTGCTAAGACTTCACCAAAGACATGTTCTTCTTTCCCAGCTCTGCAATTTGTCATTTACTTATGCTCAGAAAATAAATGCAATGCTTACTAGAAACCAAGCATTCAATGCTGAGTGTACATTTCATTACTGGTGGAATTTCACCAACTGGAACTATCCATTTTGCCAGTAGGAGGCAGTGGTAAACTAAGGAATAGGATCACTCATTAGTGCATTTTTCCCGCCCCCGATGATAAACCAGGCAGGTTGGTTAATCAACAACAGTGTCCCTGGAATGCAAAGGACATAAACCATATTAGGCATCTTGGCCTCAGAAACCTCATTCATCTCTGCACAAGAGATTCTGTTTCTACACTATTCTCAAACAGCCGCCCAGATTGTATGCCCCCACCACCAGACACCTGTTTGTCTTTACTGACATCTGCACAAAACCTACAATTGCGAACAATTATGTACCAGTCACTAATAGAATTTGTCACGACCACAAGCCATCATGCCGTCAATTTCTCAGCCGCATTTATTTATATATTTACACATATGACCCCGAGTCCTCTTCCCTTGTGGTGACGAGTTATCAGTAGTTTGCTGTATATTGAATGTATCCCTTACAATTTTAATGATTCCTCAAGTTAAAAGATTAGCATCGTGCTGTAAGATGGAAGAGAGAACTTGCATCCAAAAAGCTGAATTTAAAGAGTTCTAGAATAAGCTGACAATGCAGGATTAGTTGCAGGAATAAAAGAATACAAAGAAAACTGAATCATACTCTTTATTTTCATGTAAAGTGATTCTTTATAAAATGCACTAACACAGGCACTGGTGGTGGGAAGCAGTTCTGTATTTAGACCTCAAGGAGCTTGAGGACAAATCAAGTTAACAACGAAAGAACAGCCTTCCTTCCTGCTTCTTCAGCTCGAATCATGGAAGAAATAACAACAATCCTTGCATTTGATATTGCACCTTATCACGCTTTCCAGACATCTCAAAAGTGCTTCGCAGAATATAAATATAAAGTGAATTGATTGTATATTTTGCGGACAAAACGCAGCAGCCAATTGTGCACAACAGATCAAAAGCGTATGCCTGCTTACTGCAGACCTAGTCCCATATGTGGAAAAAGAATCTGAACTATTGTTTGTCCTGCTGTTAACCCCCAAACCCCCGCTCAGGATTAATACAGCCATATTCGCAGCTTGGATTTATACAGCGCCCTCCACGCCGGATGGCGTCTCAGAGCGCTTTACAGTTTCGGATCCTGGGACCGAGCGGTGGGGAGGAAGGTGACCAAAGGCGCGGTCGAAAATCAAGGTCTTCAGCAGAGACCCGAAAATGGGAAGAGAGGGGGCGAGAGGAAGGGAGTTCCCGAGCCTCGGGGCATAGGGGCTGAAGGCACGGCCACCGAGGGTGGAGCGGAGGACTCGGGGGACAAGGAGGAGGCCAGACCCGGAGGAACGAAGGCAACGGGCACTGTTTTGAGGAGAGAGGAGCTCAGAGAGGTCGGGGGGTGCAGAGGAGTGGAGGTATTTGAAGACAAGGGTGAGGATCTTGAAGTCGATCCTCTCTGGGACAGGCAGCCAGTGCAGTCTGGCCAGGACTGGGGTAATGGAGGAGCCGAGTTTGGTGCGGGTGAGAATGCAGGCGGCAGAGTTTTGAATAATCTGGATTTTCTGGATGGTAGTGGATGGGAGACTGGCGAGGAGGGCGTGAGAATAGTCCAGCCGAGAGGTGACAAAGGCACGGACCTTCGTGTTCTGTGTGTACATTAAACCGCTACTGTCACGCGAGAGGGATACATTGCATGTCAGCATTACTTTTTCTTTAAAAACAAAGGCACTTTTAGAAGTTTCCTCAACAGGGGAGAGAGGAAAGGGAAGCTGGAGCTTTTGCAACAGTTTCTATGAAATAACACCAACAGTCAGTTCCCTATCACATGTTGCGATGCTGAAGCTGCCCTCAAACTACCGCATTGACGCACATGAATGACAACTGGAAAGTAGGTAGCAGAGCAACTGGTCAGCAAATATAGGAAAAGGGAATTCACACCATATAGTATTACACATCGGCTTGTGAAAAGACCATCTACAGAACACGCAAGCGTGAAGACCCAACCAGATAATCTGTCTTCCCTCATCGGAGTCGAAACATTTCGGTCTACTAAAACGTTAACATTTTAGAAGATCGCCGAGGCAGTGGGGAGGAACAAAACCTAAAATCCACTGAAACAGCATCTTTTCCACTGTTGCAAACGAGATCGGAAACCTGGGAGTACCAGAACCAGGACTAATCCCTATAAATAGGAAAGTGATTAACCTGCTCGCCTTTACCCGAACCATATCGCTTTAGACTACTAACAAATTTCGAAGGTTCAGCATCTTCATAAGCTTTTGCAACTGCTTGACTGTGGATATTTGCATCGCGCTGTGTACGGAACTGGCCCACAGTCGGGCAGATCAGTTGATGTCCCAAATTTGTATCCCTCAACAATATGAGGAGGATATAATTTCAATCCCAAGGTCACGATATAGCAATCCCTGCTGGAATCCCTCGTGCGAGCAGCTGCCTGCTATCCCGCATAGTAGAAATGACACCAGAAACGACCTGACAAGCTGGAAGTGCTGATTCACTCATTTTTACGCCGTGGCCCGTTTTAATGCAGGCCTGAATTTATGGACCAAACCACTGAGAACAGAGCTGCATATTAAAGACTCGAGAAGAAAAGCAGAAAATGAGATAATAATAATCCTTGCGTTTGATATAACACCTTATCATGTCTTCGAGACCGCTCAAAGCGCTTCACATAATATACTGTAAAAAGTGAAGTGGCTGTATATTTTGGGGGCAAAACACTCTTATAAAGATGCTTATAAAATTATTTCCAACTACAATTCTGAAATTTTCAGGCCACAAATTATTAATAAGGTCATTCACTAAATTAAGGTAGCCTTTGACGACATTTCAACTTGTCATATTAATATTTCATCAGCTTTGACACTTCATTAGTATGGCTGATATTCACAAATTTGCAAGGCACCTGAGACCAGTCCAACTGTATAAATACTTACAGGAATACCATTGACACCGCAACCATCATCACAGCAGGGAGCCAGGCCTTTTCCCATCGCAATACATGATCTGTTGCCAACATAACCTCTCCCCATCCCTCCAAGTGCTCCTCAAGTTGTGCAGTTTCTGCAGCCTGAGAAAAGACATCACAGTGATTGTTACGTTAATACTCTGTGACAAACATCTTTATAACTGGGGCTAAATTACAACAGAAGGATAGAGCACACAATCTAGTGATGTCAACATAATCGGGATTGACCAACTGAATAACTGATAAGTACTCTCTCCTTTCAAAACTGAAATTAAATGCACTGAATATTTGCTAGCAACCAACTGTGTATAATTGCCTTTTTGAATAATCGAGGCACAATTATTAACTGTTCGGTGTGGATACCACACTCCTGAATGTCAGGAGTTGTACTTTTAAGGCTGCATTCCCATCCCATGATTTGAAGGGCAGCTTATGTCAAACTGCCTCACCACTCAGTTTATGACATCACCTGAACCTTAAGATAAGACTAGCAAAAAATAAAACAAAAGCCAGAGATAACTCATATCAATCGCTTTTTCAAAAAAAAAGCAGAGGTGGAGAGGAGCAATCTTGTAAATTTACAATTCTGTGAATGAGTGTGACTTTTCCACCAGATGAGATATGGGCTCAAGGCACAATGCCTTACAGTAGTTCCAAGTCTTGCACTCTTGGTAAATTTGATTGTTAAACAAGCGAATCAGCTGTATAGCTTTTCCTATTTTGGGGTGGCGGTGGAAGGGCAGGGGGATTAACGTCGGCAGACTTAGCTAAAACCACAGCAGCCTATCACAAAGGTCAAAAGAACCAACTATTTAAGTCTGGAGAGATTACACTTCAGGCAACCAACTGCAAAGCAGCTGGATTAATATGTCTCCACTAAGTGTTAAAGCTGCAAACACAATTCAAATATTTATAGTCAGATTTTTTTTCACTGCATCAGCATTCAGAAGGAGACTTTGTACCTTTAGAGAATTTTACAAGCTCGGCAGGACTGAATTGTACTACTTTACGATAAAATGGTAATATATCTATTCCAATTTTGTTCGAGGGTTATACACATTTAGGAAGGGCTCCTCTTTAAGTCACAGTTAAGAAAAAAAACATAGTTGTCCCTTGAAACGTGACATAATGTGTATTGAAGCTTGTATTTTTTTTAGGATCAGACAAAAATCTCAATATCAGTGTATTCCTAACAGAGGTGGTAAATGGTGAGAAACTTGTATATTTCTATACAGCATAAAGAACGGCACTTCCAGTGCGATCAAAAACAGCAAGAGCTTGGGAGTTGACATGATGTAGGTGATTCCGGCCAAGTTTCACTCGTTTGTTTATGCAAGATTTCAACCCCTTGTCTAGTCGATCTGGAAAGTCTGCAGACTCTGCGCTGCTCTTTTATTCCTTACAGGTCTACATGCTTTTGTAAAACACCGAGAATCAGATGAATTATCCCAAGAGCCACACCCCGCCCAGAATAACTCCCGCCAGTCAATTAAGCAGCAGCGAACGCAGAGTGACGTCGTTCTTCAGTGGCAGAATGCAAATCATCGTTACCAGCCATTCCCCGTCAATATTCAGCCAATTACGGACATTTGCCCCGAAGCGAAGTATTTTATCTCACACCGAACGCGGACCCTCCCCCCGACCGCCGAGAATTTTAGAGAAGAAAAACACAGCCTTGTGTAATGCGCCACCATCGCCTCCACCCTGCCTTCGGGTCAATACCGAACAACAAGACCACGATCGTCAAGAAGAGGTGCGGCGTGTTAACAGGGGACCCCGGGAACCACATTTCAAGACCCCCCCCCCTCGCAGCGCGCGAGCAGGAGGGGGGGGGGGATTCTGGTTTTTTTTCCCCCTTCCCCCCCACCAAAAAAAAAGAGAGAAATGAACATGTCACGGGGGCGACTTTTCACGACTGCGTTATTTGTGGCAAAACGATTTCCTTCCCTTCGCCAAATCATCAATACCTCTCTCCTCCAGCAACACCCCCCACCCCTCCCCCTCCCTCAACACCCCCACCCCTCCCCCTCCCTCAACACCCCCATTACATTCCCTCCTCCCCCCCTCCCCCATCCCTCCCAATGAGACTGGTGTTGTAACGAGGGATCAATTCACACGAGTTGGGGTTGGTTCACAAGGCGGGGGCCATCTTTAGGCTGTGCGCGTCTTCGTGTCGAAATACCAACGCGACCTCTCTCTCTCTCTCTCTCCCTTTTTATATAGAAAGACAATTCGGGTCTTCTCTCTCTCTCTCTCTTTCTATATAAAGACAATTCGGGTCTTCTCTCTCTCTCTCTTTATATATAAAGACAATTCGGGTCTTCTCTCTCTCTCTCTCTTTATATATAAAGACAATTCGGGTCTTCTCTCTCTCTCTTTCTCTCTCTCCCCTCAAAAAAATATATAAGATCAACATTAAAGAGATGGCGATGGTGGAAATTAATCGGAACAATGGGGTCGGGGTCGGGAGGGTGTGGTGTGTGTGTGTGGGGGGGGGGGGGTGTGGGGAGGGGGAAAAGGTTTGTAGGCCCCACATGAGGGCCCGGGCCGATAAGGCGGCGCCGGCCCATGAGGAGGGAGTGGGGGAGGGAGGAGGGGGGAGGGAGGGGAGGGAGTGGGGGGGGGGGGGGAGGAGCGGCCTGTAACCGGCCCCCGGTTTAAAAAGATGGGACACGAATGGGGACACTCGGAACGGCAGCCTCACCCCCTCCCTCACCCCCTCCCTCCGGCCATCACTGAACTCGGTGAGAGGTAACAGCCTCCCCTCCCCGCCCTGAGGCGGGAGCCCGAGCCCGGGAGCCTCTCCCCCCCCACCACCACCCGATACCCGCAATAACCTTTCACAAGAGGGCCCCGAGCGGCCGGAGCCACCCGGAGGTGCGGCCCCGAGGGTCAGGAGGCCCCGGTGACGGACTCACCAGTAAGTTGGTGCTCCTGTTGTCTCCTTCCCCGCTCGCCATGGCTCTGCCTCTCGCCCTCTGTCTGTCTGTCTGTCTCTCTCACACTCACTCACTCACACACCAATCTCCTGTGGCGGCCGCTCTGCAGTTGGCTGCTGCCCCCCTCCCCCTCGACTCCCTGCGGCTCCTCTCTCTCTCCCTCTCGCGCGGCTCAGCCCCGACAACTGGCGCCCGCTGTTGTACGCGCACCGACCCCGGGCCTCCGATTGGCCGCTCGCCTTGCGCGGACTCTCGTCTCGCCGCCTCCTATTGGTTGCCCTTGCGCGTGCGGACTTTTTTTTTTTGTCTCGCCGCTCTCTATTGGTCTGTCTCGGGGCGGGGCGGGGCGGGGCGGCGCGCGGGACCGGGACTCGCCCTCCTCTTTTCTGATTGGCACGCCTCTGCCTGTGCGCGCGCGCGCGAGCGCGGACTCTTTGTCTCGCCTCCGCTGATTGGTTAGCCTCCGCGCACGGTGGTGGAGGTGGGTGGGGCGGGGGGGGCGGGCTTTTTTTTCTTCTCTCGCCTCCTCCTATTGGTCTGCCTCTGCCCCTTTGTCTCGCCTCCTTCTGTTTGGCTGCGCGGAACCGTGCCTCGCCTCCCATTGGATCATCCACCGGTGACCCGTCAGCTGCGCCGCCTCCTCTCATTGGCTAGTTTCTGCGCCACGGAGAGACTCGTCTCGACTGCTCGGGTTGGCTGATCTCGACGGACGTGCGTGCGTGCGTGCGTGCGTGCGTGAAGGGAAGGGGGCGGGGCCACGCCGAGCTCAGCCCCGCCCCCATTGCCCCCCCCCCCCCATCAGGTGCATCTTCTCAACTGGAAACCCACTGGAAGGGCAACAGATTGAAGCTCAGCCCCAAGTCGCCCCCCCACCCCCTCACCCCCTCACCCCCACCCGGCAGCTCCCCCCCCGGGTTCGACAAACCCGATCGGTCGCTTTGATGACCAGGCAGAGCCCCGCCGGACAACCATCACAGACCGGCCAACGGCTCCTTTCGCGTTCGGGAGTTGTTGTTGTTGTTGTTGTTGGGAGGGACGTTCCCAAGGCACTGGACCGTTAGGCCCGAGCTGAGGGTTGGGATGAGGAGGGTCGGAGGCTCAGGGAAGGTCGGTGGGAGTAGGAGGGTGACCGAAGGCACCGTCACAACAGGCTCTGCGGTTGATAAACGTGCTGCCACGTTACGTCTGCTCCAACTTCACGCTCTCGAGTTGTGCATTAGTCGGCCATCACTTGAGAGTTTCAGGCAATTCCACGCCCTGATTCAGCAGTCGACTCGTTCAATAACTTGCATTTATACAGTACCCGTCACCCCGGGTAGAATTTCAGAGTACTGAAACAATACAGCACTCAACAATGGTGTAGTATTACACCAGAGTTAGGTTGAAGGAAAGACGGAACCAATGGGATACCTACCACGTCAACGAGCAGCCATGTACTAAATTGAGAGCAACTACCACTTGCTCATTCAGTTCGTTGCAGTTAGTAGTTGAAACAGTCACATCACTTTACAGTATAGCCTGTGAAGCACTTTGAGATGCCTTGACATCAGGCAATACAGGTATATCAAATGCGAGCTCAGAGTACTCCTGTAAACTGAGGTCAGCTAACTATACTTTGTATAGTTTGTGCTGTACGAGAGTGTTTTCAACAACTGGACTATCAGAAAGGCCAGTTATGGTAATCTTTTAACACATTAAGAAGTCTCTGCCATCCCTTATGCGTGTTTTTTGAGAGCCAGCAAGGAGAAAAATTGTGTCAACAACATGAACACCACATGAATGTAATAACTTTATTGGCACATCTGTCCTGGATTAAACTTGTGGCAGTACAATATTTTATTTTAATTAGTTGAGCCTGAAACACACGCAAACACAAGCGGGATTCATGTCCAAGTACAGGTATCCAATACACAATTTCCCATTCATTTTTCTCCTACGTCCCCTAAAATGCAAAATTTGGATTTACACATTGGTAACTCGGTAAAAACAGTAATTGCATTCATCAGGATGTAATATTATTTTACCGATTGCTCAATAGCTACTACAAACATGGTGGAGTCACATTCAGAGGATTGGGATTAGAATCACAATTCCAAAAGTTTAATTTGTATGGGTGAATTTGACACATTTTTTGGCCAGATCACTACATCGGGGTTCTGTAGGTGGAAGTTAGCAGGGAGATTCATCTCATCTTGCTGACGGCCGTTCCAAAGGAGGTCTGGCGCATTGTTGCCCTCTATTCAGAGAACAGCATAGTGATGTGGGCTGAAGGCAGGGTGTTTTTTTTTGTGGAGGGGAAGGGGATTGTCTTCCTTCCGAGTATTATTAAAATGTACTATCCAAGTTTAAGTTACAATAAAGAACAACAGATCCAAAAATGGATTCTTGCAGTCAAATAATGAAGTGACATTTATGTATGATTTCATGCTTTTCACATTAACCTGTACAATGCTGAAGAATGATTTTACTTAACGTGAAGCCATCCGGGTTTTGAATTTTAAAAAAAAGTTCCACACACCATATACCTCCACCAAAAAAAAACCTCTAATTACTTTTGCCAGCGAGATGAAAAATACAGCTAGGAAGCTACACTACTAAAAATAAGTCTGGTACAATATGGATAAGGATGTACTTTAATATACCAAAGAAACTTCAATCTTCATCATTTTTATTGCATTTTATAATGTCCAAAGCAACTTTCCCAAAGCATTTATGAAAATGATGAATCACAGAAAACTACAGAACACACCAGCGATCTTTTTTTTTTGGGGGGGGGTAGAGAGAGGTCAGAAAGAAAGAAAAGTACAAGTTAGAAGGAAAGAAAAAGCAAGTATAATGGGATAAAGAAATGCAATGTTAAAGGGACGTATATAGGTGTATTCAAAAATATCCCTGCAAGATATGCATCAAGAAAGATCAGAGCAAAGGGCAAAGCACACAAGTGAAAGGAAGCAAATAGGAGAGGGGAGGTCAATTAAAAAAACACTTATCTGGTCATGGTGTGTCACTTTCAAATACATTTTTGAGGATTTATTCCAAGTTTTATTCGTACAAATGTCAAAAACTGCATGATGAAGTTACACAAAAATACCCATGACCTTTTATTTCCAAGTAACAAAACAGGAGGAGAAAAAGCACTTTATAGTGTATGCATGGAAACACCACCCAACCCTTCAACTTTACCAATAATCTCGGTCAATGCTTTGATGTAGTCTTTCAGATTGTGTACATTGCAAAATGTTTACATTTAAAATGGTTGATAACTACTACTGAATTCCAATCACAGTAAACAGAATTACAAGCATCTGAGAAGCACTTCTCTAAACTAGCTTACACCTATAAGAGAAAGCTTTTTTTTTTAAAAAAAAGATATCAGGGTGGTGTCATCTTCCTCACACAAGTTCCATGTAGTATATCCAATCTATTGGGATTTTGGGGGCTGTTTGTGGAGTCCATAGTTTCTCCCAGCCTTGTTTTCTTACTGGATGGCCATCTTCAGGGGCAAGCCAGCCATTGAAGGAGTTATCCAACTGGAATCACGTGTCTGGGGAACTGCTGAAATAGATTTCTTTACGGCCCCGGTTTTTCTAAATTTACCTTTCAAACAGGATTTAATACTTTGTGACCCGAAATGTTCACAGGGGCTTGATGGAATTTAGGATTTCAAATCACTTTGTACTCAGCAGGACAGCATTCGCTTCTGCACCTACGCCCTCGGTACTTCTGCTGTTCTTGGTGTGACAGAAAGACAATCGTGTGATTCATACTGGGCGCTGTTGGCCCTTCACCTTGGGGTGCAGACCATTGTATTAAGCATATCCCTGAGTGCAGCCTTCTGACTAATCACTCCGAAATGCACAGGGATTCCTAGATTACCTCAGATTAAGCCCCAGAATGCATCAACGCCTGCCATGGTGCGGCTATGAATGCCTGTGGCCGAGTTGATTCTGGTGGATGCCTGACCTCGTTGCTCATTGAACCAGAGTGATCCACTGTTTTCTAGTTCACACCCACGCTGTCCAACCTTCATACAGTTGAGCCAAGTTATCTAGATTAGTTGCTTCTTTAATCACAAAATCAACCTATGAAATTTGATGTGGTTAAAAAAGAAAAGAGAATTACTCGCTTGTTAATACATTTGCTTCAATTTAAATGAAACATCAATATAGTTTGCAACTGAAAGGATCCTAAAATACCCACAGGATAAATCTAAACGGATTTCTAGTAATGAGGAATATTCAGAAAGTTGCATTAAATTTGCCCTTTCTCAAAAACATTTCAAAGGCAATTTACTAAGACTTAAATTTTTTCCAAATATGTAATAATCTCATACATTGCTAAAATTTGCAATTTCAAATAGTCGCAACAAAATTTAGCACTGGGACAGCCACATAAATAAAAATAAAAGCAAACATTAATATTGGAAGCAATCTACAGCAGCTTCGGGAAATCGATCACACTGGTTTTCAACTGTTCTCAGCAGAAGCAAATCTTGAATTCGATATTCTTTCTATATTAAAAATATTATTTTCTTTCTTCTCTTACTCGCAAAAATTAATTCGAAGTCACAATAGATAATTCATTATAGAGGCACATTGCCTGTGTTTGGTACCTCCCTCCAACAACGACATACACAGCTGTAAGCAAGAATTTGCCACGTGAGAATTTCTAGCTTGCTTCACGTGCAATGGTTTAAGTAGTGACGGATGAGGGATGAGCAGATAGATGACTGTTAAAGTTCAGGTTCTATAGCACTAACAAATCTTAATAGCTATTGTACATGGTTTTCGGTCAAATAAAAGATTATGGTGAGAGACAAAGTATAGTGATATAATTGTACCTGCTCAGCAACAGTCATCCTCCTGTTGGGGTCCACATCTCTGCCTTCCAATTTGGCCTTCACCCTTTTCCACACACTAACAGCATAGGAATTCCGCTCCTGAACAGCTGAAAATACACAATTATATATGTTATAGTTCAGGAAATGTGACCTTTGTGAGCTACACAACTGATTTTTACAACATTCCTGATTATGAAGATAAAAGTGCAAACAACTAGAATCCCCCCACACCTTTTATTAATAATAATTTTAAGTTGACTAATTTAACTAGTTACTAATGTAAATGGTTTACCTTTTCCGGTCTTTGGGTCCCTCACTGCCTTTTTAGGACTTGGGGCAACATTCTTTCCAGGTGCTGTGGTTGTGCCTGGTGGAGTGTTTGCTGAGGCAGCGAGATTTCTCGGGGCCATCTTTCGTGTATTTTGTGACATAACTTCAGGCTGAGTCTTTTGAGTAGTATTGCTGCGAACGGCTGGCGAGAGATTAAAAACCAAGGTCCATTGGTTCAAGGTTAAGTGTTTGCATTGGTTTAAAAAAATAAATTCCTAGGACAGCAACCTATAAACATTTACCTGCAGCAAAAGTGGGCTGAAACGCAGAGGCAGAAGTTGGGCTTGAACATTCATTCGACTTATCTGTGACCAGTGGTGACGCAAAGCTGACCAGATCATTGTAGATACTGAAAGAAAAGTTAACGATCAACACAAAGCTGTAATCGGCTGAATACAAAAGGTTTCTCTCAAGTCATAATTGACAGGTTGTGTAACATGCATGCAAGTGCACGCAAGTGAAATAAACTCCTGGAGAAATTTCTCAGGCTTAAAAAAAGTGCGTGTCTGAGAATTGCTCCTGACTGCAATGCCAAAGATGGCTTTTTTTCCAAAGAAGATTCCTTTGACCCACTGGTCTTGATGGCTCAGAACTAAACAGTGAACACAACACAATGACTTACTTTTGGCTTTGAGATTTCATTTCCTTCAGAGTTGGAGTGATCTCTTGCAGCATTTCCACATGTTCCTGGCTTCGCACCTGCCCCATGGCCTGGACTATTGTGAACAACACTGTTTGGATGTTATCCTGCCAGGATTTATACTCGGCCAAGAATTGACGCACACTGTCCTCGTAGGGAACCTCTTCATTGTCTCCTAAGGCCGCTTCTTCATCCTAAAGCAGCAACATCAACAGTTAAGAAAGCAATTTTTTTTTGCACTAGTCCTTCAATTTTTGCTGTAGAATAGGAACATGTACAGCCAGCAACGGAACAACCCTATACAAACACATCAGGATTTAGCTTCTTAAAAAAATATATAATCCATCACCCAATCTGTTAGCACCTGCTCTGTGTTACTGGAACAGGTTATCACCTCCCTCTCTGTACGAGTACATCTGATCTGGTTCAACGGCCACCAATAATATCCTCTCAGGGCCTCGTAAAAAGTCCTTGACCTCTTCACATCCTTCATCACTGTCAAGCACTCCAACGTTTTCCACTGTCTCTCCTCTGATCTAACTCCTCGCTTTCCTGGTTCCACTCCAAGACCACTGCTGTCAGTGCTTTAAATAACCTCTGTTCTTTGGAACACCACACACACTCTCCCTGCTTTTAAAAACCCTTATAAAAAAAAACAACCTTTGTTCACCTCCCTCCCTATCTCCTATCTGATCAGGCTCCCACCCATCTACGTGAAGCATTCGGAGACGTTTCCTACATGAAAACTGCTGTGCAGGTGCAAGTGTTTACTGTTTAGCACAACATTGAAGAAAATGCATAAATATATTGAAACTTGGCTAAAATGTACTCCACACAAACATTAAAGTAAACCTTTTGAGATTTAAAATATCCAGATAATTCAATTTCTGGATCTGACAGATAAAAACAAATGAAGGCAAATTTCTAAGGATTACCTAGCTCCCAAATGTCAAATTTCAGACCAACACTAAGAAACAAGTGGATTAGTTATTACCTTTGCCATGGCTTTGAGAAGATGTTTAACATCAGCCAGCAGCTTGTTATGCCCAGTGAGCACAGTTTTAATATTATCCACCAAAGTTTGTATCGTTTCACAGACAGATTCGATCTGCTGTTCTTTCTCAGCCTGCACTGCCCTCTGAGTTGACATCTCCTGAGTCAGCTGCTTGTGAGCGCCAGACAGCCATTCAGTACTTCCTATTGAATGTTCGAGACTGGTAGCCTAGGAGAAAAAAAACTCGCAAATTAAACTGGTGCTCAATATCGGGAGCAAATTACGACTCTTTAAAAACATATTCACAAGTAGCAATCAAAATGCACATGATATTTCTCTAGTATTATTAGTATTAGTCTGCATTTCAGGAATTCATTAAGATATAAACCAAGACAGTGCTGTCCTACATCCACCGCTAAATGTTTCATGAGTGGACATGTGGCCTCCAGAAATTAGATTCTTTTTACATCAACCAATCTGTGAAACATGAATCTCAAACTCAGCTGGTGCTGCACTAATCAGTGGCAATTCGTCATTGTACGTGCAACTCGTTTGTGCGGTAACAAAAAGCTCTTGGAATGATTTGCAGCATAGGCCAATGTGATCTGAATTTATGTTGCCTTTGAGGTATTTGTCACACCCATCTACAACGATAAACATCCTTCTGTACTTAATGCAGGGACTTCATTATCAAATAAATAAAAACAGCTTAGAAGCAACCCATGGGAATGAACGCAATTAACGAGTGCTGTAATATTCTATCCTATACAAAATAGTGCACACACAGTATTATGAACCCACCAGTCTCTGAAGCAGCCGCAGTTCAAGATCAGAGACTGAACTGCTAAACTGTGAGGCAAACGAACACATCTGTTGGCAACGCTTGATCAGCTCAAACAATGCTGCGTCCAAATTTAAAGCTTCTGCTGTCCGAGTGCGCAGACTCTCAAAGTGCAGTATTGTGCTGCAGAGGAAAGTCACCTAGGATAATGAAAACATCAGAAATGATGAAGTGAAAGTCATCCCAAAATCTACGTTCTGACCTTCATTTCACCATGTTCATTTCACATATACTAATCAAAGGTTATACAAACAACTACAAGATGGTCTTTAAAATAAATGCTTTAAACCAATTTTTTAATTTACTCAGGTGATTTTTTTTTGCTTATTAAGGTGAAAGATGCCAGTGCTGTGACTAGAACAATTTGTATCTAGGTGTTTTGTTCGACCCTCAACTGTCTTATCTTCCCCACATTCAACCCATGACCCGCTCTGCCTTCCCTCACCTCCGTAACATCGCCCGACTCCGCCACTACCTCATCCCTCAGGCCACTGAAACTCTTGTTCATGCCTTCATCACCTCCAGGCTCGACTATGTAGACGTCCTGCTTGTCGGCCTTCCCAACTCCTCCCTCCACAGGCTGCAGATAATCCAGAACTCTGCAGCCCGTGTCCTCTCCCGCACCAAACTCCGTGACCCCATCTCCCCCACTCTCGCCCAACTCCTCCAGAGGATCCAGTTCAAGATCCTGGTCCTCACCAGAGGATCCAGTTCAAGATCCTGGTCCTCACATACAAAGCCCTCCATGGCCTCGCCCCACCCTACCTCTGCGACCTTCTAACCCTCTATCAACCCGCACGCTCCCTCCGTACAGCCGGCTCTGGCTGCTCCACGTCCCCTGACCCACCATTGGCGGGAGAGCCTTCAGCCACTCTGCCCTCAACCTCTGTAATTCTATCCCCCAGTCACTCCGCCTCGCCCCCTCCTTCAAGTCCCGCCTCAAGACCCTCCTCTTCGACCATGTCAGCGGCCACCCCCCTTCCCCTCCCTTCTCCCCCTCCTGACCGCAGCTCGGGTCTGAAATGCTGTACACTGTCCAGCGCCTTTCAGAAGTCCTCCCGACATGAAAGGCCCTATACAAATGAAATCTTGTTGTTGTTACTAAAGGTGTATAGCTGACCAACAAGCAATGTCAAAAACATTCCAGGCAAAGTTCCAACAGAATGTGCAACTGCATTGAGCTAATGAGGTGATTCTTACTTGGTTTGTCCTCTGGCTTTCTTTCAGCACCATATTCCTTCTCTCAGTGATGGTAGCTTCAAAATCTTGCAGAACAGGTGCCAGAGCTGGATTGGCTCCACCAGCCCACTTCAAGCGTTGTTCAATGCTAGCTTCCAATGCTGCCAGCTTCTCCTACGGAGCATACAATCGATTAGATAGTCTGAAACCGCAGCTCAGGTGCAAACCCTTCATTGTCCAGCGCCTTGGGGATTCCTCCCAACCTGAAAGGCGCTATAATCAGGCTCTTAAGTAAATTGGCGCTAAGTAAGAAAGGCTCTACAATTCCCTTCCTCACTCCCTTTGCCTGGCCTCCTCTCTTCCTATTTTCAGGTCTCGGCTGAAGACCTTTCTTTTTGACAGCGTCTTTGGTCACCTTCCTCCCCCGCCCCCTGGGATCCGTTACTGTGAAGCGCTCTGAGACTCCGTCCGGCGTGGAGGGCGCTGTATAAATCCAAGTTGTTGTTGAATTAGCTGGATCTTTTGAATAGAGGAGCTGGGGAGACCGGCGAGAAGTACTTTTGAGTAGTCCAGGGGGAAGGTGACAAACGAGTCCAGATTCAAGCACTAATTTATAGTGCAGAATCGAGTCATAAAATGCCACTTTTCAATTATAATCTGGACTAAAGAATTATGTGTGTACTGGTCAAGGTTTCCATGAACCAGATGACAAGGATGTGGATTGGATTGTAACCTCGTTTACCTGTACTGTAGCAACAGAAACCTCCAACTGACTGAGCGTGTGCAGTTTCTTTTTCATGTTGGTCAAAATGCCTGAGCGAGGTGGGGGAGTAACTGTCGACATGGGCTGAGTTCTGTTTAAAAGAACATCTTCATGCTGCCACTGTGTGTGTGGAGGGGGAGGGGGGGGGGGGGGGGAGGGGAGAGAAAGACAGTAAAATAACATTACAGCCACACGTTAAGATTCTGGATACATGTTGCAAATATTTTTGTTAATACTGTATTCAACTGCAGCAGGTTAATTCATTCATGGCTGCAGTAAACTATTAACAAAAATAAAATGTCTTTACAGTAATTAGTAGACACCTTTCTCAGATATCAATTTACAATTTACTTGCGACAACAAACATTTCTGTGTGATGCAATTTATACAACATGCATTATTAAAAAGTGATGAGGAGGAAAATAGCTTCACTGTAAAATTAAGAATACAATGTAAAAGCTCACCTGAAACATGGCAATTTGTATCTGCACTCTCTGGAAACAAGTCTTACAAGACGCAATGTTAGTCTCTAATCTGCGTACCAGATCATGTTTTTTCCAAGCAGTGTCGTATGAACTGGCCAGAACAGTGGCCCTGTTCATAACTAACTGTGAAAAACGGCCAATTTGAATATTGTGCTCCACTGCTTTTTTACAAAGGTCGTCCACAGAGACCTTACTTTCAGCACCAAAGTCCTTGGCTTCCACTTGAGCAATAATGTCCACACCAAGAGCACTGATGTAACTGCAAAGTGTTAACCCAAGGGCCTGGGTTGGCAAGCCAATCAACAGTTGTCTTACGAAGTCTGCTGTAAAAGCCTTTATTGGCTTAGCCGTTTGATCTTCACTGAAGCAAGAACTTCTGTACATGGATTTCACATTGACCAGTGTCACTGGACCGTTCAACGAATTAGGATCATCCAGTGGAATAATCCCTGGAAAATAAATTGAAACATCATTACGTGGATGACGAACGAGAACACCACTTGCTAGAAGTCTTGAAAGAGACTCTCTAAATACAAAACCATTCTCACCCATTAGTATGATCGGAATATTGACCCATAAGTAAACATCCCAAGCAGTAGTAATGTACCAAAAAGCAAATCCCTTTTACCACACCAAACCTAAAAATGCAGCTTGTTGCTGGACATAGGCAACACCTTACAAACACAGCCATAAAGACATAGTAAAGAAGATTTCATATAGATTGTGCTGATCTTTCTATTGTTGATAGGATTAACATAAAACCATCCAATATCTACAGTTGTAGAAGCTGCTTTATTTTAGATTATATTAAAATGACCAAATGAAACCAATAATTTTAACTCGTCATTATTCTTTTATATACACACACAAAGGACAAATCAAGATACACAAATTATGTTAAAACCGTATCCGCGAGACACTTTTTTTTAAAAAAAAATTACCTGATAAGGTATGAGCAAACGTTCTGCAGAGTCTGAAAAATTCCTTTATGGTTTGCAATCTCTTAAGGAAAAAGATCTCTTCTAGTACTTGACGGTGATTATCGTCATCAAAGAAGTTGACCTGGGTGCTGCGGGCTTCCCTAATAATGTCAATCTTCCTCCAAGCTACGGGTACCTCCATCTTGTTTAACTATAACAGCAAAAAGCACTTAGTGGGCTGACAAGTTACGAGCTTTCATTGCCAAACCACATTACTGCTTAGATGAATAGTGCATACATAGCATGAAAAGCTTTTATTATCTTAGCATAACTAGTTTAATACTCTAGTGCTGATAATGTTAATGACAATTCTTGTGTTTGAAACAAGTTCACTTCAGGAGGAATAATAATGATAATAATCAATAATAATAATGAGAATGCAACTTGCTATTGGAATGAATGAGCAGAACTAGTATGCACACATATTACCAGAGTGTGAATAGAATATTTATATATACCCATCATTTTGGTTTAAATTAACATAAATATACATACCTTTTCAATTAATAAACCAAATGCACTTTCTACTTGGGCAAACATTCCATCGAATGCCACAAGTAACATCTGGCCAGCTGACATTTTAGGGGTCTCCTCCACTGATCCACCAACACTTCTCGGCTGAATTAATTCAGTGTACTGAGTGCGTAGCATTCTAAAATAGTTGCGTAATAGTTCAGTATGGAAAGCCTTTAAAAAAGACTTGTATTCACAAATCTAACAAATCTATCTTAAAAATGTTATCCGGGCAATTATACTAGGTAATACTAACATTCACCACAGAAAATATTAAGATTATTTTGCACAGCAATTGCCTTTCCAACTACATTTTGTTTAATCTCCAATAAATAACATACCTAACACACCTCCTCATCTAAACAATTAACTTTTTCAAGAAATCAGTTGATTGCTTATGATCCCTTTCATCGACGAACTAAAGATAATTGTCAAACTCCACCTATAAATAAAAAGCTCTGGGATCTATAGAAAAGTCATCGACTAGATTTCCTGAAAATAAAATTGAAAAAAAAAGCACTTAAGTAATAAGTGCTCAGTGAACCTAACTAAAAAGTATACCAGAGGATTTAGATAACGAATTCACTTGATAAATACATAACACATGTACATGCAAATGCTGAGAATCATACGTGGGCCATGCTTACCTTAAGTCAAAAGAATTTCTTTTTTTTTTTTTTTTAAAAACTTAACTTGCAAGCTACAATTAAATTTGAAATTGGTGTCTACCAGTCAGTTGCATGTGGTTACATTCAATGCTATATCTGCTCTGTAAAACGGAAGGATGTGCAGGGCTAAAAGTTTTAGAAAACTATTCATTCACCTGGTAACATCAACGTAATGAGCACTAGTTTCCTCCTCCATTCCCATGGCAGCATTTCTCAGATACGCCTGCAGAGAATCTACGAGCATTTGTAAAGAAACCCCGTCAGTTGTCTGTTCAATAATATTATCGAGTTCTTTGAGCATATTCTCCAAAGTGTTCTCTCCCTTCATCATACACCTAAGAGCTTCTGGAAAAATGATCTGTCTGAAGTTGGTGTTCAATTCCTGTAGAAAGTTTATCTCTGTTAGACCTCAATATGTTTTGATAACAGTAAAAGCATCAAGCATTTGAATCCACTTGAAACCCACATTAATTATCCACGCAGAATGTTCAACTAAAAATGCAGTGAAACATATAATCCTACAGATTAGTGGATGAGCTTGCAACCTGCTGGTTTTGAAAGGAAAAAATGGTTGCCTTCTTCTGATCATTGCCCATTCCCCTTAAATAAAGTACACTTTTCAGTGTCTTGGGACGTCCTCCCGATGTGAAAGGCGCTATATAAAAGAAACAAATAAATAAATGTGAACATCCAGGATAGACAAGATAGGATTCAGCCAAATTGTCTCCAGTTCACATTGCCCGCCCCTCCCATCCAACCAACCAACCCACTGTCCCGCCTCTCAACAGCTAAACATGAAGACATTGTAAAATATTGTTCCAGCTACACAGTAATTTAAAAGATGAAGGACGTTAATGAGGGAGAAAGGAAACTTTCACATGAGGTCGGTACTTTGTTTGTATCATCGACACACTAGATGCAAATCAAAGCTATCTCTTCTCAACCCTGATCATGAAAAGCAGTGGGGATGGGGAGAAACTCACTCCTTGGTTGAGACGAGAGATCGGAACTGAAAGATGTTCCTTCGTGTCACTAACCTGCAGAGAGGTGTACACTCCGTTAGCTAAATAAACCGCCTCAGATGCTTCCCTGGGGTTTGGAATGTCGAGGTCCTGAGGAACCAGCTGACATTGTTCAAGAAGTTGTACAAGACAAGTAACATTGCCGCTCATACTGCAAAGCTCCTCCAAAAACCAAGCACCATCTCTGGAAGTCAGATCAACCAGCTGTTCCCCAGCACTGGAGGCAGCTCCTTCCATCATGAGGTTACGCCTATAATGAAACGAGAATAATTTGCACGCTTAAATGTTAAATGTTACTCAAGTAATTTAGGCACAACAATAATCCTTGCATTTGATAATGCGCCTTATCACGTCGTCAAGTCATCTCAAAGCGCTTCATAAGATTTTACTGCGAAGTGCAGTGATTGTATTTGTAGGCAATAAGCATAAGATAGAAGAAAATTGCTTTAAATGGCTCATACATTCAAAAAAATGCAAGGATTATTATTATCATCATTTAACCTAACAGACCGATGTACAAATTTTTTCCTTAGTATGGAGGCAGTTATTTTTGCCTTTAAATCAAAACCAAGCAAAGGGAAAACAAAACCGCAAGAATATTTCCGCATAAAACAACATTCTATCTGATAAATTAATTTTAAAATCGTACTTATTGGGATTTAGCACTTCACAAGGACTTTAATAGCAGATATTAATATTTATGGTATGAGTGACTATAGTCCATACCTGGTTAATGTACAGAGGGCTGAGATTATAACACTTGCAAGACTTAAGGATCCTTCTTCACTATTTTCATGGAGGAAAACCTTTATGCAGCGTTCAATTTCCTTCAACTGTTCTTCACAAACTGGTAATGTTCCTGACTCCTGCTTCAGGCGTTCAACTTGTCTGATGAGCCGATTGTTAATGTCTGCAGCAAAATGCTGTAGTGTCATTTCAGTAGCAGTTACAAATTGGCAGACAGCTGCTGGCTGTTGGGGAGCATACTGTATCTCGTACCTTGAAATAAACAGACACACACAAGGTTTCATCAAATACATTTCTACAATTATATTGAACAGAATTACAGACGTGGCATTTGCTTGCATACTCAAATACAGTTGCGCTTTCTAACTCGATCCCACAGTCCCTTCGACTCACTCCCTCCTTCGCCTCCTCCAAGGCACGTCTCAAGACCCTCCTCTTCGACGCCTTCGACCACCCTCCTAGCCCCCCCCCCCGCTCCCTCCAACCTTGATGCCAAGCACCCCTGCACGGGTTCAAATCCCTGATTCTCCAGCGCCTTGGGACGTCCTCCCGACGTGAATTGCATTGGGTGCTAAAGAACTAAAAAAGAAGAAATGGAATGACAAAACAAAAGATGCCATGTAACCTTGGACCGTTGGCACCAGGAATGCTCAAGTACAGGGCCTGGAGATCAAGAAAGGTACACTTACTGCTACCCTAACTCAAATCGATTAACTCATCGAGTTCAGTTAAATAGCAAATCCAACTAAATGGTCTTGTACTCACTTCCTGTACAGTTCCTGACAGTGCTCCACAGTCATGTCACAGATTAATTCTTCCATCCAGGTTTTCCACTGTTCCATCCTATGCTTCTGAAAAACGGCTTTCGGATATTGCAGAGCGACGGCAGCGTAGCTGTGTAGCTGTTCCAGACAGCCACGCAAGATGGTACGTCGCTGCTGTAGGAGAGAGCTGACCTCTGCTTCCAATTGCTCACACTGGCTGATAAGGTGAGCTTGTCCAGCGTTCTGAAGAAATGCCGTGGCTGGTACATAGCTTGGGGCTCCTAATTGAATCAGGCGTGTGTGTTGGGTGGGGTGGGAGGAGAGAGAAGAGAGAGAGGAAAAAATCTAATTCAAGACAATGTTACTTTAGATACTTAAGCCACAAATTACACAGATTCTCAAATTCAGTCATAAGTTGGAGGTTGTTTTTGCAATAGTTGTTAAAAGGAAGTCTTTGAAAACTGAATTTAATGTTTAGCACAATCCTGCGCAAACTTAAACTTGAAAGACAAAACCGTCTTACTGGTGAAGACGAGGTGACATTTTGGGCCTTTAAAGGTGGTGCAGGAAATTTAAAGCATATTTACAAATACTTCCACAACAATAAGATAAATTTAGATTTTCAAAAACAAAGGAAACTCCCTCCCATCATGTTTTCTTCTATCTCAGGCGATTGGAATGAGTCCAATTAGCAGTATAGCAACCCTGTCACCGCATGCTTGTGAAATTAGATCAGGCTGTAAGAAGACAGGAAGTTGCACCCACATAGAGCGCAGCCTATGTAGAGAGTCACGACCTAGTGTTGGCCTTTCTAAAAAGGTCTGTTGTATTTGAGCAGATCTACCACTAACCGAATGAATCACCTTAGAACTACTTATGAGTAGTTTGCATGTGTTCAAGCTGTGAGGGGGCGAGGTGGAGGGACTGCTGGATGGAGTTCCAGAGGGTGGGGGCAGAGTGGCAGAAGGCCCGCCTGCATAATCTAGTTATCACGCATCTTCCATACTTGATCTGCCACATTTATTAACAACGCACGATCAAGCACAAAAACTAACGACACTGATCTCCACCAGGCAGCAGTTTGTTTAATGTATTTCACCTTCCTGAACCTTGCAGCATAAACCAATTTGAAGATGGTTATACATGAAATATATATATACACACACACACACATATTATACATATATATCATATACACATATATAAATAAGCACACACATTAAAGAAAAGTTACCTAGGTCAAGTGAAGTACTGATTTCCTGGAGCAGACTTGCAAGCTGCGTAGCTTCTAGACTTCCAAAGGCAGCCTGATATTGTGTAATCCACTGTTCAAAGTCATTCAGCTTCACCTGAATAGCGTCCTGTACAGCCAGTTGCTGAGACTGTAACTGAGTGTGCTCTGAATATCTAAATGTAAAAACAATGCCACAGTAAACAATTATAGAATTAAAAATTTCAACACAAAATGTGATTGAGATTTAACAGATTTTCCAGTTCAGATTTTTAAACTTTTTTTTAAAAAAGAAGAGAAAATGTGGGTCTCTGAACATCCGCTGGTACGTCTAAATACTAACTTGAGCCTGATCAGATGCAATTTAACTAAAAGCAAATTTTAAACATAACCTTTGTGTGGTGGTTAGGCTTATTGCATAAGTAAACCAAAACAAAAAAGGAGGGTTATGGATCAACCTATAATTAATTTTGAATTATTCATTCTCACGACCAATTTCTTTGACATGATTACCAGTTGCAAACAAAACCCCAATGAATATTCTGTCACTAGATATCCATGTCTTATAAATTAATGAGACAAATGTGGGTTGGCACATCATGAATCCAGACAAAAGCATCGAACAATACTTGCATTTGACTTTGATTAAACTACTTTTAGATGTGCAAAATAAACTTTGCTTTATTAGCCACCTATTTATCCAGTTCATGCTGAATCATTTTTTTTTTTTTTTAACAGCAGTATCGTAAAGTTAGTTTTGCTTGATACCATAAGAGAGAACACACACACTTTATAAATCAGATTTTAATATACCTTCGTTCCAAAGTATGCGCTGGGTGATCAAGGCTGCCATCAGCTCCTTCCAAGAACTCAATTTCCTCCAGCAATTTACCCTGTAGTTTCTCTACTTTTGTCAACTGTTCCTGCAGATTCAGATAATCCTCTAAATTTGTATCAAGTTTAGGAATAACTACCAGCATGTCATCCCGGTTCTTAAACCATGTCACCTTTTGGGGGACAGAGAAAAAACAAACAAATCAAAGACAATTAAGACTAATCGAAGACGACAATAATCAATGTAAGATGTGAGATTTTCTTGCCTAATTTTATTTACTGGTTTCTGAATATTACAAATTGTTCTAAACTGTATTTGTTCGTCCGGGTCTAGGAGGAAGCATTTAACAGTTTCACTTAAAATTAATTAACTGTTTAAAGTTTAAGGGGGGGGGGGGGGGGAGATTGGCTCTTTTTGTTTTTTCACTCTTCTGCATTACTGCTGTATATTTCTTGTACTTTTAATATCTTTTATGAAAACCAGAATATATTTTTAGGAAAAGCATTGATGCATCAACAGTTTTTATACAAATTCAAATTTACGCAGGAACTAAAAACTAGTCTTTGTTAGCTTTTGAACTCTAATTAAATGTTTGTTATTTCAAAGGTGATTATTTCCTACTATTACTACTTAATACCTTGATTTCAGCAACTCTGGAAGAGAAGAGGCTACGGGTAATGTCTCTTTCCATCTCCCTCTTGCTCTGTTTGCTTTCGGCCTGCTGTCCCCCTCCGCCATACACAGCACCAGCAAATCCAACCTCACCACCTGCAGTCCAGTCTACCAGTGGGTCATACACAAAAGCTTCCAACAATGTCAAGAGAGTCTCTCGACCACGTCGCATTATCTGTACTACCTGTCAGGACACACAACGGAAAAGGATGGAAGAAAATAAATGCCTGCAAGCATTTTGTTATGAGGCATCACAAGTTGAATTAAAATCTACACAAAACTGTGCGCAATTGGCTGCCACAAAATATACAGTTAATTCCCTTCACAGTATATTCTGTGAAGCGCCTTGAAATGTCTTGAAGACTTGATAAGGCACGATATCAAATGCATGGATTATTATTATTAAAAAAATTATGTTAAGTGCCAACAAACCAACCTGTTCACAAGAAAGTCTGAATAATCCTTCAACCCCAGTGACGCCAAGTGCTGTCTCAATATTCTGAGTCATTCTGAACGGGACCTTCTCAGGGACCCTTAGACTTTTTCCTAGAAATAGTTAGAACAAAAAGAGTTAAGCATTCCCGTATAAAAACTTGAAAATGTGAGTCTACTAAAACAAAAAGTTCTCAAATGTACCCCCAAATTACCTTTTTCAAAGCAAACATTGTAGTCAATGTGCACAACCTCTCCAGTTGTCATATCTATGAGCACATTATCCAAATGTCTGTCACCAAGCCCAATTATGTAGCCAACCATTGACATAACTGCAGTTGATCTTGCATACGACTAGAAGAAAAAAAGTATAGTTATGTCAACTGAAGAAAAAAAAACACAGCAGACCCATCCCTTCTTTGACTCAAAACCTTTGTGGTACATTCCTCTATTCTTCAAATCCATTTATACTCTTCTCCCTTAATGTATTCCACAAATCTGTTCCTGCAGCATGTAAAACAAAATTACACTGGGAACCCTTCCAACTTCCTTTTTTGTTTAAAAATTAGCCTCCCTGAAATCAAATCTAAGGATTGATGCAAAGCAGGAGGACATTTTGTTTGGAGGAGTCGTTACAAATGATCTGATCTTAATGCAAGGGGTTCGCCAAAGGTAACTATCCATCCGCTAACCTGCTACCAAAGTCATAGTGCAAAGAAATCCTGATGAAAGTGTCCTAATAATGTCACCGGCTCCAATTCTCGCAGTAACAGATTGCGATGGAATTAATTTGCATTCCTTTTCCACAACTCATTAATCTTAATAAAAGATTTAAACTTGGGTGAAGAAATATCTAAAGAACTAAAACTATTTAATAACTGGCGTTAAGCTTTTACAGTTACCTGTGTAACTCCCCACCATTCATCTGGAGTAGTACATGAACACCACAGTTCTTTTGCTAGAAGATTTGGTGGTGTGCTGTCCATCAGTTCTTCTAGGACGGAGCACATTACAGTCAAAGGCCAATCACGCCGTGAGACGTCCAGATTAAGACCCATGGATTTTAAAGCTGGGCCAATTTTGCTGTAGTACAGTTCACTGGGTCGAGGTACCAAAGCAGGGTTTGGGGCAGTTTGGTAAGAATCCTGAGTCTGTGGGGGAAAAACAACACTGAACTGTTATAACTTTGTTTTTATATAAAACAAAGTCATCGGGGTATAAAATCAAAATCTGATGTAACAAGATCAGTAAAACTAATACATTTTTAGTCTTAGCGTCCAGTGGAATGGATTTTTTACTATTACTTTGTTTACTTACATTATTTCCACAATTATTTTGTTTACTTAACATTATTACTTCACCATCAAAATTAAGAATGAAGGGATTTGTTCAGTACAGCTACGCATTACTCATAAATTTGTCTCAAACCTCAGAATTTAAAACAGTTTGATTTACCTTCTGGGCCTGCAAAGCAGCCTCTCTTTGCTGCCATCGCTTGTAAAGTCCAAAAAGAGGAGTGGCCCCATCCACCCACTGAATGAGTCCCGATCTGGTTCCTAGTGGGGTCACAGAATAGTGTCTTGCATGGAAACGGGGAGTCTCTTGTCTGTTAATTTTTATAAACATGGTATTTACAATCGACAAGAACTGCATGATTCGCTCATCTAGATGCAAGTCTTCCAGCCCTGTGATCGGACATTAAAAAAANTATAAAAATTAGTCTCATCATTCATAGTGAAAAGCTCAAAATATGTTAACAAGTGCAGACTTTACACGATTTGTATCCAAAGCTGACTGTGAATACTGTTGTTTCCCTATCCTGCCTCTTATACATTGTAGAGGATAAATTGGGTTGGTTTTTTCCGAACCTAAAGTAAAATTCTGTAAACTGAAAATTATACCAACGAAGTTCAAAACAAATGTTAATAATAATAATCCCTGGATTTGATATAACCCCTTATCACGTGACGTCTCCAAGGGCTTCACAAATGTTCCTTATGCCATCTATTTTAGCTACTAACTCCTACTATGGGATTGAAAAATAGATGAATAGGATAATGCTTAAAAAACAAACACACACACGAACATTGCAATGATTCTAAAATAGAGTGATTTTACCTTTAAACAGATACGGATAGTTTTTCCCATCGGAGCCCAAGAACATAAGCTTCTTTGGTTTGGTTTTGGTGGGTAGAATGGTGATGGTATTGCCAACACTCTGAATTGTCACAGCATCCCTTGCGGAGATCTCTCCAGGCAGGGCGATCTCTGTGCCCGACATAGCAGCCATTCGTGGACTGATTTCCTCCAGTCGCAATAGGTAGCTGGCTCGTTTCTGAGCTCTCTGTTGTAAGCTTATCATTATCTGTAAAAAAAAATGGGTGTCGCAAAAAAAAAAAGAAAATTGCCAAAATCTCATACATTTCGGTCAACCTTTCGCTTTTGATAGATTAGTGCTGAAACAAAACATTTTCACTTAACAAATGTCAAAGTACGTGTTCTGCAAACTGCCGATGCAAGGTTTCTCAAATTCTAACCTTAGTCGCCCATCCTTTACAACATGAGTGTCACATTTCACCACTCTCCATTCAAGTTTCAAAAAAATATTCTTCTAAATGCCTCTTTTCTTCCCTCTACCATTTCCTGAAGGTCTTTGCTCTTAGTGGGAGCAGCTTACTGGTACATCATCCAAGTGGCTATTCTGCATTTCTAAGCCATAACTGAGTATTACTTGGCTACTTGATCACAGAGGGCATTATGCAGAACTTGTAAAAGTAAATCAATGGAAACCGTGACTAATTTGTCGAAGTGAGCCAAGATCAATTGTAATGCTATTGCTGTTCCTTAGCTGATTCAGCCCATTAATGTTGGCCTGGCTTCCTACCTGATTTAAGGTCATTTTACGTGGCTGACAAAAGATAGGGAAAGTGGCGCTCAGCAAATTCCAATCCCCCCAAAAAACTTCAAAAATTCAGATTCACTGTCCTTAGTACGATGTGGTGAAATATTCAGTGAAGCACAATTATTAACCAGTAAATATGTCTGACTGTCAGAAAGCTCACCTGTTTAAAGGGAATCCAACTAGTGCCTGGATTTGCAGGATTTGATGGCGTCTTCAGTTTTTCCAAAGCGCTATTAATTGCTTCTCCGTAGGTGTCCTGAAACCATTTTTCATGAGGAGTTTCTGCCGCCGCTGAAGTAATGCTGCACACATGCTCCAAAGCAAACACCACTGGCTTCATCAGGGCTGTGTGCTTCTCTCTCATTATAGCCATCTTCTCCTCCCTAAAAGCAAAAAAATACCATCAAGACGGAACCATGTAAAATTAAACTCTCATTCGTGCAGGAAACATTCGCATTGCTGCTCACTCTGATCCAGTTATTAGTTTGACGGCAATTCCACCTCACCACTTATGTTAATGCCACAACTAAAATGACACTGAATCTATATAGAAAGACAGAAATAAATATAACACAACTTTACAGGAAGGTCTCTGTAGATTAAATCTCTAAGTTTGAAAACAATAATAAATATATATCTTTTTAAAAGCTCCCTTTCCTCTACTCTAGGAGCAAATTTAAGATGAGCTCTGATCGCATAGCTGCTGCTACCATCCTTAACTAAACGACTTTGCGGAAACTACCGAATACTTAGTGTGAGAGGGTATCACAGTTGACACGGATCCCCATCTCACCCAATACGTATACATGCATTATTTATTAAGTGCTTTTAACTTCACATTCTTCGATTAAGTAGCTAACTCGACACAAAATCATTATAGCGGCTATACTGGGAAAGAGTCCAGCTTTATCGCAGCACTGTCTATGAGCATCATTAAAATTCATACCCGATTTTAAATACTTACTTGCGAAGAGTATTATTGTTTTGAACCCTCTTCACCTCATCCTCCAATTGCTGTATGCGTCTCAGCACATGCATGTGTTGCTGTTGCAGTACTCCGAGCCAGAGCTCGTCCCACAACACTGTAATTCTCCGCAATTCTCCAACCAACATCTGGACCTACATAACCAACACCAGCATATTGCAAGAGAGGGAAAACATTGTTATATCTTGTAAATTTGAGCGTCAAGACTTCTCACATCCTAAACTGTAACATGGATATTGAACCTATTTTGATACGGTCATAAAATAATTCACTGTGGATATATAAACAGACTCTGGAAGACCATGTCTAAAATGCTAATGAATTACTGCTTATACGCTATTAATAGCCATTATGAAAAGGGATGATTTGCTCAGTTACTCATTATGCTACTTTTTAGAATATTGGAAAATGAGGTTCTTATATTTCCAGGCTTTCCACTAAAGATTTGTCTCCATAATAATGAGGACTTAACACGCTGGTGGTTTTAATTTAACAATCAAGTTTTACAGCAGTGGTAAATGATAATCCTGTGTTACCATTTCGAATGCTTCTCAATTGTTCGACAAAACCAGGAGGCATTACTATGAATTACCGTGAAGCAATTCACTGGAGGGTCCCATAGCTGATGTCAGTGGTCAAATAAAATACGCTTTAAACACCGGAGAACTTAAATACAGTGGTCTAGGTTTAAGGTATTGGGAAAAAGATGATTTAAATTGAAAGTAATCTGGTTCGATAGATCTTCTATAAAGAGTTCAATACGATGATTTTATATCATCTTTTCACCCACTGAAGTCAGTCTCTAAAGATGGATTTAACTTAAATGTTATTACGGAAAGACAGCAAACAATTCAATCTGAACAAAATGTAATGGTAAATGTTTACAGTACCTGTAAAACCATGGTAGGATTTGCAGATGATAGTTTATCTACTATTGTACTGTAGCAGTCCTGCATCATAGCTTGATCTTCATTAAAACAAGCTTTCTGTTCATCTTTAATACTGTCCTGTGACCCAGGGGGGCTACTTTCTTCACACTCGCCTCCAGAGAGACCGTCAGCCTGAATGTTACTCAGCAGGGTAGGAATTGCAGATGACAGTTTGCCTCCTAAAGGAGAAGATGTGAAAGAACAGAATGGCTATAAGCAAGTTCAACGGACATCCAGCTGCCTGCTTGCTAACAGTCATTACTTGGCAAGTCTCCCAACATACGTTTCAAGGTGAGGATCAGTCACTCAAATCAATCTGCAGCAATTAGGACTCATTTCCTTATTTTTTGGCAAGACTAATGTTGGAAGAGCACTGAATATCAGGGAGGGTAAAATCTTGCTGACCCCGGTCAGTCAACTAGGTGACAAATATATAGAAGATTGCGGTTTGGACAAGCCCACTTTACAAAGGAGATCCTTATGGTGAGTGAACAACAAAAGGAGGAAGGGAGAAAAAGAAACTGGAGTTGGGAACCGAGTGAAAAAAATACTTCTTTTCCCATTTTCACCCAAACAAAACAGCTGATACTGGGCAAATATGTATAGTGTTTCAGGATTGAACCTTCAACGTCTTAAACGCAATTGATTTGAATAGGAACAAAGATTATATTTTAAGCACGTCTTCCCGCTCAAGCACAAGTTTACACAATGAAGTCAAGAACATACCGGAAGTCTGAGATTCACAACTCAGTGAGATTGAGCCAACGATTGCAGGATATAAGATAAGGTGAGGAGAGTCCTGAGCCACACGGCACAGTAGATTGCAGATGCTTTGACGCACATAAACCTCAGGGTGATTCAAACGCGAGAACAGTTGTGGAATAATACCTGGAATGAAACACAGACTCAGTTTAAGCACTGTTCAAAGTGTTCTGTAAATGGACAATCATGCCAAGAAGCAATGGAAAAGATCATGCAAAGTTGATCCAAACACAGAAAACACTCTAGCTTTTTTTCATACATCCAACAAGTGTAAAAGGAGCTCAATCACTGTGCAGCTGCAAGTTTTACATTTTAGTTTTGGAAATACAAAGCATACAACTGCAAATAAAAAGGAATAATCTTTAGCCTGGCGTCAATTTAAGGAGTCACTTGGTGTTCTATCAACTCAACTCTGCGGGAGCTTAGTTCATACATATCCGCCTTTTGACTTGATATATAAGCGAAAAGGCGAATTGGTAAATACAGCAGTTGAATGCATTCACCTGACAGCTTCTAAACTTTAAAACCCCAATTTATCTGGTGTGAAAGCAGCAACCACTGTCAGAAAAGATACATGCACGATTATCTGAAGAGAGCCGATTTGCAATCCTTCCGTTCCTTGCATTTGATACAAACGTATAGTAATTGTTTTAGTACTTGCCTCTCCAAGGAGCAGTGGGTGTAGTCGCCAGACCATGCTCTAGGCCTTGTCTAAGTTCTCCAGCGTGCTTCACTAATAATCTGAGCAATCTTAAAGTTGCCATGACAATGACATCGTCGTTGCTTTGCTTGGTGGATGTATTAGGCATCTTAGGATCTTCAGTGTCCGCACGAACCTGTAATATACATATTCCCATCAATGCAATTCGCGCTCAAAATCATATTGCACTTTACTCAATAGCTAGAATAAGCTTCAGAACTCTAATTCTCAGAAGCAGTCACTGGAGAAAACATGCCACTGGTATAAAAAAATAGAACTTTCAAAACGCCGGATAAAGAATCAAACACAATCAAACACAATCTTCTCCCATCTGATTCTTAATTTTCCCTCTACACACACGCACGATCAATTCCCAGTCTAATAAAATCATATGGCAGAGTAAGATTGGCAGCAATTAGAATTTAGCAACCAACCTGACCAGCATTCAGTTTGAGAAAAGTAAAGTATGCTTTACAAGACAGCTTGTAAAGGTTGAATATCCGGTCTACAACTTTTCTCCACGTTTCGATTAATCCCTCGACCACACCGTCATCATGGTCAGCAAGCCATGGGCAGCTGGTCAGGAGGTGTCGCCAGATAACCTCTACCATGTCATCTTCCTCATCGTCATTTTCAGTGATCTGCAGGGCCATATCTTCATCCTGAATGATGTTTAGAACGTTAAAGGTTCAGTCCACGGTAAATGAGCTAGCAGTGCTTTAGGCTCATGGAGCCAAATATAACAACAACTTGCATTTATATAGAAGCCTTTACGCGGGGCAGCGACCTAGAGCACTTCTCCGGCACGCTAACCCGGTGTGTACCCTCCTCTCCCAAGCTGCAATTCTTATGACCATGATATTCTAAGAAAAAAAAATGCCTTAAAGGTAGCCAGCCATCCACGCTGCAGAATAATTTATTGGATCTGATCAGGCAAATGTGAATGATCATTGCAGCTTATTGACTTCCTTTTCAAGAATGATAAAACGGTGGCGTTCAATTTCATAGCGTCAACTGAAAAATAGCGTTTCCTATCTCTCTTGTCAGTTATTCATTTATACTTGCATAAACAAATCGAAGCAATTTACTTCTGCTGCTATGAATAAGAAACAGTAGCACAAGTTTTTTTTTAAATGTTCGCCCATTTCATTTTAGTTTACCTGAATGCCTGTTGGTCTGCACATAGCCTGCCCTAAAATTCCATAAATAGCTTCCTTGTCTTCTTCGGACACATTTTCTGGGAGTAGATTTTGAACTTCTGCCTTCTCTCGAGCCAGAAGAGGAATGCCTTCGCCTTGGCTGTGTTAAATTCAATATTAAACAGATGTAAAAATCAAAGAGCAACTTTGAATAAAAATCGCTTGAAAGTGTAATTTTAGATGTTAGTCTGGCACATATTTATTGGAACATATAATACGACAATAGGTTGATAATTGAATAAAGACTTACCTGGCATTGTCAACTACCTTCCTGCCCCATCTGTAGGCCCAACTGGCCAGCGATGCCCAAGACTTGGCTATTTCCGGGGCCTGAACTGCTGACAGATGATACAATTGCCCCAAAATGAAATCGGGTTCTCCAACACCAATGTTGACTATAAATAAAAATAAATCAGTCAGTACTAATTAAATCTTAACACAAAATACCTTGACAAATAGACTTGCATCGAGCCACTTTACTTACCAGTTGATTCAGCTAATATTTTTGGACAAGCCCCTTCCTCTGGGACTAAACTAGGAGTGGTCATTTCAGCCAACGTATGTATGTTTTTAGACAGAGTCAAGAGGCCGGCAATCGATTTCTGCTGTTGAGCCCTAAAGACTTGCTTTAGCTGGGAAGACATTTCTTTCCATTCTGCTTGAATCCACTTGGTCAACGTTAGGATCGACTTGGCAACTGCAGATTCCGCTTTGGCAGATCTACAATAAGCTATGGCACAAGAACTCAGCATTTCCATGGCATGCGTAGACTGACCTATGAAGACATTAATAAAAAGTGTGGGCATCAGTTCACAATGAAATATTTCGTTACCTCAATGAAGTGTTCAAGTTACTGTACTGAAAGTCATTCAAGAGCAAGCGACAAATATAATTTATCTACATAAAAAGAAGAGACAGTGATTAAGGGGCTCGAACCCACAACCCTCTAACTCACTGAGTCGGGCTGATACACAAAGAGAACAAAGAAAACTAGGACACAATTTAATACCAAAGTGCATTTATTGCACAAACACACAATCGTTACTTACCTGCAGTGTATAACAGCTTTGCCTTTTCAATATCAAGTTCTGGTCCCCACTTTTCATTCACGGTGCCTTGCAATGAGATTTGTTTAAAAAGATGGACCAAATCTTGAGCGGTGATGGTATCTCCCAATGAAGTCTCACTGCACTGTGCGAGGAGCCTGGTTGCCAAAAACACATTTCCCCGTTTGCGAGCAAATTTAACAGCTGTCAGCCCAAGTTCCATGAGATGCCCATTAACTGAAGTGCTGACCCCTGGAAATAAAACCAGAATGTACTTGCAAACGCATCATAAATTGAGAATAATTCTAATTTTCTCCTTTGAAAATTAAAAATTATGCTTTACCTCTTAATTTTTCAGCTATACGAGCTTGGTATACTGTATATCTCAACGCTTGAAGCCATGGGCGGACATCGTGTTGCTTACAGGATTCTAGAGCTTCACTATACAGTGGCAGAAGACAATCCTACAAAAGGAAGATCCTGTTAAATTGATAATGTTCCAACTGAAAATTCACATTCAGACAGTATATCTTTCCCCAACAAACGTACAATCAACCGTGCTCCACAACATAAAATGCAAATGAACAGACGGCATCAGAGAAGTGATCTCATGGTTTGGTGCAGTGCACATCTGGGGAACAACAAGAAATGATGCTTGTGACAGCCAGTCACAATTATGTTTTAGATCCCCCATTAACAAAGCTTTAAACACTCTGCTTCCCTATCCAAGTTGTTTTGATAAGTATATACATCATTGTTGCTTGTGAGTTAGAATAATCAAGAGCAGGAATTCACTATGAGCATCTTTTTGTGCTACCACATCTACCTCTTTATTCATGGTACAACAACTAACAATTTTTTCAAACTGAAACACCATCAGCCAAATAAAACTTTTAAAAAGTTCCTTATTGCAGCTGGCGTAATCCCGGCAAATTAGGAAAAAAAAAGCCCTCCCTTATACTCTGTTTGATGGAGGATCATTACCTCTGTTGATAGCTTGTTTGTCACAGTATTCTCAAGTGCAGTTGAACAGTACAACTGTAGAGTGCTTAGCATCGGCAGTGATCCAGCCATCGATAATGTAGATAATCTTAGTGGTCCAACAGCAATGCGCGCCATCTGTTTCAGATATCTGACTGTATTCCTAAATTGAATGACACACATTTACATGAACATTTAGCCAAGCTGCATTCTATTACCGCAGTTATCAGTTAAGTTACCTCTGTAAAGCACCATTACTTTCTTTGTATCAAAAGGCATTATGGTTGCATAAGATGATGCTTCTTTTTATGTGTTCCTGATCCCATACCAATCTGTGAATTCAAGTCAATTTGGTGGCCCCTCAAGACAACAATCAGGAGTTGTCAATGTTTGCTTGGTGAAGGGCTGGAGGCAGATTCACTCTGGTTTATTCACCAACAGAATTATACATTAAAAAAACACACTCACACGTTTTGTTTACACTGAAATCAAGTCAGATGTATCACTAGATTTAATTGGTGTTGCTAAAGGAACACATTAGGGAAACCGTAAAAACAAATTACCCGATTACAAGTTTCAAGATCTTAATTTGTATACATCCCACATAACAGGACAATCACAGTCAAAAAGTTCACCGTTTGGAAACAATATGTGACGTGACAATACTGGACACAGATTTGGGGATCAAATGAGACGGGTGTGCATTGCCTTGCCAGGGAACAAAAGCAGAACACTGAATACAGTATCATATTCACTTACTCAGTACTGGTTTGGAGTTTCTTTTCCTGCTCTGCTTGGTTAATAGTGGAAGAAAAACACACCGCACTTCTCATTAGCTGAACCTCAATGGCTTTCTGAAGCTCCCTAGGGTCAGGGCTCAGCACATTGGGAAGAAGCTTTTTCATGTCTACAAATTTACAAAAATCATTTTCATTAGTTATTAAACAAGAAACAATTTCAAAATGTCATAATCTGGTAACAAGTCATTTGAAAATGCCATCAAATTAAGTACTAGTGGAGGGTGGGGGAGAGAAAGAATAACACACAGAAAAACATTACATATTTAACTGAAATGAAAATGCAACACACAAAATTTAGTTTCTAACCACAATCATTCATTTCGCAGTACCTTTGGAACCTATGAACATGGAAAAATAACAGTATAGCAAAGATTTCTAGAACCACTTTAAATTTAACCATTCAAATACAAAAATATCACTTTCCAAAATATTAAAGTTAATTGCCTCATCATATTTTATTAACTTACAAATTCCTGATTTTGAAAAACTGTGTGAGTGTAAGACAGTGTTCGATCATGACAGGTCACTGACAGTAGTTTTACATACCTAATTTGTCTTTAGAGGCTCCATTGATAAAGTTAATGTCTTCTCCAGGCAATAGCTCGAGCTGCTCCTGACATGCAGGGAAATCCCCACATTCAAAGCTACTGAGGGCTCTGCAACAAATTGTAAACCTTAACTCAGGAGTGTCACAAGCAACTTAACAGGAATGGCAACTCACATCTTACAAAAAATGTTTTGGCTCAAAAACATACTTTTTTTTAAAAAAGAGTACTAAGGGTTTGGATTTAATAATTTAACTCTATCGACTTCAGCAGCATTTCTGTACCAAAGCATTTCTGTTGCTCACTTGTCAGAAACTAATGAAATTAAATATCAATTAAAAAGGTGTAATTAACCCACACCATCCCAACTCTTGAAATGGGTGAAAACTTGCATTAAATCCAATATTCAGCAGAGCTGAGAGCCTGACTCAAGAATTTGTCCTCTTTCCCCCTCCACACTGATCTTAAAATCAATGAGCCTGGCCAGAGCAGGGCCTATTTCAAATAACAATTAAATGCTATCACTGCAAAAAATACAAAATAGTTAATGCATTCAGTTTCTACCTGATGTAGTTGAAGTCAGCTTTCAATTGGATGGACGATCCATTTACAGTTTTCTTCAAACCTAGGATGCTATTCTGCCATTCCTGCACAGCTGGCCAATCAGACAATGAAATGTAACATTCACAAGCTTTATTTGCCAAATAGTTCCCGACTTCTGGGGAGGCATCACTGGGTTTGGTAAGAACAGTCTTCTTGCCATCAGCTGTATAAATATATGCATGTTGTGTTACATATTAAGACATTTTAAAAGTTGCAATTCAATTGATTTAGAAAGTCACAATCGATCTCATTAATCTCACAATTGATCTTTTGAATCAACATATCCTTACAGCAGTAAACTCTTATGAACAACTGTCAGTTCTTTTCATTTGTTCTCCATATAAAATGCATAAAGCACATTGCATGTACCCATAGAAGTGGATATGATAGCAAAATAATAGGCCATTTAGCCCAACTAGTCCATGTTAGTATTTATATTCCACAAGGCTTCACCCCATCTTAATCTCTTCTCCCACATCCCTCTGTTCCCTTCTCACTCATGTATTCCATAGAGACAACCAGTTTATCTCAGAAGGTGTTCAGGGAGAAAACAAAGGAACAACTGTGAAAGTAGTCTTTAATGTTGGGGAAAAAAAGGACCAGATTTAATTCCTAGAACACAAAGTGAGTCCTATAGGCAATGATCATCAAGGCTCACTTTAAGCTTCGACTTAGCTACTTATCAAATTTGTTTTTAATAAAAACGAGTCGAAAGTACTGAGCAACATCGCTGTGATACCCAGTCATCTGGGTCCAACATGATAAGCAGAGCACGGAAAAATGGCTGCTTTTACAAGTAATCAGAGCGCTGATCACTTCCTCCAAACGGTGAATGTGCAAATTGCTCCACTGGTGCCACTTCCTCTGTAAATTTCACTTACCATTGCCTGAATGCTTTGGACTGGCAGTATTACTACCGCCAGCATTGGCTAATTTGAGAAGGGTTTTATCAAGGCCTTTGATGCTGCAGTCTACTCCAGTCATGGCACACAATTGCTCCTGATATTCAGTTGCTGCCTTTTCAAACCTGAAAAGCACAGAAAAGCAGAGTCGTGAACAAACTACTTTTGTACAAGTTATTTTGAATACATCAATCTTCAAACTAATGCTTAAAAAACATAATGGTTTGCAATCAATAAGTTACACTCAGATCTATATCACCATAGGAACAAGATACGGTCTTATGGTCTTCCTGTAGAATACAGAAATGACAATACAATACCCAATTTAGTTTCCAAATCTAAAAATACACTTAGACCACACAGCTGCTTACTTACCTCCCTTCTGCTTGTTGTGCTACAGAGTTTATCCACAAGAGACTCTTTCCAAGTACTGCTGAAGACCAGACAGCCATTCCCTGTATAGCTTCGGGACAATTCAGCTCACACAGCGCTTCCACAATCATCATAACAGTCACTTCAATTTCATTTCCCTAATGAAGACAGCCAAAATAGTTAGTCACTTTCTGACCAGACATTCCATTGGACAAATAAAACACACAGTACAGTAATATTAGGTGACAAAACCGCCCAGAATACTGTAGAAAATGGATTGCGGTTGTTGAATTGCATTCAATTCTTCGCTCAGCTGTTAACAAAAACAAGATTTAATTCTGCAATTGTGAGACAAAACATACTTAAATACATACTGTATCTGTAAAAATAGCCTAAACTGTGATCAAAACGAAACCAAACCAGACTAGCAGATTCTTTAAAGTCAGATCCTTTTACAAGACACAAATACATATGAACATAGGTGTCACAATCTTTGGGAATGGGTGTATGGGTGGTGGGGGAGAATTCAAAGACTCTTTACTGACTGAATTACAAAAACGTGACGCTCGGTGCTAGTTACTGCATATAAAGCTCAACTACAAGACATTAGATCCTTTGTGTGAAAAACAGTTATATAACGCAGTAGACAGTCATCCATTATTAGGTGTAACATATCTATCTTAGAAGCCTCGTATTTTAAATGGAATTCATAAAAGCAACCGGAAACTAATTTAGTTTGGGAATGTTGGACTTCTTTCATAGATACAAGATGAAAGGACAAATTTGATAATTCTCTAAAGAGAGGTGTTGCCCCACCTTAAGCAATACAATGAATGTCCCAGCTACGTTTAGTTAAAAGAATGTGTAGAATCAGAAAAAGACCTTTGTGGTCTACATCACATTGAAGAAAAATTGGATTTTTAAAAAAAATATTGAAAATCTTCACTTTGCTTGTATCACTTTTCTGCTTACACCAAAATAATTATAAAATGAATTCCATAGTGATGTAAAACTGGCTTGAATCATTTTAAGCATACCTGAGTCACATTGTTCTTCATCTCCGTCAACAAATCAAACCCATGCCTGACTGTCACAGCTGGCTGTCCAGCCAGCAAACCAACCCGCATGATAGCCACACGAATCCTTGTCAACCAATCTTGACACGTCTGACGATTTGTGTAGAAAAATGTCCGAATAACCTGCAAAGTCAAAAACATTGTACCACAGCTCAAATATTAATAATACAAACAAGATTTTCTCAGCAATTCAGACAAGTTATATAGCTTAAAAAAGTTACAACATGGTACAACAAAAACCTTGAACAATTACAAGCATTAATTAAAACATTTGCGTCACTGCGACTGAAATTAACATGTCCAATAGTAACCTTGGGTGGTGCCATGAGTGCATTGGCACATCCTTCGTATGCATTGTACATCAGCTTCTCAAGGTTTTCTAAATACTGTAGAAGAAGAATAAGTCTCAGCTGGTTACTGCTATGTCCATCATCGTTGTCTGCAACAGTCCACTGGCTTACATCATGATCAGGGTTCAGAGTGTGAGCAGCCAGGCTCCTAATAATACCTAGTTTTGTTTTAAAAAAAAGAAAATGGAAAACGTTTAATATCAACATTGCATTGTTAGACTGGTAACGTTCTGATGAAGAAGTCATTTGTTTACAAATGCAGTGATAAACCACAAAACCTTTCAAGTGCAGGACAATGGATTAGCTTGTAATGTAGCCTCCACAGATTGTGAGCAAAACAGAACGGTTTAAAATTGTAATTGTTTACAGTAGACAATTACACAATTCACCAGAAGCTGGAAGGGTACTTCATTTTCTGGTGATTGTGGATTCATGGGAGATCCTCTCTTGGGACGTCCTCCCAACGTGAAAAGCGCCACACAAATGTAATTTTGTTGCCGTTGATAGGTGAACTTGCGCACCAGCAAGGCGCTTAATAATGGGTCTGATCTGCATAGTTTATGAATTACCTTAACATTTAAGGGATTTCACAGGCAATGAAGGAATATATGGCAAGATGGCATACACAGGGCTATGTATAGCTCGAATTACCTTCAATAGTCTGAAATGTATCTTGTGCTCTGCCCAAAGGTGTTCGTAGCTTTGAAAGAACTGTGAATTGTGCTGCTTCCCAAACTGCCCACTGCCACAGCACAGCCTCCGTTTTCAACAGATTTCGAGGAATAGAGGATTGTTCAGGTTTGTCCAGTCTCTGACAACTGTGAAACAGTCTCTCCAGCCAATGATCCTTGCTGAAAGAGGAGCAGAAAAGCTGCAGCAAATTTAAAGTTTCTGAGGCCTTTATACTGATGCAATGATTTGGAAAATTCTACACACTGGTTCGCCCAATATAGGATATATTCAGTTTGTTTAAAACCTTACCCAATTCTGTGACAGCTTCCATATAAAATGAAACTAATAAGATCCGAGAAGTCCTGAGGATGAAACGTGTTATTCGGAGCTTTACTCATGTGAGTACTTATAGCCAACGAGATTCCTTGTACCTCTGTGTGGTGGGTGTTACTGTGAATAAAAATTAGGGTATAGTGAGATCATACATTAAATACAATTATATAATAATGCAATGGATATAGCTCCTTTCACGTCTGGAGGATGTCTCAAAGCGCTTCACGTGATATGCTTCACAAAAACCTAAAATATTTTAGTAAATGACGCAAGCAAATCTGTACAAAGCGAAAGCAATTCCGATTTTTCTTAATATAAAGTCTTAAAACTGGCCCTACACAGTAATTCGAATACCTCTGTGAAATCAATTAATGTATATTTTGCCCCACAAAGATAGGTTTTCTGCATTTACTCCTTTGCTAATATCATTTCATGGCCCAAGTACCCTAAAGCTTTATACGAGTCTGTCCCTGGATAACACTTCACTCTTAACTTGATGAACTAAAATTTGAACTGTGTAAATAAGTTCCATATTTCTTTCTGTAAGACATTCTGGTGATTACTTGCAATTATGAAGAACCTACGACACAACTGGGCACAAAACAGTTTTGTTTCAGATTCCAGCATCTGCAGTATTTTGTGTTTTGGGCACAACAGGGTTGATTTGGTGGGAATTTAGTAGGTTAATATGAAGCTCTTTCCACTTTCTTTCTATAGCTAGTTTCAACATAGGCAGTGACTTCACCAATTAAACCTTTGAGGGACCAAACCCTCCTCATATTTAATTATTCTTCGAGTTTTTAAAGAGTTTTTTTTAAAAGAAAAAAAGACGTGTTACCTTAAAGTTATATCTAGAGGAACAGTCTTCAGAAGTTTTCCAAACGCCTGCCTAACACGAATTCCACAGTGCACCAGCTGTACACGACACACGTCGACACATCTGTAAAGAGAAAATAATATCATCCAGGGTTATATCTTAAAAAGTTTAAGGTTCACACACAATTTAATTTTTAGTGATAAAACCCACGAACTATGAAAAGATTGTTTCTCAAAAAATTCTACCTCCGCAACAGGTCATTTGGCAATGAAGAAGAAACCATTTGCAGACTGCTGCATGCTTGCAAACAGATGGAAGAGTCTTCGTGGAGAGCTGTTTAATTTTGAAAGAAAGCAGCGTTAAGAATCCGAGCTTTGCAAAATACACAAGAAACAAAGGAGTACTGCTTGGCAGAAATCTTACTTACCATTCAACAACAACCCTTTGCAGAACTTGTGAAAGGATGGTATTGTAAACAGGGGAGCATAGGTCTCCGATTTCTTCATTAGAATGGTGATTTCTAATGCCCAGGTCAGTAACAATTTCCTTACAAAATAAACAGGTAAATTAGTAAATACCTAATATTACTCCCAAATATAATGCTGCAGAATATGCTTTATGGCTTGTAAATAGGAAATAGAAAATCTGTCTTACCTTGCATCTTGGTTCAAAAGATCTTTACTGAGCAACGTTCCTAAAACATTGAGTATGATGGGAAAATGTTTCTTTGTTGCCATGGTGACTGTACTGATAACAGCACCATCAAAAAGAGAAGGGGATGATGAACTAAGACTGCTGGATATGAAGTGGTCGTGCCTGTGAACATAAACCCAATCCAACATTATACTACTCAATTTGGAGCGAGCTGGGATTTTACTGGTATTGAAAAATGACAATGTACTTCTTTCCAATTGCATTGAATTTGGAAATTGTGTTAACATTCAAAATTTCAATGCCTTTTCTTGTGAGATGGGTTGAATTCCAAAAACAAGAGAGGGAATACTGGAATACAAAGCACAGGCGGGGCATAAAATAATTTAGATGGAGCGAGAAAGCATTTGAGCAGCTCAAAATATATTTGCTTGAAGAACAACAACAGCAAGATTCCATTTATAGAGCGCCTTTCACGTCGGGAGGACGTCCCAAGGCGCTGGACAGTTGGGTCAGGACCCGAGCAGGGGGAAATGGTCAGGGTGAGGAGAGGGAAGGGAGGGAACGAGGAGGGGGTAGAGAGTCGAGAGCGGAGCTGAAGGCACGGTCAAAGAGAAAGGTCTTGAGACCGGCCTTGAAGGAGGAAAGGGAGGAAGCGGCGAAGGCACTGGGGGATGGAGTTCCAGAGCCTCGGGGCTGAGAGGCTAAAGGCCCGGCCACCGATGGTGGCCCGCATAGTTTTGCCTTTCCTCTCGATTCAACATGCCTCTCTTGTCCATCTCTCATATGCTGTTACCTTGTACAAGACAGATATGGGGAGGTTATTGGTAGTCAGAGCAATTTCCAATCCTCAGCCAACCCTAAGCCCATCAACACTAGGAATAATGGATTGACTTCAAAGAACAAAGAACACAATAGCTTCTATCAATTTCCACCAGGTATCCACTTGATCGCAAAGGAACTAAAAATACATTATGTGTGCATTGGGTAGAAGACTGGAGAAAACTGAATAAATAGCACTATTTATTCTTCAGCAAATTAAATCTTGGTGTTCTAAACCGCTCCAATGGAAGCAATCAAATGAATTTTCAAAGAAAAAAAATCATTCCATTAATTCAAATGTCATCTCATTTCCATGCGACATGACAAGTAGTTAATGAAAATAACAGTATAAGTATTTAATAGGCTCAAGTTACAATAATTAAACATCAACACACCTTGTGCAATGGGAATACAGTGTATACAGGATTCCATACTGGATGGCAGGATAATGAACAGCAAGGTCAGCATGAACAACAGTAAGGTTATCACTGAGTAGGGCGAACACAGTTGGGGAAAGAGCCCACATCTGTAAAGAAAGGACAAGAATAATTAACAAATTTCAAAGTATATATCCTTTTAGAAAGCGTTTCCATTGAACATATCAAATCGACAACATTTGATGAAGGTGAAGCACACCACAACTCCAATACAACAGACTGAGATGGATAGAAATTTGTTAGATAAGGGCATCAAGGGAAATGGGGAAAAGGTGGGTAACTGGAGTTGAGGTACAGATTAGCTATGATTTAACAGAATGTCAGAACAGGCTCGAGAGGCTGAATGGCCTACTCTTCTTCCCCATGTTCCTACACCACACAGTGGGAGAATGCAAGCTTGTAATTTGCATCTGTTGTCATCAGGAGGAGAGGCGAGGTACTTCCTCAAAAGGAACAGTGGATTATCGAAAAATAAAGCAGCCAACCCGAATGGTTTCACAGACGTCCTATAGATTGAATTAGACTGGGATACCTTTAAGCCACAAAATGTGCAGTGACAGAGACAGAGAGCAAGAAGAGAGAGAACTGCTGTAAGGACTAACATTAATCAGTGGGAACGTAGATGCCCTAGAACTAAAAATATTTCATATTAGGATAATACTTACTCCGATTAAGGAATTTTTTGCATTCCCAATTGTAGTAAGGGCACTTAAATCAAATACGATTATGAATTCTGCACTGTCGTCCTTGAATGTTATGTCCTTGAAAGCTTCATGCTGTATTTCTGAACAGGCCAGAGGAAGAGCCAGTTCTTGAAGGAGACTGTTCAGAGCACAGGTCATTTCTCCCAGGATGAGCTTGTAAGCCGCCTCTAATACAGGAATATTCTTTAAACTTAGCACAGCTTGATACACAAATTGTGCTGCTGAAACAACCTATACAAAAAACAAATGACAACATATGAAGATGGATGAAACATTAGAAAGGCTCACTATTTGTGAAATACAACAGGAAAGATGCAATTGGTCATTATAGCAAACATAACATAAATTAAACGTTAAGACCATTTAGTGGAATAACGCCAATAAAAGGCATCCAATCTAAATGCAATAGTTTCTTGTCAGTAGCATTTATAATAGGGTGTAATCTCTACATTTTAACCACTACATAATTCTTTTAACCCAGTACTTCTCCCCAGAATTCTAGGATTACTATATGCAATAAAGCTTCATCAGCCTTGAACAATATTGTATTTCTTAAAAAGAGCCTTCACCATTTTACTCGACCCAAATGCAGAGAACAGTGCTGATGATGCAAGTTATGAGCAATTGCAATTTAAAATGGCATTATCCCTTATAGACCTTGCATGTTAGACCACAGCCAACTAATCAAACCTGAAACCTACCTCCTTTTCTCTGTGAAATCGAAGCTGAAGCAACTTGGAATCTGGTGAAAACAACCTTTCTACGAATGTTGCTGGCAATTTTGTATTTATTTGTTCCACTATCTGGAAAACAAATGACTACATTAGTTCACACTGCACAAGGAAATATTAGATGGTTAGAAATTTAATAAACTATGCAAATTAAAAATTAATAAACCAACAGCATAGGTTTTAATCAATATTACTTGTACATTAACCACATAAGTGGCAGAAAAATGCAAGAGCTTACTCACCAAGGTCAGCAAATTTAACACTGAGATGATATATTCAGCACCAAACATCTGACAACCATCCATCTGGTCCAACCCATATGCAATGGTCATATCACAGTGTTTGGCTATATCAGAGTCCATGCTGCCCAGCAGAACACAGACACACTCATTTGCAGCCGTCAATACTGCCTCAGAAAAGAAAACTTGCTTTGCTGTGGTCACACAATTCACAACTCTGAGAAGGACCTAGATATTAAAAATGTCAGTACAATCAAGTTCGGTAAACATGACAGATCATCACACAATAAAATCAAAGACACCCTCCCCTGCAATTCTTGGGACACTGATGTAGATCTAGATTTTAGATTGAATTAAGGGAAAATAATCTAGGTCAGATAATCTCACTGTTCTCTACATCTCAACTCTACTCCTGCAAAGATGAAGCATTGGGTATTCTTAAAACACTCTCGCGTGATGCCACAAAAGCAGCTTTTATCCTATTACCATCCTAAATACGATACGAATCTACAGATTTCAAATTTACTCATTTCAAAAGTTAATACTGACATTGAATCTTTAAGAGAGGTGCTTTCAAACCACTTCAACATGTTAAGCTTTCTGAAATCACAGCTTTCTAATTGAATAACACCGAATATAAATTTTACATGTTAATTTCTGGCACAATCTGAATCTTAAAACATGTGCTTACATCAGTGACATAGGCCTCAGTGATTGGAGGTCCTCTGATTGGGCTGAAACGTTCCCCAATACTTCTCACCACAGTACTGAACACCCTTAACAGGGCTGCTAATTTTGGTAGAGACACTGAAGGAGGGGGAATATCCTCATCAACAGATTCCCCAGAAGCCACATGACTAAGATCCTGTAAATATATTAAAAACATCCATTCAGAATTCAGGAGATACATCAAGTCCACAAGTTAATTCTACTGAATACTTTCCTGTTACATGGTGCAGACTGTTTTTTTTTTAAAAAAGACACTTGGTTCTTATCTCCAACTGGTATTTAAAAGATGAACATGAAATCAGGTTATGTTATCTACTGAGTTCCATTTAAAATCTCTTGTGCAGTTTTCCCAGGCTGGCTGGGGAAAAAAATACATATAGAAAGTACTAAGCATTTACTGTGCTGCTAGGTGCTGCTCTGCCTGTGTTTAATGGATACGACATTTTTATGCTCGTCTCTGAATAGCCGAAAACTATATCATGTCAAGATACTGCCAGGATGGAAGGCAAAGTGGATGGACCTTGGTCTTTTTTCGCCTAGCAATTACTTATGCTCTTATTCTTGCCATACCTCTGCATAAGCCTCCATATCTTCCAGAAACTGCCCCAGAAGCGTTGTGGAAAATCCAAGGTCTGCAACCCAGAACTGTTCCAAACACTGTAGCCAACCTATGAAATACATTTTAAAATATTTATTTAGTAAGCTTTAATATTTAAACCTCCCTGGCCATTTTTTAAAAAAGTTCATATATGCACTTTACTGGATTTCTCACATTCGCCAACAAAATCCCTTCATGCCCTGGCATCCCCACTGCATCCGCTCTCCTGCTACTTGTCCCTCGTCCCCTCTGCTCCACCATCAGCAGCTGTGCTTTCAGCCACTGCATCCCGAAACTTTGGAACACTCTCTCTCTCAATCCCTTGCGCCCTCCTTCTCCATTTTCAGATCATGCCTAAAGACTTTGATCTTCATTAAGCACTCAGAGACGCTAACCTAAGTGAAGGGCGCTATATTATTGCAAATTGTTGGAGTACTGGATTGCATGATTTAGAATGTTTCAATATTCAATGTCTTTAATGTTTATACCTTAACTCAATGATAAACAGAATGACTTTGTTTGATAAGATCTTCTTCATTAACTTATTTTCAACTAAACTGGGCCGGTCTGGATAAAGATCAAACATATTACTATTTAAAAAAATAGGCTTGGTTCACAGCCAGTTTTGCGCAACATTAAACTTACCCGAGACTTGCTGTGTAAGGGAATGTTTTTGGGTGTGATCTATATGCCATCCAACAAGTATATCGACAGTATCCTGTGGCAATCAAAGCACACATAAAATCAATACTTCACCGAGCCAAATTCAGCTCTAGAAATGATATAACTCATCCCAATGTTCTTACCCTAAAGTTGGTACTAAAGATATGGGGGTAGCAACGCGCCACCAATAAAATGCATTTCACACACTGGCACAGTAGCTCTGGAGTGTCCACATTTTCCAAAATGGATTGCAGACTGGTCATCACCAGCTAGAGAAAACACAAGCAAGTTAAAATGACTTTCCTCTGAACGTTTATATAAAAAACACACACAACAACCTTGTACTAAGACAAGGAAATCAAACTGCAACAAAAAGGAATTTCAACAAACCAATGGGATTTAAAATCATGTCAGAGGCTCATAATGTCTTGAAAAGGATTGCAGCCAGCGTTCCAGATAGTGCTTGGAATGTATTATACTTATATTCCCATTCCCTTCACTTTTAAAGCTTCACTTTTAAAGAAAATGCTATGCCAGTCAGTCATAACCTTCCACATTTCTGGATGTTCTGAAGTGGTTTTATATCAAAATGATTGCAATGGTATACTTCAAAATCTCTTAGTGAAGCCAATTATTGTAAAGAAAGCAGCAAATGCAAATCCACCAATTGTATCTAATTCCCCAAATCCAAAAGGTAATTGTAATTTCCAAATAACTGTGGAATGCAAGTACATTTCATAAATATTAGACCCTACACTTCAAGCTTGCTATTTAAACAGAAAACAAAATAGGACAAAGTAATTTTTTTTAAAAAATTTAAAAACGAGAAATAATTTATGGTAAATCTAAGTAAAAAGGTAGCTGTTATTCTAACCTGCATTATAGTTGAAAATGCCTTCTTCTCTCCCGCAGTTTCCAGTGCTTTGTAGGTGGCACACAAGTACAGAAGTTTTACCTCATCTTTAGTGGAAGAGCTAAACTTGCTAAAAATCCACTTGAAGATCTTTTCTGCCTCGTAACTCAAAGACACACACATCAAGCCAAGGCAACAAGCCCCTTCTTGTCGTAGATCGTGAAGTAGTTTGCTACTGTTAATATAATTTTTTTTTAAAAGTTAGAAAAAAGAAACATACATTGCATACATGCCTCAGAAATCACATTACCCATTGAGAACTTGTCCTGAATGATAAATGCCCAAATTAAATTAAAATAACTTGTATAATGTCTAATTTGTGCCATTGCAACATTATTAATCACTTGTTGAATCATTTGTATTCTGACTAGTTTGTGCTGTGATTCTATATTCTATGCCAAAATATAGAATCACAGCACAAACTAGTCAGAATACAAATGATTCAACAAGTGATTAATAATGTTGCAATGGCACAAATTACAGTATACAAGTTATTTTAATTATGCTTCCCAAGGACTACTCTGCCTTTCCCCACCTCGGCAACATCGCCCGGCTCCGCCACTGTCTCACAACGCAGAACGCCGAAACTCTCATACATGCATTCATTACACCAAGATTTGACTATGCAAACTCCTTGCTTGTCAGCCTCCCCAACTCCTCCCTCCATATGCTGCAGATCATCCAGAGCTCTGCAGCCTGTGCCCTCTGCCGCACTAGGATCTGTGACCGTATCACCCCCATCCTCGCCCGATTCCACTGGCTTCCCATCACACAGAGGATACAGTTCATGATCCTGGTCCTCACCTTCAAAACCCTCCATGATCTTGCCCCCCCCCTACCTCTGCGACCTCCTAACCCCATACCATCCTGCCCCTCCCTCCGCTCAGCAGGTTCCAGCCTGCTTCACATCCCCCGCCTGCCTTCAGCCACTCTGCCCCCACCACCTGGAACTCCATCCCGCAGTCCCTCCACCTCTCCCCCTCCCTTGCCTCCTTCAAGATCCACCTCAAGACCCTCCTCTTCGACCATGTTTTCGCCCCCTGTCCTCCATCCTCCCCAATCCCGACTCCCAGCTCAGGTTCAAAACACTGACTGTCCAACACCTTTGGACATCCTCCTGATGTGAAAGGCACTGTACAAATGTCATTTTCTTGTTGTTATATATTAAACAGCATTTAATAATGTAATATTTTTCATCTATAATACTTTGTAAAATATTTATTTTTAAAAGACGTTTATAGAAACAAGGGTTCATAATTTGCTTGGTTATACTTGGGGCTCTCTTTTAAAAAGTTGATTCCTAATCTAAGGAAAATTAAATTGTCAAAAAAAAATGAAAGTTTACTCTACTTATCAGTAAATTTCAAATTATTCCTGTGTGTAACACGTACCTTTCATTAAGCACATCCTGCAATGCAGTCAGGATATTATCCAGCTGCTTAATTAGTACCTGGAATACAAATAAGAGGTGAAATAAAACACACAACCACAATAAGCAAGTGTGTTAAAAAAAACTTTGCATTCAATTTACTTTAAGTTAGTTTTCGTTATGAACACATAAGTTACCAGTTTGTTTTCTGGCTGCTGAATAAACTCTTTCAGTTGCTTTATCGTAGCCAGCCGACGCTCTCTGTCATCTTCACGGGAAATCCTCCGCAGAAGATTGGACAGTCGAGACTCATCAGAATAAGATAAAGATCGCTCTGTAAACAAACCAAGGATGGCAGATACTTCATATTAACGCAGCACAAGTTTACATTTATATAGCGCCCTTTCTTGTTGAGAGAATGTCCCAAGGCGCTCAAATACAACAATAGCTCCTTGTAATATAGTTTGTTGGGTTTGTTGATAGCACGATTGATAGCACTAATAAGCATGCCAACTCCCAGATTGTCAAGTCGCTAATTTTTACTGCGTTGAAGGGGGAGCTGTTTTAATGGCGTTTTAATGCAGACCAGTATTTTGAATCAAGTCTTCCTGTAGGCATGCATTGTGAATACATAAACAATGACCAGTCATCTTGCTCCATTACAACCCATCCACTGTTGATGCTGTGTATAACAGGATTCTATTGTATTTTAGAATTAAACACTGAAGATTATTAATATAGTAATTCAAAGAGAAATTAATATAAAAGGGTACAGGAATTTTTCATGTGGGCATACTAAGTTAGATGTGTCTATATGAAACTAAATAAATCTGAAATAAAGCAACATTTTGCCATAACACCTTAGTTGCGTTTCTTTAGACCTGAATAGGGTAAAGTACTAAGAATGGTTAATAGTGGCGGTGAAAGGCAGAGAAATTGGATCAACGCATAAGAAACAGATTAGCATCAATATACAAAATAAGGTGAGACTCTATGATGCACGTCAAAGTCCTCAAAGGACAGGCATTTCTGCTCAAATGTAGAAATTAAATAATAGTAGAACATTTTGAATCATCCAAGGCATTTTAATGCCTCACCTCATCAAGCAATGATTTAAAACAGGTAAAGTAGAAGGTACTCTATTCACTTACCCTGTGATTTCCTCATCTCCTTTGTGGCTAAAGCACGGTTCCCATGCTGAACGCTGCTTACATCCAAGGTCACATTGTTAACCCTCAGCTCTTGCCCCAGCGACTTCCTACCATAAGCATTTTCCCCAAGTCCTCCATTGACATCATATCTGCCTGTGAACGACAATACACAAATGTATTTGCCATTTGATCAAACTGTAATGAATTTAACTCACAAGTTAATAAAGTTTCCTTCAGATCAAAAAGGAGGAGCAAGCAATGCTTATGGATTTAACTCTGTGTTAACAGACAGACCGTATTCAAATTGCCAACTTGAATCAAACTGGCAATGCTGCAGGGATCTGCATAGGGATCAGAAGCAAGAACCAAAGATCGTTTTCTCTCTCCTAAGCCTAAAGAGGACAATTGTAGTGCCTTTAATGTGTTGTAACATGTAAAATACATATACCAACACTGGAGTGGAGTGCCTTTCAAGGAGACTGAATGCAGTTTCCCCAATGTCCTGCTGAGACATTGCAAGAAATCCATTTGCAGCACTATATAATAAAGTAGTATCAGATAATGTAACCCATAAAGTATTCAATGCACAAGGCACTTGCTCAACAGGTACCAAAAGAAAACTGGGACAATCCCACTCATAATGTTTGCTGTGAGCTGAAATTAATTAAGAGGTTAAAGTTTCTTACCCCCCTCATCATTTTGAAATCCAGTAAGGATTCGGATATCATCGTGTCTATGCCGAGACACACCGGCGGAACTGGTTGGATGTAATCCGTAAGAGGCAGGATTGCCCCGATCCCTGGTCAAAGGATACTTTAAATTGTCTTGATCAGCTGATGTACTGTCAATCCTATAAAATGAAACATCACAGAATTTAAAAGCACTTAATAGATGAGGTCAAAAATGTAATCAGAAGAAGTCTGTTCCTCATTGAAACTTCCTCTGCAAAATTCCCCATTTGAAAGAGAATTCAAATTCTAGATCTTAGAATTTAGCCAATTTCAATTTGGAACCAGTTAAAGGTGCTTTCAAAGAGTCTCAGGTGTTTTGCATCTGCAATAGTGAAAAAGCACATTTCTCATTCCGTACACAACTCATTCACAGAGCCACACAAAACGTTAAAATACCTCTGCAAATTGACAAATACCAAAAGGGCCAAATTTCTGTCTATCGACTTACAATTACTCAAAGCAACCAAGGACCACGAAATTGAACCCGTTTCCAAGCTTAAGACGTGCCAATTTAACTTTCCCACCTTGACTGGGTGCCAGATATATAACAAAGGAGCATGAACCCACATCCTATTATTCTGTCACAGTAATATACCTGCTTATAAGCTTTTGAAAGGTGAATCTACTGTTTTACAATTAACTGGCAGACGTACCGACGTTAACCAATGTACTGCTGGTCACAATTATGGAATGAAAATAAAGAGTTAAACATCTCCAAGCAAAAAGTGGAGAGAAAATTGGTGAGTAAAAAAATATTTGAACAGAAATAACCACTCACCCCCAATTCAGACGAGAATTGTAATCGTTGGTCACCCCTATCATTACCAACTTTTCTCCTTTCCAAACGGAGCAGTTTATCAGCTCAAGTTTAGGCATCAACCGTACAAGAACAAGCCAATGTGAACTCACTCACGAGTCCCGGCAGACTCATTTTTGATTGAAAACGAACGGCCATCACACCAATCGCAACAAGCCTATTGATATGTCCTTTTTTTTAAAAATAGTAAAAAATATCCTGTAGAAGGCACAAGCCTTTCTAATCGTTGTGGACAAGGAATAAAAATAGAATTCTGGGTACAGATTCCAACAGCGCCATGCTGCTGACAATTGTTATTTTCTTTTTGTCTTTGAGCTTGAACACCGCAGTGTTAGGTTTCGTTAGTCCAGCCAAACACTGGGTCCGTGCCTCTTGTGCTTTTCTTGATATAGATGCTGACTTCTCTCATAATATATTTCCACAAAGAATGGCTTCAGGAGAATATGTTCCTGACACCAATAACCTTGATGCCAGGAAGCAAACAAACAGCATCCCCTTGTGGGAATATTATTATAGAAAGCAGATCTCTTCTACAAGTGTAGCAAACAGAGAAATTTACGAAGCTTCTCAGATGGACAAACATTCCTCGGAATACACCCAGATTTGTAAAATCTTAAAGTACGGTTATCACTAGACGTCTTCCAACAAGGAAGAGCTTGCTTTATAACAAACTAACACAAGTGATAGGCTCTTATCAGAAAATCACCAATTCTTTAAAAACAATTCCAAAAATCACTTCTCCTCCAACCATAAAAGTCCTGACTCGCAAAATTACAGTAATCGGGAGTTCAAATAACCTTATGATTTACGCTCACTGAAACACTTGGTTGAATTGTTACCTTGTACATCGACAAGTATCCAGGAACCTCGATTGAATATAGAGTACTGCAATAACAAAACCAACCCAACCACTGCCATTTTGGAATACCTGCGTTCCTTTAAGGAACGGGAAAGCCTCGGTTATAAGACGCGCGTAACCTTCACGTCTCTTCAATAGCTTTCTCACTCTATATTCCAAGTCTTTTTTGGAAGCACCGTATCAGAATGCTTTACAATACAGGTCTAAGACAGTTGCCATGGAAATGGAAGCATTCTGTGAGTGTACATTCTCGACAACTCACTCCATTCAGAACATATTGACGTTTTTCATTCCCCCCCACCCCTCAAAATCACCTCCCTGGCCAATTTGGGATCTTTCGTACAAATACAGTGCCATTCCAATTTTTTGCCTTCCCAACCAATGGAGTCCCCCCCAACGATTCAGAAATGGTTTGGATCTACGCGGCCTCGAAGATTCGGGGCTTTCCAGCAGATCTACTAAAGTTCTACGAAAACCTATTCTTTTCAGCCCAGTTCTAAACCCATGAGCTAAACAATGGCAATGGTCCGCACACAATCTTGGCGTTCCGAAAAAGAAGAGTGATTGCGCTATCGCTTTCAAAGACCGCGTTTGATTTTAAATCATAAAAGCCACTTTCAAAGGCATTACGCCAGAAGAATGCTGACTAATTCAACAAAAAAAAATTATACGTTGGGGGAATCTCATGAACTCCACTTGTAGAAAAACAGGCGGTTCAGTTCATTCAAGGACACACAGGCAGCAATTCGTGAATGGAAACGTCCTTCCCCACTTTCCAAATTTCCCCTTTCTACCTCCAATTCAAATGAAAATTTATATCCCCTGAGCTAGATAGGGAAATCGAAAAAATCTCACTCCCAATCGTTGTCAGTGTGACCTGTTAGGGCATTCATGGATATTAAATAAAAACTAGATGCAATGTAGCTGTTGATCAATGAGTAGCTTGCTCACACAAATAAGCGTTAGCCGCTTGGGCTAAGAAACTGAATTGCAGACGGTATCTATAGAACCCAGTACCCAGAAATACTTATACCCCAGCAAGGCAGTACCTTTGAGTGGAGGGAAACCATGACAAAAATAGGATCAAGTCGTCACAACCATGACATTTTCAAAAATAACAATCAGTTTTGAAACAGACATTAAAAAATACCTAGGAAAAACATCAAGTGAAAGTTTAATGATGGGCTGGTCTGATAGTCGTGACTTATTCAATTACATATTACTGAATATAGCTGCAGTAACTGACAGGACTGGTCAGGTTTTCTGTTGAATCAATTGGCATGCTTGCTCCTGACTGAGGAGTTCAAACACATCACCAAGATCATTACTTGCGTGATTTGCAAATTTAACTTCAAGACACTCCAAAATTCAGATCCCTGCCCACAGAGCAGTAAAAGTAACCAAGCAGTTACAATAATTAGTTTTGCTTGTAGTATTACTTTGTTTGGTTAGGTACTAAACTCCAATGATAAAATACTTCAGGATCCAAAATGAACCTAGGGTTGGTTGAATCATCAGCGATTATTTATATAGATCTTTTCCTTGATGAGATTAGATAGGTGAAGCAAATTCCACAACATGGTAGAAGTTGCAAGCACATTTGACAGTCAGAAAGTACATTTGATGGTTTGAGATTTTTTATATATTTAATTAGCCCAAAGAAAATTGTCATTCGGTGCTATGATCCCATGTCAAGACATACAGTACTGGTGCTACGCTCAACAAAATGTTACTTCAGATGAAGGTTTGATATTCCAGTTTTCCAGCCTTGAAAGTAAAAATAATTGACAGTTCTGTTTTGAAGTGTGCACCAAGTTAAAAATCAAACACTGCTGTTGGACACTCTCTGCCAACAAATCACAATTTGAAATATAATGCAATCCAATTATTTTCCCAATTAAATGTTCCTTTCACTATTTATAACTGATCATTAATCATAGCTGAATGTTTATCTGAAGGCCTAAGCAAATGAATGAAATAGTATTAAACCACCATTAGTTGATTTATATATAATAATAATCCTTGCATTTGATATAGCGGCTTATCATGTCTTCTAGGCGTCTCCAAGCACTTCACCGAATATACTATGAAGTGAAGTGACGGTACTTGTTATTTGTGGGCGAAAAGCAGCAGCCAATTGCACACAGCAGTGCCCCACAAACAGTCGTGGATTAAGTGACCAAATTATTATTTATTTATTTAGAAGAGATCATTATTCCCGGAAAAGCGATCCACCAATCGACTAACAACTGGGTAATCAACTTACTCCTAGGTAAACAGAGGTGTGTGGAGTAAGGAAACATGCCCAATGTTTCGCCCTGCCCGGGAATCGAACCCAGGTCCTCTTGCTTGCAAGGCAAGTGCTCGAATTAGTAAGATACAGGACTATATAGAAAAGGACAACCTAACATTGTAATAAAGAAAACCAAATGGCCACTAATATTTGATCTCTTAATAATGGTTAACTTGGCTGACAACTATATAAATCACTGAAGTTATAAATCATTCCATCACAGGAGGCAAGAAAAGAATAGCCGACAAAGTGACAATCCAAGTGACAAAATTGGAGTTGTGGACTTATTGACTTATTGTCATCACAAGTTTCAGTATCAGGTCAGTGGAAACATAGCAAAATCTTTGGGTATTGCAAGTGCAAAATTATTGAAATGGGGACATCTCTACAAGGCATCCTTTTAAGGCCACCCACATCTCATTGGAACAAGAACTGCTGTAGAGCCTTTGCAACAACTTGCACTTGCTGAATATAGTACCGTTAACATAGAGAAGTGCTTCACAGGGATTGGAGGGAATTCAGAAATAAAAATCTATACAAAATGAAAATGCAACAATGATTTGCGTTTTCATTATCAAAATCAGGAACTATTTTTTTGAGAAGTTCAAATTAAGTTCAAATTACACAAATTTTTTTTTTGGTTGTCGCCAGGAAATAAATATTGGACCACATCATAGATGAGGTATCAGACTATAGACTGGTGACAAGTATACTATGGCGACAGCTCAAATCTTTAAGCACACAAACTTGTGATCAAATCAAGGTCTGTTAAAAAAACAGTAGGCAATTATTTTTCAACATGTGAAGAAAGGGTGCACGAGAGGGGAGGAAAAAAAGTCCTCTATATGAGTCAGGACCTCAGCTCCGATTTTACAGAACATGAGATTTTGTGTGCACTTATCCCTCCTCAAATTTGCATGCAATATTTCAGTCAATGCAAATCATCCTAGAGTTTCAACGATGATTTTAAACAAAAATATCATTCTCCAAAATATTTTATGCAACAGTAACAGCTCAAGTAATCGTATTTACCAGAGGAATCCAGTTTCCATCGGTTTTATGAGCCATTCTTTCAACAAAGCATCTTAGTTGATGAGAATTATAGTACACATCTTAAGAAACTGGATCAAATCCACCCAAAATACAAGCAGTTTTTAAAATTCAATCAGCTACGGCTGCAATCAAATCAAGATTCTCCTTCTTCCAACAATATACTGTCAATCTTTCTAAAATAATGACAATCTCTATCATGGGCAAGCTCTGCATTTTACAAAACTTCAAAAATTTGTATATTTCTAAAAACAGTTACTCCACCGATGGCCCTATCGATCACTGTATGGATTGCCTGATACACGACTGAGTTTTATAGATCATAAGGTTGCAGGGTCAAATCAATTTACGCTGACATAGCCTGATCTCAGCAAGGTTCCCAACCCTGATCACTCTCTCAAAGACACCTGCTGGAAGAAGCGTATGGACATCAGATCGGGCTCAACTCCAATAACCTCAACAGTCAAATAGCCTGCTAACACTCACTGTCAAGGCTCACGCATGAAAAATGATCATTTGGGCAAGGTACTGTACCACAGAATCAATGCGGTCAGGAGAAAAGGAAGAGGAAAAAAAAGCAGAAATATAATTTAGTTAGAACTGACAGCAAAAGGGAATCAACCCTAACATGGTGGTACCAAAATGCTTACGTCTTACATGAACGTGTTTTAAAACACATTCAAATGTTACCAGCAAGATAGTTTGTGCATTTCTGTTTAAATGTCTTTCATACAAGAGCATCTACATGGGATGTTCAACATGTTTCGAAACACAACTTAACTGATCTTGCAGTTTTCTCCGAGTTGATTTAAAACACAAATAGTCAACAATGAGAAAAAGCTATTTGTCACATCGCAGATCATTCCATATTTTACCCAATATGAGTCCATTTTGAACTTGCCTAATAATTGTTGCCTCTGCTGCACCGCTTGGCAGATGTGCCACATACAACTAAAAATATATCTAACTGAAAAAAGCCCCAACTAACACAATTTATATTTTGCCTAGTGGGATTTGAAGTAACATTTCAGGGTGTGCCGAACTAAATATTCAATCTAATGCTTGTATAGATTATGTTTTATAATAATAATAATCCTTGCATTTGATATAGCGCTTTTCACGTCGGGAGGACGTCCCAAAGCGCTTCACAGAATATACTGTATTTCTTTAAAGCTTTCCTAAATGAAAGTGTGACGGTGTCAACCCAATTAAGAATATTTCCAAACATTTACCGCCGTCTTCAGCAACTTCGTTGAGCACTGCTGCTCCAGCCAGACACTGCGCTTATTGTACACAACTCAAAACAAACCGTAACAACATAGTGCACACGATCGAAGTCTCATGTGTACAGACGCCTAATTGAATTATTCCTACACAGGAATTTTCATGGAAACCCCCCCCCCGGTATTTACCACGTAATCGTGGGTTTCGATATTCAGAACGCAAAACAGGTGCAGTATAATTCTGGGCAGGTGAAGCTGACTAAAACGAAAGCAAGGATCGGATATTCTGAACATGACAATTACACTGAACACGTTTGAAAGATTCTCCAGATCACCGGCTCGCTATCTTGTTGAAACTCCCGAACACACACACACGCACACGCACACACCTCTCACTACAGAAAGTGGTGCAGCAGGAATTTTAATGCAAAATACCGCGGGGGGGGGGGTGTTGGAGAAGACAACAGAGACGGAGCAAGTCTCTCCCCCAATCCATTGCCCTTCTTCACCAACGGGAGGAGGTGTTTGTCAAGAGCTGGGAGGGGGTGTGTGTGGGTGTGTGTGTGGGGGGGGGTGTGTGGGGGGGGTGGAGATAAGATACAGAGCCTCTGCTACACCTTCCCCACCCACACCTTTTTTTTGGGGGGGGGGGGGGGCTGATTGGCAAGAGCTGTCATCTAGTTTTAAGACTTAAATCATTACCTCTGTGTGTGTGTGGGGGGGGGGGGGGTGGTGGGGGGGGGAGGGAGTTGGTGGGGGGGGGGGGGGGGGAGGGGGTTGGTGAGGGGGGGAGGGAGGGGGTTGGGTGACAACAGGAGAGAAGAGAAGAAGGCGAAGTGTCTGAACCTGTCAAGTCAACACACAGCAGCAGAGAGCAGCCGCGTGTGTGTGTGTGAGAGAGAGAGAGAGAGAGACAGGAGTCAGGGGAGGAGGAGGGAGGGAAAGGGAGAGCAGGAGCACAGGGAGACCATAAAAGTCGTGATATCTACTTTATTATTATTATATATATATATAGAGAGAGAGAGAGCCTTATTGAGACGCTGCAATGGCACCGCGGCTGTCCTCGGTCGCCCTGCAGTAGCGGTCGCCGCTGGTTGAGAGGGGCGAGGAAAGGGGCTGAAGGGAAGAGGGAAGAGGCGGCTGTGTCCCGCCAGAGCACTAGGCCGCGCGCACAGCCTGGGACTCGAGTAAAAGGCGATGCCGCGCGCGCGCGCACACACACACACACACACCCACCACACACCGACCCACCCCGCCCTCCCCCTTCCCCCTGGGCGGCCGCCGCCTCGTTCCCGCGTAATAACCCCCCGCCACCCCCCCTCAGCCCGGAGGCCGCTGAGAGGAGGCCGCAGCCTCTCTCACTCTCTCTCCTCCTCTCCTCCTCACAGGTGGCGGTGAAGGGAAGGAGGTAAGAGGGCGGACCCGACAGGCGCGGGCGGGCGGGGGGAGCGAGGCCTCTCGCTGAGGGAGGAGGGAGGGAGGGAGGGAGGAAGGCCGCGGACGGGGGAACCGGGCAGGGCTTCCCCTTCAGCGCACCACCCGTCAGCTCAGCGCTAGGCCGCGCTTCCCTCCCTCCCTCCCTCACACCCCCTCCCTCCCTCCTCCCTCCACACACTCCCTCCCTCCTCCCTCCTCCACACACTCCCTCCCTCCTCCCTCCTCCTCCACACACCCCCTCCCTCCTCCCTCACACCCCCTCCCTCCACTCCTCCTCCTCCACACACTCCCTCCTCCCTCCTCCACACACTCCCTCCCTCCTCCTCCACACACTCCCTCCCTCCTCCTCCACACACTCCCTCCCTCCTCCCTCCCCACACACTCCCTCCCTCCCTCCCTCCACACACTCCCTCCCTCCCTCCACACACTCCCTCCCTCCCTCCACACACCCCCTCCCTCCCTCCCTCCTCCTCCTCCTCCACACACCCCCTCCCTCCTCCCTCCCTCCTCCTCCTCCACACACCCCCTCCCTCCTCCTCCTCCTCCTCCTCCACACACCCCTCCCTCCCCTCCCTCCTCCTCCTCCACACACCCCTCCCTCCCCCCTCCTCCTCCTCCACACACCCCCTCCACCTCCTCCTCCTCCACCACCCCCCTCCCCCCTCACCCTCCTCCACCACTCCCTCCTCCACACTCCCTCACTCCCCCCTCACCCCTCACCCCCACTCACCCCCTCACCCTCACTCACCCCCTCACCCTCACTCACCCCCTCACCCTCACTCACCCACTCACTCACCCCCCCTCACCCACTCACTCACCCCCCTCACCCTCACCCACTCACCCTCCCTCACCCTCACCCACTCACCCTCCCTCACCCTCACCCCCCCTCACCCACTCACCTGGGGTCCCAGTCATTCCAGCGCTGCCGCTTGTTCAACCGAGTGCTCAGGGCTCTTTGGCTCATTACCTTCCCACCAACATCGCATTCGCCTCTTCGGAAGGTGCGCCTCTGACACTGCACTGAGAGCTTAACACAGGGGGAGGGGGGGGGGGGCGAGAGCGGGGGGCACAGGGCAGGGGGGAGGGAGGGAGGGAGGGAGGGAGGGGAGAGGAAGGGGCAGCGCCGCCCCCGACAAACAAACCCTCGCTTTTTTTTTCTCTCTCTCTCTCTTTCTCCTTCTCTTTTTTTTCCCCTCCTTTCACACCACTCTCTCTCTCTCTCTCTATCTATCTATTCTCTCTTTCTCTCTCTCTCGCTCTCTCTACCACTTTCCTTTCGTCCCGTCTGTCCTTCTCTTCCGCTCCCGACTCCCCCGCGGCTGCGGATCTCCAGCTCCGGTCTCCGGCACCCAGAGCGAGCGAGTGGCGCATGCCGGGACCAGGCGCGGTGACGTCAGGGCGTGATGACGACCGACGCAAGCCCCACGCCCCGCCCCTCGGTCGCTCTCGCCCCGCCCCCTCACTCTCTCGCCACGCCCCCTCTCTCTCACTCGCCCCGCCCCCTTCCTGCCCCCCCCTCAAACCCACCCACCCTGGGCTTGGCTCAGCTCAAGCCAACACCAACACTATAATGGCAGGGCAGGGCAGGGCAGGGCTCAACGCCTCCGGCTCACGAGCTCATAGGTTCAAGTCCCTTCTTTCTCTCTCTCTCTCTCTCTCTCTCTCTCTCACCCCCCCCCCCATCACCGAACCTCACTTCGTTGACCACCCGCCCGCCCGCCCGCGCCCAGCAAAGGGGGCGCGCGCCCCTTTCTTTCCTCCCGCCCACCGCCACACCGCGTTCTCCCGCCAGCCACCGCTTTCTTACCCCGCACCCAACCCACCCACCCACCCACCGCTTTCTTACCCCGCACCCAACCCACCCACCCACCCACCGCTTTCTTCCCCCCTACCCATCCACCCACCCACCGCTTTCTTCCCCCCCCACCCATCCACTTTCTTCGCCCCCACCCACCCACCGCTTTCTTCCCCCCCACCCATCCACTTTCTTCGCCCCCACCCACCCACCCACCGCTTTCTTCACCCCCCCCACCCATCCACCACTTTCTTCCCCCCAACCCACCCACCCACCCATCCACTGCTTTCTTCCCCCCGCCCCCCGCTCTCTTTTCCCCCCACCCACCCACCGCTCCGCTTTCTTTCCTCCCGCCGCCACCACATTTTTTTCGTCTCCCCCCAGACATTGCTTTCGTCCACCTTTTTTGGTCAGCCCCCCGTGTCTGACACATATATGGAAACCCGTCATGTCGCTTTCAACAACACCTATCATTTACACAGCGCCCCTCACGTAGGATAACCTCTCGGCCATTTGGCAGGGGCAGGGCCGGACGCAAGGGGAAGGGAGGTGATCGTAGGTGCTTAAGAATATTCAAAGCAAACAACTACCAATCTCTGTTAGCCAGGAACTTGTCAGCGCCTTGGGACGTCCTCCTGACGTGAAAGGCGCTCAATAAATGGAATCTTGTTGTTGTTGTTGTTGTTGAGCTGCCCACTCTTTACCATCAGGAGGGGCATATTCTGCTCAATCTCTTATTCCACCCACACACCCCAATTCCCTTTGCCAACTCTTTTGAGTTTCCCAAACCAGGCTGACACTCCAGGAGTATCGCTCCAGCATTGCCTTCCTTCTAGTACTGTGTTAAACTGAAGCGCTGACTCAACTCGGAAGTGAATATTCTATTATATACAGTATTATTCTATTCTATTGTGGTCTGCCATAGTCCAGGTGGATTGGTATTATTTTAAAATGTCTCCTGCATTTAAACCACTTACATTTTGTCTTTATTTGGTTCTTTTGTTAAGTAAGTGAAGGAAAACCTGCTTCCAAATTAAGGTTGCGTGTAAGAGTTTTAAATTGCAGGTCAGATTTTAAGATAGTGTTGATAATAGTGCTTGTAAATATAAGAGCGTGTCAACATGCTTCTTAGATCATTGCTGTTAAGTGGGGTGTCTGTGCATTTGTAGACAAAATCAAAAGCTTTGTTGGTCACACGTGTTCTCACATGGTGCCTACAAAACTGGCGCAGTGCACCTGTCAATAATAATAATAATAATCCTTGCATTTGATATAACGCTTTTCACATCAGGAGGACGTCCCAAAGCGCTTCACAGAACACACTGTAAAGTGAATTGACTGTATATTTGTGGGCGAACGCGGCAGCCAATTGCGCACAGCAATGTCCCACAAACAGTCGTAGATTGAAAATGACCAATTTATTATTGTTTTTGGTTTTGGAGGGATTATTATTAGGCTCTGTGTGGAGTAAGGAAACTTGCCCAAGGTTTCGCCCTCTGCCTGGAATTGAACTCAGGTCTCTCACTGGCAAAGCGAGTGCTCTAACCACTGAGCTACAGGACTCCACAAACTATCTGAGTGACATGATCTGCCAGCCTGCAGACACGTTGGACACCTGGGGTTGAGGTTACGTTTAGAAGAAGCTGGGCTGATGTTGCATAGGTTCCTTTTCCTCCTAATGAGTTCTCGATTACCACACCCGCACAGGTGTCCTTTACATTTTGGGGGAACCCTTCCGCCACAGTTCTTGTAGCTACAGTAAGAATGAAAGGCTGGCCGAAACTCTGTAACATCCGCTACTCAATCCCTACGCCCTTGCCCCTTCTTCTCCATCTTCAGCATCACGCGCCACTGTCAAGCGCTCCGGGACGCTATCCTGCTTGAGGGGCATTGCACAAATGTAAGTTGTTGGCTACAGTGAGAGGTTTTTGTTTTTGAACCTGCCAGCTGTCTTGAATTCTGCCAGAAGAGTGCAGCACAGGCAGCCTTGGTTTCTGCTGCTAATGAACTAGAACTGTATCTTACACTTACTCAAAATACTCCTATCCTTTTCCAAACGTAATAATTGTATTAAAAATATAATTACATCGAGCAAGTTTAGTAATTTTCTTTGGATCACTCCATGATCCAAAGTGGAGTCCTGTAGCTCAGTGGTTAGAGCACTCGCTTTGCAAGCGAGAGACCTGAGTTCAATTCCAGACAGAGGGCGTAAACCTTGGGCAAGTTTCCTTACTCCACACAGAGCCTAATAATAATCCCTCCCAAAAAAAACAATAATAAATTGGTCATTTTCAATCTACGACTGTTTGTGGGACATTGCTGTGCGCAATTGGCTGCCGCGTTCGCCCACAAATATACAGTCAACTCACTTTACAGTGTGTTCTGTGAAGCGCTTTGGGACGTCCTCCGGACGTGAAAAGCGCTATATTAAATGCAAGGATTATTATTATTATTATGATGTTGATGCAGTAGAAGGCTTATCCTTGATTCAGCATTTTTCAGGGTTCCGTCCCTTCATCCACATGATCTGCTTTATCTTATCCTGTTTTACTGGTGATTCAACACTCCAATTTGCTTCAGATGGCACACCCTTACCACACAGAATGTCGCAATGGAGTGTTTGAATCATCAAACCTCAATCTCTTCCCTGCAAATACATTGTCCCCGGAATTTACTTGCCTCAGATTTCACTCATTTTAGGGTAACCGTATTTTAATCCATCTTAAAGATAGTGAGTTTTGGAAGTTTTGGTTACTGTACACACTGCACAAAGTGCTATACATTGGTGATGAGGTGAAATATTTATTCATTCTTGTTTTCATCCTTTCGATGTGTACAAATTGGATGGGAATTCATAGATTGGTGTAACCCTTTAAACAAACAGCAGCAAAATAAAAGACTTTATTTTATATGAGTCAATGGAATGGCACCTCCAATTCTAACATACTAGGCATTTTGTCCAAATAATCTACTGTTGGGCAAACCCGTTTATACTGTGACAAAGGAATTGGAAGTATGCCACATATTTTCAGGTCCTACGTTACTGAAATTTATAAACTTTAAACTCCAACAGTTACTCCAATGCACACTCTGCCGTCTCCAAGCCTTGGCTTTTATTATGCTATGCCTAATACTGTCCAGAATTAGGTAAGCAGAATGCATCCCTCCAGGGACAGAGTGGGCACACCATCCCAATAATTATCTCTGGAATTTCCATGTATAGGTGGGATGCATAAAACTCTGTTTCCACTTGTGTCAGACACTCAGCTGACTAAACAAGAAGTAATCTTTACTATCTTTTTACCTATGTTATACTGCTTCCGTTTCAATTCACACTAAATAATAAAATGAAACCTCAAAATATATATTACATTTTTTAGAAGTTACGGATCTATATGATAAGAAGAAAAGGTATCTGGCACTGAGTTTATGACTCTTAACTAATTCAATCCGGAGGATTCCAGTGACATTCTTAAACTACTTATCTTTGCTCTTCAAGTTCATGATATTAACAGAACTACTTAATTGAATCACCGGTTTATAACGAAATGGCATGTATCAATTATCATCCACTGCTGATTGCATTCTTTCTCAGGAGGTTTCAGTAGATTATTCGATTGGGACTTAGGTGAAGACAAACAAATCTAAGAGTGGCGAGGTTTGTATGAAGTAAGCAAACTATTTACAAATGATTAGGTTATATAAAACACTGGTCTTTAATCAAGGACTTACCGTTACTCCTCAGAGAAGATCATGAATTTTTCATCAGAAAACAACAGTGGTCTTTGACTCATATACTATTATAAAGTTTGACTTGGGCTATTTTCCTCTACTTTCCTTCCTGAGCCTTAAAAGCTCCACTTATTATCATAATTCAAATGGCTCGGTTCCATTTGTTAATATGTTAAATTAGTATAATTTCAACTGTTTTATTATTGGATGTCGCAAATGCCTATGTTGTTATTTCATAAACAGAAATGGTGGTGAATGTTCGTTTGAAGGTCACACTCATTTACTGCCAAAAGTACATTAACGCTCAACAAGACTGAAAATTGCCCTTTTTTTTCCAAGAGTACAAAATGATTAACTGCTATTTCAATCTATGCCAACAGGTGGCAATCTTTTATTGCTTTAAAAGCTGCAAAGTGCTGGAAATTAATATGAGTTTTCCCTTCTTTTAAATTAAAACTGAATCATATTAAATCATGAGGGAAAACAGCATTCATTGGATTATGCAAAATATAACAAAATTGCATCATTGATAATTCCGTGCATGGTTTTTCGATGACTCCAGCGCCTTAGGATGTCCTCCCGACATGAGAGGCACTATACAAATGTAATTTGTTGTTATTTGTTGTTGATTTGAATCAGAATACTTTCTTTTAGGTGTTTGTTGTTCACGAGCAGACAGACCTAATGGTTCGCCACAAGCAGATTTGGAATAGAAGGACAAAGGAAAATATTATCTTCACCGTGGCCTGTACTGAACTTAAACAACAAACAATTATATATATATATTATACCCACATTTCAATGAACCCAATTTTGTGTGATCTTGTATTCTAAGGCAAAATAGTCTTATGGGCTAAGAGTAGGTGGAATTTCAGGCTTCTAAAAGACAATGTCTGTGAATTATCAATCCCTTCCCCCTTTCTCATATGTGTAGACCTGTGTTTAAATCGTAGGCTTGTTTGACTGACAGTTGCATTTGACTTTCCCAGTCTGAGCATATTGTCTGTCACTTAAAAGCAACAGTATTTGGGGAAATAAAAGGACAGCCTGGAACTAAAAGCAGAGACCAGTCAGTGTAACATGACAGCAAATGTGCAAGATCCCAGCTGTTCCTAGTTATGAAAATTCAAACGTTACTTTATCTTCCAGCACAAATCTATCAAAATCAATCATGCCTCGCTTGTTATCTCCAGACCGTGTCTGGGAGAACTTCATATCCTGTGAGGGAAGCTTGCCTTTCTGTCCACGTCTCTCAATACTCCTGCAGCAGTCACACCTCGCACATGTCGCTGATGGCAAAGCAAAGAACGGCAGTTGATCACCTCCACCGACACATGGGGCTACACTGCCAAAGTGCACTGAACAAAAATAAAATAATTCGGGCACTCAATCCACGACTGTTTGTGGGACACTGCTATGCGCAATTGACTGCCGCGTTTCGCCCACAATTCACTTTACTTTAATAATAATAATCCTTGCATTTGATAGAGCACCTTATCACATCATTGCGATATCTCAAAGTGTCTCACAGAATATATTGTAAAGTGAATTGACTGTGTACCTTGTGGGCGAAATATGCCAGCCAATTGCACACAGCAGTGTCCTACAAAAGTCATGGGTTGAATGACCACTTCATTTATTTAGGAATTATTACCCCCTAGAAAGCGACCCGCCGATTGAAGAACAACCAGGTTCCTACTTACTGCTAGGTAAACAGAAGCGTGTGGAATAAGGAAACTTAACCAAGATTTTGCCCCACTCGAGAATATGATTCAGCTGCCCGGTGGATAAGCTCATTGAGCTATTGGGGAAGCCAATGATGCATTATTGTGGCTTAGTGACCGAAGGCGCTCCTGAACAATTTAGTGCTCAGGTGTGTGATGCTCAATAAGAGATTAGCAAGGACTCCCGGCATTTGCAAACATATGGTTTCTGGTGCAATCTGCAACCTTTAGTTGTCAACCTTTTTTTTTATTGTACATATGCCAGATCCTAAAATGTCCAGCACCTATGTCTCATGTCCAATCAGTTTGCCAGCAGATACCCTCTGCTGATGCCTGCCTGCAGTGATCCAATTTGCTTGTGACACGGTGATTCTGTGCTTTGCTGCTAACATGTCCTGCAGCCTAAGCAGAATGTTGTTTTGCAATGATAAGGAGGCATTGCAAGTATTTGGTATTTTAGCTTTCATTAAAAAAAAGAGAGAACATTTCATCTTGCTTGACATTTGTCTATTATTAGACGTGAAGCAGCGAAGTTTCCCACTTGGGTTAGTTGCCTAGCAGCACCCTCTTGACTTTCAGCATCAGTGATTATTAGGCTGCAGGTGGACACCTCTTGCTTTGTCCGCAGATTGCCTGTTATTCAGGTGTCTCAGCATTTATCTGCAACTCATTTAGAAAACAGCGCCGTGAATCATTTCTGCTCATGTAATTGCAGGTTTTCTTTTGCAGTTTCAAATTAATTTAATCTAGAAGCACCTAATTGTATTCTGACCAGAATCCCTCCTTTGCCACCCACGCATTGAACAGCAGATTTTAATGAGATAAATGCAGAAAGGGCATCTCTAGTATGAAATCTTGAATGATTAACGTGGGCTGAATTCCCGTTGCAGAAAAGCGATGCTGCGCTCCAATATGAACATAAAAATTTCTAGCGTTTGATTTTTAAACGATTTAGCCACGGTATTGTTTGTTGCAGCAATCAGTATTATTTCGTATCTATATGTACACATGCATGCAATTTTATTGTAAAGAAAAGGAACATATTTGGATGGAAGTTGTGACATTTCAAAACAAACTCAATGCGGTCAGGCAAAATCATGTTTGAACGTTGCTTTTGGTAAAATGCAACAAACAAACATGCTAACCAAGAACTTGTAACATTTATCAGATGGCATGAAAACAAAAAAATCATTATGGTGAGGTTACTTTAGCTGCCATACGTAACCAAGTGAGTATTTAATACATTTTGTTGGATGCTAAATCTGGGCATTTTCCGTCACATATTTTTGCAAGATTTGAAATGGACTATATAATAATAATATTATACCTTGTACTTGACATAGGGTCATACTGTTTCACGTGTTAGAAACGTCTGATAACACTTCCCACAATTTACTCTAAAATGCAGCGTCTGCGTCCGTAGGCATGGACCAAAGCAAAGCAGATAGAAATAGAGTAGAAGCAAATAGAAATTTCACTTTACTAATTCTTTTTTTTTGTTAGCATTTCAAAGTATTCAGAGTTTGGCCGATTCTTTTTCCAAAAAAACAGCCTTCATTTTGAAGATGGTTTTCTGAAAGTGCTTTTAGGAGCTGCAGGAGACGGACTTCGAAGTCAAGACTGAATTCGACAAATTGTCAAGTTCTGGACGCTCTGACTTGCTACACGAATGGAGTAAATCAAGACCTGGTTGGAATTTCTTATAGGTTCTGGTTGAAGTCTTTCCATTGACTGGTGAAAGAATTCTCGTTCTGCCGCCCAGTTCTCCCTGAGGCCACCAGATGGTGCATTATATGATGTTAGAGGAAGATGTGGAGAGGAATAATCATGAGATGATGGAGACATGTCTTGCGTTACAGATACGCTATACCCGAATGCCTCTAACGTAACCCCCTTCTTCCCCCATTCGAAACCCACCTCAGGATGCATCCTTGCACCCCTCCACTCCAGCCTCAGGTTCTCAGCCAGGTGTGACGCCCATTTCAAACTCCATTCATTGCAGTAAAAAGGGAAGGAGGAGAATATCATTTAGGTTTGTGTGATGTAAAATGTGCACTAAATACTTATGTTACAGTGAAAACTAAATGTTGCCTACAAAACTACACAGTCACTACATTTTACAGTAAATCACGTGAAGCGTATAAGACCTCCTCGCAATGCGAAAGTCGCTATATCAAATGCAAGGTTTTTTTTAATAAATAGAATTTAGGGCAATATTTGGCACTACCACCAAGCAAATCTATTCAATAAAACATAAAAGACAATCATTTATTTTTTCTTCCACTTCTGTTTTTTAGTGGAAGAGAATTATAAAATTGAATTTTAATTACCCGAGACTGCTTTCCAGCTAAACACATTTAAAATTATTTTTTTCTTAAAGTTTATAAGAATAGTTTTTAACTTCCATCTGCCTCTACTTAAACGAAGCTAATCAAATAGAGATTAGGTGTGCACTTGGCCTAATGGATGGAAGCAAGTGAGGGCAATCTTATAGAGTTGTACAGAGCCTGGGAATAAATTTGTTTCACTTACCATTCGGACCTGATGTAATGAATCCATCCATTGGGACTTTGGCTCAGGAAGCAGGAGTATGTACATGGCTTAGATTAGGAAATACAAAGGCAAAATTAACAAAACACAGATCAAGCTGGAGTCCAGCAGAGAGGTTCACATTAACATGGTTAAAATATCTGAATATCAAACAGCACAAAAATATGAGCACCTGTGAATCTAAAATTGAAGTTAGACTCCACTTTAAAACATACAGGCATTCACAATGAAATGACAAGTCTGTGCATACATCTTCCCTCTTTAGAATATATGCATGATAAAAAATAGTGAGTAAATCACAAAGAGCTGAATTGAATTTCCTGTGCTTCTGGATTTAATTTACAATAACATTTCCATAAACGTCTGTTCCCATCACCCGGTTAAATAAAAAACTGCTGAGGGAAGCCAGCTAGACATAACCTTAATGTTAATTGATGACAATTTCAACACTATAAATCCTTAAATGAGACTGCCTTTTTTTTGGCTAAGAAGAATATCCTCCAACACATTTCTACCAACTAAAATGGGGTCTTAGCTTTAAGGAGCTCAGTTCAGTTACATCGTGGGCTTATTGGATGAAGAATAATCTATTGGAAGAACTGATGGAATAAACTCGGGTCTTCTTGGCACCAGTGCAAAGCCATATTGCGTGTACCATGATCTGCAACAAAAATAACCATGTTATGTATAAAAATTAAGTATGTCTCCCCTCCCTCCCCCCCATTGAATAATAGAATTGTATAGCATTTGAAAAAATACTAAAAAATTAAGCATTGTTTTAGGTCATACGTTTCCAATAAAATGACAATTAACGTGGACTTAAATGTTAATAAAAGATCGTATTGAGCCGGAAGCAAGGGGAAATAGTAAATGTGTTGTCACGGTCCATTGGTGCTGACTGCCTCCATCTGCAATGAATATCAAACCAAAGCATCCGGGAATTTATCATCTCTAGTACTGCCTTACAACATGCTATAATAGTTTATGCTAGTTCAGGAGAGCTCGCTCTCTCGTGTCTCTCTTTCCTGTCTCTCACTCTTCAGTAGTTGAGATGTGTACAGCTATGATTGTTTACCCAAAGTATTTCTCCAGGGATATGAATAAGATATAATCTTATTGTCTAGCAGGATTCTAGTCTTGCAGACAGAACTCCAGATACACTGCTCCTTTATTACAGCCTGAAGTCTTAAAGCCTGAATTACCTCAATAATACTTCCATATGACATAAATAATCCTTCCTTGCATTTGATAGAGCACTTTTCACGTCTTCTAGATGCCTCCAAGCGCTTCACAGAATACACTTTGGAGTGAATTGACTGTATATTTTGTGGGCGAAACGCGGCAGCCAATTGTGCACAGCAGCGTCCCCACAAACAGTCGTGGATTGAGTGACCAAATTATTATTGTTTTGTTTTTTTCTTGAGGGATTATCATCAGCCGTGTGGAGTAAGAAAACCTGCCCAAGGTTTCGCCCTGACCTGCCGGGAATCAAACCAAGGTCTCTCACTTGAGAGGCAAGTGGTCTAACCACTGAGCTGCAGGACATAAGTGCCTTATCATGTCTAAACATTCCCTGGTTTGAAGCACAACGACTGTGGTTATGAAGCTTTCCTGCACCAGCTGCATCCCATAAACAATGACTAGATGATTGACCATATTTGACTTTTATTATAGGTTGGCCATTTTCTGTGCGAGGCAGGAATGTACCAGAAAAGTCTCCGTCTCTCCTTCAAACTAGCGACATGGGCTCCATAACATCCACAAAACTGCTCAGACAGGAGAGCTCAGCCCCAGTGTCTCACCTCCGACAACATAGCGGCGCTCCCACAGCATTGCATTAGACTATCAGTGTATGTAGACTATGAGATCAAGTCTATGGTGAGGGGGGATCAAGCTCACAGTCTCTGAATCTCAGGCAATGGAGGCAATATATCTATATAAACCTGTTATGGCTTCTTCTGCTTTGTTTGTACCTGACGTAAATTTGCTCGGTTTGGTAGCTTCTGAGAACAGAACGTGCCCGAGTTATGGACAAGGCTTACGTACGTACATACTTCGTGGACTTACGTACGTATGTACGTAATTTCGTACGTACGTACCAAAATGTTTCTAGCTTATGAGTCACTCATGCACTGCAGGTAGCCTGTGAGACGTTTTTAAGACTGTCTCGGGGCAGCAAATTGGGGGAAACCTTAGCTAGATATCAATCATTTTAACAGAATGAGAGAGAGATCTTTCAATAAAAGCCTGACCTTTACAGAGCCGAGAACTGCAGTCAGTCATCAATACTGATAGGAGTTCCCATGGTGACAAAGCAATGTCACATTCGTGCAATTTCTCTGTCTCCCTCTGATTCCTCGCCCCCGATTCCTGCCTTTCATTCCCACGATGGGTCCCTTGTGTTTCACCGCACGCAGAAAATCCATTCAGTCCTCAACACCGCACAAATGATTGAGTGGGTATCAGTGATTCCTCGCTAATTTATCGGTAAATCTTTCTGTAATAACATTTCTCAAACTCATTAAGGAAAAGATTCAAAAAAAAGTATTTTTTTTCCCCCTGGTCTCGCGACGATGACAGAGCATGAATGTGTAATGTTCATAAATGTGTTGAAATAACATTCTTTTGGGTAATCAAAAAAGCTTCCGTCGAACCTAACAGCAGATTTTTCATTAAGTGTTAAGTCCGGAGAGACTCAATAAAATAATTCAAAAACCTGCAATAAATAATGAGATTGAGATGAATTTATTACCAGATCTTATCGCTGTGTTATTCTTATGCATAGACTATTTAGAAGATAAGAACATAATCATTTGCTAGGCGAAAGAAGACCGAGGTCCATCTAGTTCGCCTTCCACCATCCTGGCAGTCGCTCGACATGTCATGTCCCAAACGACATAATGTATCCCGAGATATTATTTTCTAGCAGAAATTTATCCAATTTGTTCTTGAGCCTGGGATCTGTAAGCTAAGGAGCCTGTTCCATATGTTCCATTACTACACTGAGTGCTTCCTCTTAACCATGGGAAGGGAGGAGGGGATTGGACATCTAATAATAATAATAATAATAATCCTTGCATTTGATATAGAGCCTTATCTCGTCATTGATTTTCTTTTACACTATAAAAGGATCGGCTACAAAATACACAGTCACGACACCTTACAGTAAAATCCTATGAGATTGTAAAATATAAAATCTTACCTCCTGTTTCACCCACACAATATACAGTCAATCCACTTTACAATATATTCTGTGAAGCGTCAAGAAATGTCTCTACAACATGATAAGGCGCTATATCAAATGCAAGGATTGTTATTACTATTTGTTGAGGAACGTGATACATATAAAAATGGCTAAAATGCTTGAGCTGAGATGCTTCATGCTTATTTATGGCTCAATGTGACTCTTATAAGACTCACTGCAATGTAATTAGAAAGATATTAAAAAGGTTTGACAGGTATTAGCACGTCTGTATGAAGCAGGTCACAATATTAGACAGCAGACATTTCTGGATCAGACTATAGATACGGTGCCATTCTTTCACTTTTATTCTCCACTGCTTTTTTCACAACTTTTTCGACCAACAAAATATTATGACTGTAGAAAAACCTGTGACGTTCCACGGCAAAGGTGTATTGTCTGGTATGAGGGAATTAACCAGGACTAATGGAATCTTATGAATCAGATCATCAAATTTACCTGTTGGTAAATTGAACGTGCTTTAGCAGCCAGGACGTATTAAACCCTACACGTCGGCTAATGTGATGACGTGGGCTGAAACGCGGTACAAAATGGTCTCGGGTTGCTTAATTGACTCTATATATTGTCCTCATTTATGGACGACCGGGTGCACTAAAATAATGACATTTAAATAAAAAAGAACCTGAATTTTATAGACGAGCCTGCTGCTAATTAAACTGCTGCTGAAGAAATGTACATTCGGGATTTATGGCATAATTGGCAAGGCACGGCTATCTCTGTTAAAGTTATAATGTTAACACCATTATTTTTTGTGGGTTAATGCTGCCTGCAAATTGGCTGCCGCATTTGCGATAAAAATGCACAGTCCCTGCACCTTACAGTAAAATCAAATGAGATGTTTCGATGACGTGATGAATATAATATAATATAAATATATCATATTTAAGGATTTTATTTTTATATATTTCTGTATTATTAAACCTAATAACTGGAAGGCACAGCATTTGAGAATCAATGAAGACCACATCAATCAAGAAATTAAGCTTTTGTTGGTGTAACAAAATTGTTTAGTTGGAAATCACACAGGTTTAAAGCATTGATTAGATCCACCAGTTAGATCTCTGCGATACAGCTGCGACACTTCCTTAGATTCACAGACCTCAACACATATGGAATTGATGGGAATACATTGCAAGAAGACAAGTGGCATAAAATGTTTGGGGTTTCTAAGAAACATGAGGCAAGAAAGTACCTGTTGCCTCTCATGCACAATTTAACAAGGTTGAAATAACAATCTTTATGTAGTCTTTCAAAGATCCAAGGAAGGAAACTTTTCGAATGCTGCCACACCATTACAGAAAATCATGTACTAGTAATTCTGTATGAAACAACAATTAAAATTCCTGCAATCAGACACATATTTCATATTAACAATCCTTGCATTTGATATAGCGCCTTATCATGTCGTCGAGCACTTCACAGGATATACTGTCTAGTGGTGTGGTTGTGTGTATATTGTGGACAAACACTGCAGCCAATTTACACACAGCAATGTGTCACAAAGAGCCATGGACCGAGTGACCAATTTTATTTGGGGGATTGCTGGCCAGGACATTGAGAGAATTCCCATTCTCTTTAATAGTGTATTGTTGTCACAAAATGTCTTGCTTGCAAGTGAAATATCAAGTACCGTGCCTCCTGCACAACTTGTAAGAAATGAATTAAGTATTTTGAATAACCTAATGGTCTAATCTTTGAATGAAATGTTTTCTTCAAAGTTGCGCTGGAACTTGCCCAATCTGCCATCAATCCAATAATTGAAGCTGATATTGCCAATACTTGACCACAGAAAGAATATCTAACAACCGAGCCTTCACCTTTTCTCTATTAGGTTCATTGTCGTTAGAAAAGAGGTGAAATGTTATGAGATGAAGATGACCACACGGTTGCAGTAGAGAGCTAAGGACTCAAATAGTGACGGAAAGATAGACAGACATATTTGAAAAGATCGGACAGATAGAAAAATTGAGCATTTTGCAAGTTAAACTATACTTCATTACTTCTCAATGTACTATGTTTGTGCACCCTGTCACATTAGGTGTCGTTTGACATATACTGAACCACAAAATTAATCTCACATCAAAAAAAAATTAATAATAAATTTGTCACTCCATCCACGACGGTTTGTGGAACGCTGTTGTGTGCAATTGGCTGCCGCGTTTCACCCACAAAATATACAGTCAATTCACTTTAGAGTATATTCTATGAAGTGCTTTGAGTCGTCTCGAAGACGTGATACGGCGCTGTATTAGGATTATTATTACATCTTTAAAATGTAGATCTCTGGGATTATTCCTCTGTGGAAAGCAGCAAGGAAACATGGTGCTTAGTTGGGCATAGGTCTGTATGTCCATCGTACTTTTGCAATGTGCTCATGGGGTTCAGAACACTGTTGATGAACTGAGCCCCTAGTTCAAAAACTCGACAGATTGCATCAAAGGTGGAGGAAGGAGTTGTGAGTGGAAGGGGAGTAGGATCAATAAGTGAAAGATGTTTTTTCTCATCTCAAAGGCCTGTGGATCTGAATAATCAATTTGTGCCTCTCGCATAGATAGGGGGTAGTAGCCAAGAAAACAACGGGGTTTGATGTCATGAGAGAGGAATCCTATAGCCTGGCCCAGTGTTCCAAAAAAACAATCGACTACTTAGAAGAAAGAGATTGCAATCCCCTGGTTTGGCAGTTCAGCTAAGAAGCAAGTACACTCTAGTACTCTCTATTACCAAAGGGAGTCTCTGTGATGTCTATTGGCAGAGGAAAAGGGAACAGTCTGAGAGTAACAGGAAAGAATTATACTGAAGTTTTCTCACTTAAAAGGGCTGTGAACTTAGAACATACTGTGTGTTAACTGAGCTTTGTTGCAGAACTTTACTTATTAGTTTAACTGTACCAATAAGTATCTGTTTTCACTGCAATTGGCTCTGTAAATAAACTTGATATTTAGTTTAGAACCATAAATCATTAGTCAATGCCCTTTATAAAAGGCATAGTAGCGTGAGAGCTTGCACTCACTTCCAGGAGCAAACATCTATTGTTGCGGTCTATTCGCCTTGCGTGACTTGTCATCTGCAGTGGCAGAAAGCAGCGATGTAACAGGGCTTTAATTCGTAGTTGTCGATGTAGAGGTTGAAACCCAAGTTGTGACATTCCTAGAAAATCCAAAAAAGCTTCTCGTGCCTCCAAATCACTGCCCGCTGACAAAACTTATAACAATAACCATCTCGAACAAGATCGTTTTGCAGGCAAACACCAGCCATTTTACCAAGTCAGCCAGTGCCTCAGCACACATACAAGTGAATGACCACATTTTTATCCAGACCCAGATCTTTCACTAAGAAATAACCCCTGATATTCCTTCTCTGAGTCATTTCATTAATATTAATAGTAAGGATCTCAGCTGCCTAAAATGATTTGTGAAACTTCAAATCTGACAAATTGAACGAACGATAGAAGCGCTAAATAATTTAGACTTTTAATAGTTTAGAAAATGGAGCTTCGGGTCTCGCAAGCTGGAGGCTTTTTGGACATGGAAGCGTTTCAGCTGCATCGCTGTTGTTGCCAGCTGAATTCACTGACTCGCATATAAATAATGGATCATTTTATTGAAATAACTAATCTAAACATTTCGGCGTTGCTCAGTGGACCAAAGCACAGCTGTGTCGAGGTCACCGTTTTATTCTTATCTAGATGATAAATATCGCTGCACTAACAGCAGAGTGTCTGTGATTAAAGGCAGAGCCCTTAACTAAGCCACGCCAAGTGAAATAGGCACCAGAAATTGCCATTAAGGTACCATCTCATGCGAAATTACAGTATAACTATTGATGTCGCTTGTTCATTTCCTGCTGGGTGATGGCATTTGGAATCTTTTAATACTGTATCGGCCGGGAGCTTAGACGAGACTGGTTGAATATTGAATGAGCATCATTACACTACCACTGCATGTTAATTTAGTTCAGTAAGGATATTGCATTGTCAAGAAAATGACAGAACCCCCGCTGATCATGGGGTGCACTGCACTCTTAACATAATTTGCGCACAACTCTTATTGCTGTGGGACACTTTAAAAATCCTCAGTTTCATGTCACTTATATGAGACCAACTAACTCTGCATTGTATTAAATAAACTCTTACATGCTCAACCCAAGATTTTAACACCTTGTGATTTAGCACTCACTTGATAGAAACGTCCAAACTTATTTACAAATTAGAATGGTTAATAAACCTTAGATCACTCTTTTTGTGTAGATTTCAGCCTATTTGAGTTTCCTTGCTGCAGACACATTGCTAATACATTAAGACATAGCCTTGACTTGAGTAATCTCTATACACTGCCAAATTTCCATATTTGCTTGCATACGTATTGGATTGCACCACATTTGCAACTATTATGACTTGTGCACAATAATAGTTTAATTGTAGAATTCAGCAAGTGAAGATGAATGACTATTGCTAGGCAACAATGGACAATAAACATTACAGAAGTTCTGTGCCATCACATAGGCCAAGAGAGTGCATTGAGAATACTTGGCTTCCTGGTTATATGACTAAATGTTTCCTTTACAGAAACAAAGTTTTTTTTTTGATGGAATTTTACAACCTACTGACAAAAACATATTGATCGGAGATAGAGCGATATTAATCACAATGGACGAAATAAACCGAGCCTGAGACCAACATCGTTGTGAAAAATAAAGTCAAGTGAAGGTTTGCAAATCACTTGTCAAAATCAAACTACGGCATTACCTTCTATTGTTTTTAGCTACTCCTTCGTTTTCATCTCATTCACAACGACCATTTAAATACAACGGGAACAAAACATCGAAAATAAAAGTACTTTTCAAATCGCGAACAAATCCTTTATAGTTAAATCATTTATTGGTTGCTATTCCTTGACTGGACATTTTTCTTCATTCCATTTTTTGCCTTCACTCTCCTGTGGGTGAGATTCAAAAGTTTATTCTGAGCCAGTCTCTATATCAGGTTCTAGTGAGGAATGCTGCAGATTCCTTGCAATTTACATTTTTGTAAATTGTTATTTTTGTATCTCTGACTTTTCAGCATTTTTCTTCCTTTTTGGTCTGTGAAGCGCAGGAAATCCAAGCCAGAGGAAAAAAAATTGCTCTGGAATTTATACAGACCCATTCAAACCTTTCCTCGTGCCTTTCAGGCAGCCAACAGTCCGATAAGGATTGTTTTGCCACAAGTGCTCTTGGAGGGAGGGGAGACAAACACACTCTGAGAAAGAGAATACTGAAAGAATTCCTAGCGAGGAACTTGAGGAATAAGGTGAAGAGCCAACAGAATCAATCTGCTTTGGCAAGATTACGAAGATGGCGTGTGTTCGACGACAAAATACGGTCTCTACACTCAATGGTAAATTCTGTGGAACACTTTGAATCGACCTCCCGATGTGAGGCAAGTGTTCTAACCACTGAGCTACAGGACCTATAGTCTTGAGGAAAGCCAGCCTCCAACTTGACAAATACCTGGAAATCCACCATATCGTAGTAATAATAATAATCCTTGCATTTGGTGTAGCACTTTTCACATCGGGAGGTCGATGCTGGCCTCAACTATCCTTACTGGTAACACCATTCTAGTTGGTAATTATCCTGTGGGTAAAGAAATATTCCCTGGTGTCTACCCTGTAATTGTCTCTTTAACCTGTGCCCTCGTGTTCTGCTTGGTAATATCTGAAATCAATTAAGAGCAAATCAGAAAAATAGCAAACGGACAATGTCTACAGAACTGCAATATCCAAGAGTCCTACGCACAATTGTCCACCTTATTCTCCGAAGAGGCCAATTGTAAATTTCTGGAGGCATTATCTTAGATGTTTTGCATAAAATGCTAATGAGGGAGTGGTGAAGGAAAACCTTACAACCACCTACAGAGAAGTGACAACTGACCTGCTGTGAAATCTTCATTCTAAACCGACCAAAGCAGAGAACGACATGATTCAACTTTGTTAAAGGGAGCTGACCAGAATGGTAAAATGTGTAGGAAATATGACTTCATTAGGCTTCCATATGAAATGTTCTCACACTTATCAATTTTAATGGGTCAATTATACAACCTATAAGGTGTTTCATTTGGTCAACAGCCGGGGACATCTGCTGCCTGCTGTTAAGTGCTGCACTGAATTTGTTATAGCAGAGCTCAATCGCCAATCTATTGATTATAACCCAATCATTCATTAATTCTTTAAGGATCTTCCCAGGGCACCAACACACAGGCAGACAACATTGCCCATCAGCGATCGTAGGGGATCAATTCGTTATTACTGCCTTCAAAATAGGCATGTTTTGCTACGCTGCTGTGCTCAATTGACTGCCGTGTTTTGTCCACAAGGTACACAGTCACTACACTTTACAGTATATTCTGTGAAGCGCTTTGCGACGTCTCAAAGACGTGATAAGGCGTTATATCAAATGCAAGGATTATTATTATTAATAATATATCATTCCGAGCCCAGCCTTCAGAATATCAACATTAAGACACTTACAACTGAAAGCCAAGTTGCCGAAAATATTTGAACAAGTAAATCAAGAATGGTTCTGGGACCTATATAGGATGTGCTGCAACCTATTAAATAGGGCCAAACAGTAAGGTCTCTTTTAACGTTTCTTAAAGAACGGGAGGTGTCACTGACTTGAGAGGAATGTAATTAACTGACCAGCAATTATTAAGCTGATGCTTTATTCATGTTGCAGTTTGTGTCATCAATTCAATCCTCCAACCACTTGTTGGAAATGGACCAACTGGGAGTTGGGCTCAAGATTTAGTGGAGTCCTGTAGCTCAGTGGTTAGAGCACTCGCTTTGCAAGCGAGAGACCTGAGTTCAATTCCAGGCAGAGGGTGAAACCTTGGGCAAGTTTCCTTACTCCATACGGCTAATAATAATCCCTCCAAAACTAAAAACAATAATAAAATTGGTCATTTTCAATCTACGACTGTTTGTGGGACATTGCTGTGCGCAATTGGCTGCCGCGTTCACCAACAAATATACAGTCAATTCACTTTACAGTGTATTCTGTGAAGCGCTTTGGGACGTCCTCCCGACGTGAAAAGCGCTATATCAAATGCAAGGATTATTATTATTATTATTCGATTTAAACCAATCCCGTGATGCCCAAAACCTGTACTTTGGGACTTTTACCGGTGTATAAATGAGCAATAAGAAGGCACAGTCCTTCACCAGCTGCTCTCTATGCTCTTGAGAAAATGCTGAAAATTACAGTTCTAATATAATAAGAACTAGATTATATCTGATATGTTGCTTAACTGTTCACCTTGAGTGGCCTTGATCAGTCTTAGAAATGTACAATTGATCACCCATAGAACCACATGGACTATGCTATAGCTCATGTTAAATAATGTGTTAAGCACTCTGAGATGCCATCCGACATGAAGAGCGCTATATAAATGCGTTGTGTTTTATAGTCTGCTGCTGGGAGTGACTTTCAAATGGATGCTTCTGATGTTCTTGCTAAAATATTTAATTTATGCTGCCTCCAAGGTTGTACTTTAAATATTTCAAGTCAGGATTTATCAATATCACCCCTGGAAGGAACAATGAATTATCTATAACCGTGGCTTAGGAGATGTAATGGCTGGTTTTGTAAGGTAATTAATTAGCGGGTTTTTATATTTAATCATTTGAGGTTAATTTTGCAGCTATAATAGTTTTGAGATTAAACTAAACAGTCAGTGGGGACGTTTTTGAAATCCTTTGAAGTATCCGATGTTCTTTTTCCCACACAGTGTTAAAAAACATTCCGAGCTTTGGTCGGTTTGGGGGCATGATCACAGGACAGACCAACAATTCCGATGACTGGTTTAATTAAATCAATAAGCTTTGCCTCTGTGATTGTCACAGTGCTGCTTGTGAAAAGGCACAAAATCAAATAACTTTATAAAAACAGTCCAGTCATGTTTGTCAGAAAATTCACAGAAGGCTTCGTTGCAGTTATCTGTAAAGAGTGTTTTCTGGTAGAAAAATAGTTTGAATGCCGAACTGAAATAAACAGAGCTACAGCCAGGTATCATGGCGTGAGTGAGAAATGAATTGGGAAGGTCAGAAAGGTAATCTCTTTGGTATTTTCTCATCTCTGCTGTCAAAACCCATTGTAGGCACTCCACTGATCCTGTATAGCTCTCCTCATCTCAATTAGCTTGCAGCCTTAACATGCGAACACAGTCCGTCAGCCGATGTAACAAGTGAAAGGAAAGCAATGTTACATTATGCTTTACATTTAAGGGAATTTAAGGTAATTTGAGGGATTGCCTTTCTTCGGGTTCAACGAATCGGTGAAAGAAAGCCTGATTGAGCTGCTTAATGTGGAAATAAGGCAGGTCATTGAAATCTCAAGCCCCAAAATAAGCACTTCTGTCCAAAACTTTTAACCCTAAAGGTGCATTTCTCCAGAGCAGAAAGACAACCAGATACTTTGCCCACATTATACAGGACCTGGCTCGAATATTTTCCTTGCGTCATTGTGAACAAAAGCCATCTTCCCGAAATATTAAAGCAGCAAAAATACCTGCATTCACAATATGAATTTAATCATTTACTATATGCAAATTGCACGACATGAAATACAAATCCGGTTGCACTACAAAAAATACATTTGTATTTAACCAGAGTAATGGAAAATCCAATGCTACAGTATCCAATGTAATTCCAAATAAAATGTAATCATCTTATTCAACCTATTTATCTGAACCCTTAACAGGACATTTTTTGATCACCCCCAAAGCAATCGAGACCTCGTATCTCTGCTGGATCGTATTCATCACAAACATCAAGAAGAAACGAACTTAACTTTCTTAATCAAAACAGTTAAGTAAAACGAAAACAACTCAAGCAAAACTGATTTATCTTTTCCCCATCTAAAAAAAAATCAACCATAACATAGCATCATGCACAGAATGTCCTTGCAGGTTCCGTAACATGGGACATGAGTGACAATCTACATTCTATGCACATTTCGTGCACGTGTTAAGCTTGACGCTGATTCAATTCCTTCGAGCTATCCAGTTAAATCAAGTCACACTGGTGAGAACAGAGTTCACGGCTCTAGAGAGGCGTACTAGCTTTTACCTGTACACTATACCCTTCTTTGTCAAAAAAAAATCGCGGATACATTGGGGGGAGGAATGGCAAGGAATCCAAGCAGCGATATGAACAGAATGAGGGCGAAAAAAATATGGTATTTCACCTCAATATGCTGGAAGAGTTGAAAGAGAAATGATTTTAAAAAATATTCATTTGAGAAGTTATTTGCAACGTGAAGCAAATAGAAACGAATCTGTAGAAAGGATCTCAACTCAAAGACTTTTAAGGGAAAGGACTAAAGATAAAGACAGATGAAGATAAAGAAGGAGTGGTGCAATAACGTGAACAGACAGAACCAAGCTAATAGCTCGACCTTTCCAAAACTATTTAGATAACGATGTACCCAAACTGGTTTTATGCTGATTTTTCCTCCCTTACCCAGGAGAGTGAGGCATTTAACCTCTCAGGCCTCCTCCACCATTTTTTTAAGATCCTCCCATACCTTTTAAATCATATCTACCTGCCTTTTTTCCCTATTCCTTAACAATTTTACATCCCGATTTCTATCCTCCTTTTTAAAAGTTACCTCCATTACCCATTCCCCACCTTACTGATATCAGCTAACTCAGCGCAGACCCAGGATTGAACCTGGAACTTTGCTGTTAAGCATGAGCTCACACATAACTCACTGAATAAACTCTGCGAACAACTTGAATGATTGGGAGTTTTGATGTGCCAGAAACAGCAGAGATACAATGGCTACAAAATACACAGTGACTACAGTAAAACCTGTGAAGTGCTTTGACACGTCTCGACGATATGATAAGTTGCTTAATCAAATGCAGGAAATATTATTATTATTAACGCTTATTTTGGGGATGTTTGGTTATTTTAAATATAGCATGCCAAGCAGAGATGGAGTCTAATTCCTGAAATTGGTGTAAGGATCTGCATTGTTTTGGACCAAATAGCTCCTTATGTAGTAGACCCAACTTTAAGCAAAGCCTCATCGATTATAGCTTGGTGCAATTGAGATCTGAGTCTCAGCCTTCATTTATTTAGGAACAAAATCTATCCTAGGCCTTAATGCGTTCCTGATATTAAGTTAATACAAATGTCATCCCTTAATGTTTGGATCGATATAGCATTTAGAAATAGTGACGTCAAGATTACAATGTTTCCGAGGAATTTTATAAATAAATAGATAGATAGATAGATAGATAGATAGATAGATAGATAGATAGATAGATAGATAGATAGATAGATAGATAGATAGATAGATAGATAGATAGATAGATAGATAGATAGATAGATAGATAGATAGATAGATAGATAGATAGATAGATAGATAGATAGATAGATAGATAGATAGATAGATAGATAGATAGAGTCTATTCTGTGAAATGCTTTGAGACGTCGAGAAGACGTGAAAAGCGCTATATCAAATGCAAGGATTATTATTATTATTATTACACGTCTGATGCATCACTGGGATTGAAGGATTTGTGATCATTACAGTACAGATAAGGAGAGAACTGAGTGCTAATGAAGTGAGTTACGTTGGAGCAATGATTAGAAGAATCACACTGTAGTATGTTTTACCCCGAAGATCTTAGCTGGCAGAGCACGGATGTATTTTAGATTTGAAAAAGCTGCTGGGGCGAGTTGAGAAATAGCTGAACTTTCATTGCTTTCTGCGGTCTAATTAGCTTTGACGGGCGCCCGTTTTATTCAACTCATGATCCCACGACCGTGCTGAAATTTCATTAGCTCGTGACAGACGAAAAGATCACATTCAATTCCTCGCCCGCTGCCTGCCCATCCAATGCCGGTTTATCAGCAGGCAAGACTAATTCAAATCCAAAAAGTGCCCTTTAACCCGAGCAAAATGTGTTGGAAATACTGCAGCCGTGAGAGCAGTTTACGGTTGAAAATCACCAGCCCACTCACTCAGCAGCGAGGCTGAGACTTGGCTCGGTGTCACCGTGTACAGTCACTGCTGCTGTAAGTAAAGACAGGTACCAGGAGCGATTTGGAATCTTCTGGTTGGAATCAACGCGTTTCCCATATAAAAACCGAGCCATCGCTACGGCAGCATAAGCTTTAACCAGGGTCGCTGAAGTCACTTTCAATTTAATATTAAAACGACTGTCTTGCGCCTGTCTTCCTGTCGCGCTGCCTGCAACAAACAGCCAAGGTTCGACTGAAATCGGAAGGAGAGACATCTTGGTCCACCTTGGCCAAATCTGAGGCCCACGTCCACATTGTCTATCAGCGCTTTACAGTCCTGCTGCTTCCATGGTTAACCGACTTAACCAAAGGGACCGACGTAAACCTGAAGAGATTCTGCAGTCACTGGATTGCACACTGTCCCGTCTCCAGGGTGCCACGCCTAGTAAGAATTTAATTGAAGGAAGAAAGCTTCCACTCAACAACAATAATAATAATAATAATAATAATCCTTGCATTTGATATAGCGCTTTTCACGTCGGGAGGACGTCCCAAAGCACTTCACAGAACACACTGTAAAGTGAATTGACTGTATATTTGTGGGCGAACGCGGCAGCCAATTGCGCACAGCAATGTCCCACAAACAGTCATGGATTGAAAATGACCAATTTATTATTGTTTTTGGTTTTGGAGGGATTATTATTAGGCTCTGTGTGGAGTAAGGAAACTTGCCCAAGGTTTCGCTCTCTGCCTGGAACTGAACTCAGGTCTCTCACTTGCAAAGCGAGTGCTCTAACCACTGAGCTACAGGACTCCACTTCACAACAACTGTTGTTGGTGTTGTTGATGCTTCTCTGCAGAACTGAAGGAGAGCTGCATTGTTAAAAGTAACCCACACTCAGTTAATATATTAAACCAAGGTCATTTTCAGGTGGAAATGAGAATCCCAGCGACTGCTTAAAAAGAGAGGGAAGTTTGTCCCAAAGTGTTCTAACTGACAATCCTCCAGATAAATTGGTTACTCACTTCGTGACTGTATGGGACAACTGCTGTGTGCAAATTGGCTGCCGCATGATCCTACACATAGTCATTATGTTTCACAGCAATTATTGTGAAGGGTTTTGACGGATTATTACTTATTATGAAGGGTTCAGCCGTGACATTTCCAGAATATTCCTACCTCTGGAATTCCATTTGATCGTGGAGGCTTTTGAATGTCTCTTCGCTGTGTGTGTGTGAGAGGCTGTGAGACACCGTGACACTGACTCACCCACTCACTCACTTATTTACCTGATCAAGGGCGAGAGCCAATATTTATTCGATAAACACTTTGACCAATTAAAGAATAAAATCAACACAGATTTGTTCTATTGCAATGAACTGCTTTCCCTTTGTAATCCTCCGTGCCTTCAGCTCCCCTCTCGACTCTCTACCCCCTCCTCGCTCCCTCCCTTCCCTGACCAGTTCCCCCCTGCTCGGGTCCTGACCCAACTGTCCAGCGCCTTGGGACGTCCTCCCGACGTGAAAGGCACTTTATCAATCCAATCATGTTGTTGTTGTTGTTGAGGGTTGCAATTTATACAGCAAGATGATTTTCCCAGTCTGTGGCAGCTGAAAATAGGCTCCATCAGGTTTTATATTCATTTTGCTTACAGACGGCTCTGTTACTGACAAAGCTTTAAGCAATGTGACACAAGGTGCAGGTGTTTGAAGGAATGCAGCTAAACCTCCACTCGTGCTATCAATGCACACTGTATTTATATCTTTTACGTCAACTCTAGGAAGATGTGTCCGTTCCCTCCGCTCAGGTCCACGTCCCCCGCCCAGCCCAACCCACCATCGGCAGGCGAGCCTTCAGCCTCTCTGCCCCCAACCTTCGGAAATCCATCACACAGTGCCTTCGCCTTGCTCCCTCCCTTGCCTCCTTCAAGGCACGTCTCAAGACCATCCTCTTCGACCGCACTTTCGGTCACTATCCTATCCCCACCCTCCCTGCCTTCCGCCCCTCCTGATTCTAAAGCCCCTACTCGGGTCCAAATCCCTGACTATCCAGCACCTTGGGACATTCTCCCAACGTGAAAGGCGCTTTACAAATGCAATATGTTGTTGTTCAAAGCCTCACAGCAGATCTCTGAGCTTCCAGCTCAGTTGACACTTCAATGCAGTACTGGGGAGAGCTGCACTGTTAAATGTGCCCACGTTCAGATAATGCATTAAAACAAAGTACATTTAGCTGTGAAGCATGAGGATTTGATCAGTGGAAGGGGTGGCTTTGGTAGTGTGAAGAGCTGATCCCGATACCACCTCCGCAATATAAGCGTAGCAACCGGTGTGAATCACACTTGGCTTGTATTATTCCTTTGTACTCTCGACATCTCATTATTTTAATGTTATTACAGACCTGATCCTACAAACTCCGGATCTCACCATTCCCCCAGTTGTTTTCAAGTTGTTACTTGATATTTTTCTTTAATTACTGTGAAATCCAAACTTTAAAAGCTGCTGCACTCTCTGTGGAACATAGTCATGGACACATTCCAGTTCTGCCAGTCGTAGCTGGCTCTTTTATAGATTGGCTTGAGGGAGTTTTTCTGTTAAACTAACTCCACGCTTAAACATTATTCTATTTAATCAAGTTCCTTAAGTGATTTGATAGTTCTTAAAATTTGTCCATTTCAACCTGCAGACTGTGTGGTAGGAGGTGCAAGAGACAGAAGCAAAGGGCAACGACAGAAGCAAAGGGTTCAGAAATCAAAGGGTGAGTTCAGCAACGTGTAGGGCTAGCGGGGAGAGAGTGGGGCAGTGGGAATCATTTGGACAGCTCATTCAAAGAGCTGGCACGGACACGATGGGCCGAATGGCCTCCTTCTTCTGTGCTGTATAATTCGATGATTCTACGTGCTACTCCTGCAGCAATGGAGCTGTTGAGTAAATTCCTAGATTCTCCGGGATGAAACTTGTTCAGGTCAATTTGTGGCAAAGTCACTCCCTGTTCAGCTGGCCTCCGCATTTCTGACCATGACTGGCTCGTCTCTTAAGCTGCTCCTCACATTGATCCGCCAGGAGTTATCTGAAGCAAAGGAACATGCCTGGATCGGTGCTGTTGATAAAGTCCACTTATCAGCAGCTTAAGCTTGTGAAATGCAGCCACTTACACCTCACTGTGCACAATCCATACATTCTATTCATTTCATTAGGTCCATCTATTCCATTGGCTTCTTTGAAATCTGGACTGTCTCTCTCTCGTGCTTTTATTTTGGGCACATGACAGAACTGCAGAGTTACGCCATCGACAAGCCACCTCAAATAACATTGTGTGTAAGGAATTCCTCTGTGGTCATATTTTCCTCATCGGTCACAGTTCTGGTCATTAATAATGGTTGTTAGTGCTGAGATCTCTCGTGTGCAGAGTCCCCTGAAACAGCACCAGTGTTTTTGGCAGCGTCTGTTAATGAGTTCAGGACTTCACTCTGGAAGGAGATTCGTGGAGGTCAAAAATAGATGAGGCAGGGGAGTCTGCGGTAATTCACCCCTCTAACAATTTCCCACAGGCTCGTCTGATCGGTCCATCCAGCCTGGTCACCACGACATTATAATCTTTACATTTGACATAGCACCTTATCACATCTTCAAGACGTCTCAAAGCACTTCACAGAATATACTGTAAAGTGAATTGACTGTATATTTGTGGGCGAAACATGGCAGCCAATTGCATACAGTAGTGTCCCACAAACAGTCGTGGATTGAGTGACCAAATTATTATTTTTTTCTGTAGGTTTATTATGCCCAGAAAAGCGATCCGCCAATCGACAAACAACTGTGTTCCTACTTACTGCTAGGTAAACAGAGGCGTGTGGAGTAAGGAAACTCGCCCCACATTTCGCTCTGCCAGGAATAGAACCCAGGTCTCTTGTTTGCGAGGCGAGTGCTCTAACCACTGAGCTACAGGACTCCACTCCAGTGAATTGACTGTACATCTTGTGGGCAAAACATTGTTGAAGATTAGCGCATCATCGCTAGGATCATCACACCTGCCATTTTGATATCTTCCCAATTGGATCTTACGTTTGTGAACAAGAGTCTCCCAGTGCTTAATGCTGAGCACAGTTGCTTATTCTTCTGTTATAGTTGCTGAAATAAAGAGTGCAAAAGCCACATCTAAAGAGTATAGAGAAGTACGGATGAGGGACATGGTGTGAAAGCTTCCATTATAGGTGGACTCGAATGTCTATCTAGTTTAAGCTGGAATGGCATAGGAATGCTTGTAGATTTATAGGAAAACAGACATACTGGAGCTACATTGTCAGGGATAAGATACATCCACAGGAATGACACTGAAATCTCACCCCTATCCCCTCAACCCCTCTCCACCCTCCACAAGCACCTTTCCCTTTCACCTTCCTGGCCAGTGGGAACCACCTCGAGCTGTGCAGCAACAAGGGAGCTCTGTGAAAAAAAAATCTGGATTTGAAAATCAACTGTGACTCCAAAAATGGTTTCATGAAACAACGATGGAATCATTTCGGAAGTGTGAGGCAGCTGTTTGAGTGTCTCAGAAATTACTCTCCAGTTGTTTATGAAAATTGGCCATGATATCCCCCGGAGAAGGGGAAGTCTAGTCAATTGCAGTGGATTCTTAGTGAATGTGTGTCAACGATCCTTTGCTTTATCTCATGTTTTTAAGGAAAACGTCTATCCTCAATGTTGGTACTCCAAAGTACTCAGGCACCGCAAACCCATAGAGCTATGAACCCGGTCACTGACTCATCACAGATCAGGCTTTCTGCTCGCCTTTCAACTAAGCCCATGTTTGTGTTTGTTGCTGGCTGTAAAAAAAAAAGAAACAATCTGGAAAAAAATTTTTTGTTTCTGTCGCAGGAAAGAAAATCTTATTACGCTTCAATCACACATTCAAGGATTGTTGGAACTGTTTGACAATCTACCTCTGAGTGTTTTCTTTCCATTCAGCAGAAATTACCAATAATTAGCGGCGATTACGGGAAGTGTAAAATTCAAATGGAATTTCCCGACGCCAGAAACTTGGGAAGTTCTAAACGGTGTCACGGATTATTTGCTAAACATTGACTGCGAGGTAATTAATTTAGAAAGCTGTGATTTGTGCTCTATTGAGCAGTCACGAGTCAAAGACCAGATATCTGTGCTTCGGTGAACTAATTTTCTTTGTCAGAGAAGGTGTCTGAACTGAAGGCCGTAGACATGGGTGACTTCAGCCTACGATAAAATGACTTCTTATGCAAGCGATGAGAATAGAAACTTCCCCTGAGAAATCCTATTGATGCCTTGCTGGAAGGAAAGGCTACAATAATGTCCCAGATTGCTCAAATACTGTATAACGAAACAACAATAACTTGCATTTATATAGCGTCCTTCACACAGGTAGCATCTCAGAGAGCTTAGCAGTGGTAGAATTTGATGTCAAGCTAAGGAAGGGGGGGAGGTGACCATAGGCGCAGATACGATCTGAAGAGGTGCAAGGAGGGGACGAGGCAGAGGGATTGAGGCAGAGTAATACAGCTAGAATATGGTGATCCTTTTTAAAACCCTAAAATAATGAAAACTCTGAGGAATTGGAAATCTTGCAATAAAACAATTAAATCTCTTATAAAAGCACATTGCAATGATACAAAATTGCTGGCACTGGCAATAGATGTTGGGAGTTTGAACTTAAGGCCTTGGTGGACATTTCTATACAGCGCTGGATGAGTTCTGCATTGTTGGAGGTGCCGTCCTTTGGATGAGACATTAAACCAAACCCCTACCCAGCAGTAACAAGTTTAAGCCAGGGTGGAGTTATCAGGAGTTTACTGTCTATTAAAAGTAATGAATTTGGTTTCAATACTTTCCTCAATATTTTCTAGTGCCATTTGCTAGATTGTTTCCCGCCTCAAAGGGAACACTGTCAGTCACAGAGTGGGAAGAAATCATATTGACATGTTTACTGAACTGTTCGCCCACCGTGTTATACTGTCAGGCGTAATAATGTCCGTTTCTGACCAGGTCACAGAGTGTTCAGGCAAGTTCACACACACACACACACACACACACACACACACGCCACTCTTTGAAATAGTTTGGGAAAAAGATTTGAATTATTTCAATGGTGTCACACTGTGCCACACACCTTACTGAAGGCCAATTAGAAAAGGAATGCATTCCCTGAATCAGTGGCCTGTATCTGTGCTGGAATATTCTACGTAATGTCATGTTTTCCACAAATCCTTCACCTAAACAAGAACAGAACAGACCTGGGAAACGCTGATGTGAAGCGATATTTCCTGCTCAGTCGATCCAGTAAAAAAAAAAGAATAAAAACGTGCATTTTGTTCAGAATGGTGAAGGAGCGTTATCGTCTACATTCAACAATACTTGACGAGTATTTGCTGAAGAGAGGGCACTTGCCCCACATCTCCCCTTTAAATTGGCTACTGAAAAGTCTTAGGTCCTCTGTGTTTCGTTCAACACCAACAGTGGGTTCACGTTGGCAGTAACAAAAAACACAGGGTAAAATTTGCAGTATTCTGTAAAGCGTTCCCCAAGTTAGTTAGTTAAGAAACTCAGTTAAGAAGCAGGCCACCAACTGCTAGTGTTGCTTAAAAAAAAGTTAAGGAATACTGTAAATTTTACCCTAGTGTTGCTATCGGTAGCGGTGTTCAGCCCAGAGAGTGACAAACCAGCCCATCACTCGGGGTTAGTTTTACTTGTTAAGTGATAATAATTTTTTTGTGTGTGTATGCCTTTCGCAGCTAAAACATCTTAAAGTGCTTCACAAGAAATGGTCGCCGAGTCTGGTGACTGTGTGTTTGTTAGCAGGCAAACATGGCAGGCAAATTTTTGGCAGCAGGTCCCACAAATAGCCATTGGTGAATACCAGTTTATCTGGAGGCTTGTTGGCCAGGACACTGGGAGAAACTCCCTTCACTTACAGTTTCGCCCACAAAATACACAGTCAATCCACTTTACAGTTTATCTTGTGAAGCCCGCTAAAACGTCTCGACGAGGTGAAAGGCGCTATATCAAATGCAAGGATTATTATTAGATTGAATCATGGGCATCTTTAGCATCCAATTAAACAGGACCTCTCTCTGCTCTATTAACGTGGGGAAAAGATAGTCTAGAAAGGGGCAGGTTAGTGATACACTGACCTCCACCCAATCAGTGGTGCAACCACCAGTCGCAATCATATGAACATTGTGCTATCACAATAGGTATAGTGGATTAGTTGTTTGATTTGCATCAACATTCCTGGTTTATTGAGCACAGAGCTCCGGCATTGCGAGGTCCAGACTGTGATAAAAACGAAACGGTGTTAAAATATTTGACTTGCTTCCTGATGATTGTGCAACACTTGTGGGATTCGAAGCTACAGTGGTGTAATATTAATAATAATAAAAATCATAATATTTTTCATCCTTGCATTTGATACAGCGCTTTTCACGTCTTCTAAACGTCTCAAAGCACTTCACAGAATACTCTGTAAAATTAATTAACTGTATATATTTGTGGGTGAAACGCGGCAGCCAATTGTCCACAGCAGTGTCCCACAAACAGTGTAAAAGCATATACTGGATCATCTGGGTAGAGATGGCAAGGGAGCAACATTTAGTTGTGTTTTTTGAGTGTTTCCATGGTAACGTTGAAAAACAATATGCATGCCTTGCAGTTTAAACCAAGGGAAAGCTATGTTTTATTGGTGCTGTTTGTGCCAGCTCGGTTTGCTTTTCTTGGACAGAGAGGCACGTAAAGTGCTAATGTATAATATTCAACGTCATCGTAAAATCAAATGTGACAGTCAAATAATGGGTGCAGAAGTTGAACTCTTCCACTCTCATGGAAATGTTATTTGGCTGAAGTGGATATAGTAATGAAAGGAGAAGCAGTAGAAAAGTCAGGATTGGCAGAAAAGCCAAGCCTTTTGGAGAGACAAATAAGATAGCATTATTTTTACATTACGGTTCCATGACAAAGAATTTGAGAAGAGGGGATTGCGGGGGAGGAAGGGAAAGGGAATCCTGAGTAGGTGCTAGAGAAAAGAGCTTTTTATATTGAAGATAAAATTGTTTCTGGTTGCATTGTTTACGATCGGTTTGACATAAAAAAGAAGGGCTGCTGTATTTATAACTAGCAACAACTTACATTCACATACCACGTAGGATAATGTCTCAGAGTGCGTCTAATGACAGAGTCAGACACTTACCCTGGTTATTAAGAAAGTCACCTTGGAAATCAGAGGTGAAAAAAAAAGCATAAAAGATTGTTTGAAAATGCTATTCATTCAAAGGATGATGTGGCTTAATAGGATTCCTTAACACGAAATCTATGTTGATTGCAGAACCTTCAGAATGTATTCCCTCCCTTTATTACTGGATGATCGACCCTATTTATACCTTTGTTTCAAATTAATCTTTACTCTATAATAATCTTTGCACTTGACATAGTGCCTTATCACATCGTCATTGTCAAAATGTCTGATTGCTTCACCAGATTTTTGCTGTAAAGTATTGCGACTGTGTGCTGGTGGACAAATACCTTCGGAGTTCAGTTCAGCGCAATGGGTTGCAATCCTGATTGGAAAGTTCCTTTCTCAACCCGATTCAATCAAGAATCCCTTTAGCCTTCCGCACTTCCATGTTATTTCAGGCCTCAACCGTGCCTCACAGCAGATGAGATAATACAGCACACTGATCATTTTGAAAATTGCAGCCAGGACCCAATCAAATTATCCGTCTTAAGATACGCTCAATCTCTCTTTTCCGGCTTCATCTAAAATGTACATCAACTGTGATTCTAGCCACACAAAGAAATTATAATGAACTTTCACAGGACCAAATAACATCAATAACAAACTACTACGCACTCTGTTCTATGATGTATAACTCTTCCTTTAATTATGGTTAAGGGTAAACCAAAATGCTACTTTGCTATTGTATTTGTTTTGCATTCAATGACACAGAGTTCAATTATTCCACTTATCTGAAGCAATATAAATGGAAACGAAACAATAGCAAAATAATGCAGCTATAGATTATTTTCATCGCTGCTAAAACAGATTAGATGTTTTGTTGTTGCAGATCTTCCACAAGTGGCATGAACAGAAGAATATTTTGCAGCTGAGCATGTAATATAACACAATAGTTGTGAATTATGTGCTTACCTTCGCTGAGAGATATTCATCAGAAGCCATTGCTTGCCGCTGTTTCCCAAGAGGATTTGGTTCTGTCAAGAAGGCTTATTCGTGTTATGTGGTAACCAGGAATTTAACATCGTTGTAGGTAATTAATAGGAGAATAAGGTAGATCATTGACAGGGCTCCCATTAATGATAGGATCAGGAGTTCCAAATTTTACCCTAAAAGTATTACTATTATTATTATTTTCACCCTATAGATTAATTTGCAGTATGTTATTATACTAAACTGGAGCGCAAAGCATTGGGAATTTGGGGATGTTGGATCTCAAAGAGTGGAACAAATGGAAAAAATGGGGAAAAAAATGGAATCAAAAACTTTACAAGTGGATCCGTTTTTTGAGCTGCCAAACCGACACTTGCTCAGGACAGAATGTCTCTTACAAAAAAAAACACTGCCAGAGACTATTCCCACTCTCTCGCACCGTCTTCTCGATTACAGTAGCATTTTTAAGGTGCTAATGGGATTGGAGTCCCGAATCGCTGTACTTTTTTTTTAATGAGAACTGCAGCAAAGAAAATCCACAATAGAGTAAAGTGCCCACAAATCTCTCGTTCCTGTTCATATTCTTTAATTAAATATTATTAATTGCTTTTATATTTTCTGGAACGAACCCAGTTAAATCACTTCAGAATTCACAGAGATGAATGGATGGATGGAGTGGCAGCTATTGATCCCAGTTTCATAACATACCAGAAGGATATTTCAAGCACGTTAGGTAAAGAAATGGTTATTTTTTTTGCCAGTGTTGTGTCTGTAAAAGTGACCACTCACACCACCAAAGTCCCCAAGCCTGGGCTCTTGCCAACCTGCGCCTAATTCTTTCCGGGATTAGGTAAGCGTGTAGATGGGATACATGGACTTCTCAGTTTGGTTTGGATACTCTTAAGCACAGTGATGGGTTTCCGCATGTGTCAGACACCCGGTTGATCACGCCACACATCCTGTGTCTCCTCTCGTGAGACAGCAGATGGTGGAGATTTTCCAGGAACGAACAGTCCTAGCTCAGAATCTTCCGAGTCTGGTTTCACAGGCCACGAGAAGGTTTCTGCACTCGTTTCAGAGGAAAAGCTGGACAACTACTTCGCCAAATGCTACAGAGATTACTAAATGATGAAGAATTACTCATTTAAGAAACAGCTTGATGCTGTCATAGGAGGAGAGCAGGGCGTGGATTCTGGAAGGTTGAGATCAAATGGGCCAAAGGGCCTTCTCCATCTGAACCTCTTGTGCAATTGGCTGACATTTAACGGAGAAACTTATCATTAATTACTAATGAGTCTTTCAAATAGTGTGCGGCTGCTAATCCCGTAGATATATTCGCCTTTTTGTCTTTCGGCTTCTGTTGAATTTGCTTTAATATGCTGTCCCCAACCATCCCTGGAATCTTGTTATATTAATCTTGTTATCGTGGAGTCCTGTAGCTCAGTGGTTAGAGCACTCGCTTTGCAAGCGAGAGACCTGAGTTCAATTCCAGGCAGAGGGCGAAACCTTGGGCAAGTTTCCTTACTCCACACAGAGCCTAATAATAATCCCTCCAAAACCAAAACAATAACAAATTGGTCATTTTCAATCCACGACTGTTTGTGGGACATTGCTGTGCACAATTGGCTGCCGCGTTCGCCCACAAATATACAGTCAATTCACTTTACAGTGTGTCCTGTGAAGCGCTTTGGGACGTCCTCCCGACGTGAATAGCGCTATATCAAATGCAAGGATTATTATTATTATTATTATATCTTTGCCCACAAAATACACAGCAAATTCTCTAAGCGCTTTAAGACGACTCAACAAGTGATAAGGCACTACACCAAATGCAAGGATTATCATTATGTCTCTAACACATTCAGGTAATAATTAAGTTACGCAAATAACCTTTATTTAGAACAATTTCAGGCAAAGAAAATCTCCCCCCTCCCCAAAAAAGCTCTGTTTGTTATGAATAAATTGATACACGACTGAAAGATTATTTTTTTTATTTTATATTAAACTGTACAGAAATTAAAGACCTTTACAAGTCAGTTTAACAATAAACTATATGCACATCTCATATTTTCTGTAAAATACGGTCTAAGAAAGTTACAGCTAATTTTTCGCACGACTATTTGTCCTTAAAATACATTCATAATAAAAGGGAAATAGAAAATGCTATATATACCTGTAACTGTTCGCCAATCTAACATAAGAAATAAATAAGTTTGCTGTTACAGTAACATTATGCCTAAAATCACTGACAGTTTCCATACTCAATCCCAGTGTTTATGGCACGGCACTAACAAAAAAAATGCAATGACATTAATTTTAACTGAAGAGAATTTAGCATTTTATGAAATCAGTTGGACTCATTTTCATTCCAGTTCTCGAGTTAGGGAGCACTGTTGGCGGTAAATAAAAAGTATCTGAACTTCCTTAAGAATTCATAGCTTTTCAATCCGTGTGCAAGCAGATCAGAAATGATTTCAGGATCAAAAGCCTGTTAAGAACTTGAAAGTGTTAGCAAAAGGGTTCACTGATTTTGACAATAATCACCTGACAAAAGCCTTTGCATGTTTTGTCGGCTTATTCTCTGCCACCATCATTTTTAATTCTGCTATGCAGAAAATTGGCAGCGTTTAAAAGTACTCAGTAAGTTTCCTTATTTGCTTTTCCTTTCTTGGATACGGTGAAACTATTTTTTTTCAATAAAAAAAGAGCGATACAGAAAAAAACCCGATTGAAATCTGCCTTCATCAGTGGTACAGATTCTCTCCTTATACATCACTGTCCTGTACATTGTTCCTTACAATGACACAATGCACCTGGTTTACTGCTTTTCAGTTCTACATAAAATAAGTCTAACCAACTATTCAACGCAACCATTAAAAATGAAAAGGAAATCTTCACAGACATTACGTAATACAGGGGAAAAAATGCTTCACAGTATTTTGATAGCCTCAAAGAGCTTTTAGCACTCAGATGTTGAACAGAAAATTAATTTCTCTGTTACCATGAACAGTGTAAAGGAAAATACACTCAGCGGTGATTTCTTTGGCCTCTGTTACTTATGCTTTGCAACTGCTGAAAAAAGACAGCTCAACGCAAAACTGTTTGAATAGAAAATACCCATAGCCTTTTTTTCCCCCCTCATGAAAAATTATTTTTTGAATATTTTATCAATGGGAGTGGAATCTACCATTCACAGAGAGAGACTCTGGAGGGAAGAGGTCACTGGTGGGAAACCACATGTCCTCGCTTGATTTTCACTGGAAGAGAGTCAATTCGGAAATTGGTCTTCAACTGTAATGCCTCTTGAACTCACTCGCATAGAACTGGCCAGAATGAGTCATTGTCAACGTTTTAATTTATTGTAATCATCTCTCAGTATTTTCCAGCTAGTCTATAACTTGCTAATACCTGGAATCACAAACTACCGGCTTATTACTATATTTTACATTGGACGATTATCAGTTATGAATACAACTCCCCTCTATCATGTTCAGGTTCACTAGCCAGTGGCAGTGGTTGCTGGCAAAATTTAGGGCCAAACTATCTGACATTTTCAACAACTAAAACATTTATTTCTAATGCATCTGAAAGATTGAAAGTAAAATGTATTGGACAAATTAAACAGACCCAAGATTTGCATAAAAGCGTCTCTGATGGCATAGTATGGTTCTTCGAAATATAACAACATTCGGATTGTAAATTGACTGTATTGGAAACTGACAATATTACTGAACTGTTATTTCAACTGCAATTTTGCATCGCGATGATTTATGAGGCGCAGGTACTCATTTACATAGATCTTTTGAAAAACTATGTGCATCTTTAACAAATACACATTATTGGTGTGGGTGCGGCTGAGACATCCAGCACAAGGCACGTCAAACCTCCAATTTACGTTGTTGGAAACCAAATTGAACCAATCAATCAAAAATCACTAGCGTACGTACATTGAGATTGAAAGTCATTCGGAGAATATTGCATTTCTCTGCTTTGACATTCACCGTGAAGTCACACTGTCCATCAGAAAGGGCTGTGATTAATTGAAACCTGAAAGTAATGAAATCAGAAGAAAGACCTGTATTTTTTTGTCCAGTGCCAACATATTGATGCTGTGTTGGTGCAATACAGTACTTCAACCCGAGCTACTAAAATTGGTTTCACCAGTTGGCTAGGATGCCGTTTGAGTCAATGCTGTTAATTCCAGGGAAACAACCTTCAAAGCGAATTGGAAACATCAGTCCATGATGCGTATGCTGGCTAGTTGTTCTCTAAGGACGGAATTTTACAAACAAATGGAAATTCGCGGCTGCAACGGTTGTCATTCCAGGACCTGAGAGCTGGGAATAGAAAAGGAGAAATTTCCGCGAGTTATTTTGCCATCCAATTGTAATTTTTTGAACATCAAAAACAGTCAGGGGGAAAAAGTACATTTTATACTCGACAACTGCTGAATGGAAAATGTTACTAGTTTTGCACCAGTGTCAGCATGATACCATTTACACATTACACTTAGCCTGGATCGGACGCAGTGCATTGCCCTCTTCACTAACAGTGCCTTCCCGATTTCAGATCACATCCGAAGACTTGCCTCTTCGACCGTGCTTACGGTCATCTCCCCTCAGTGTCAAGCTACGCCATTGTTCAGCGCTCTGAGAAGCTATTTAAGGGCGCTATATAAATGAAAGTCATTGTTGTTAGCTCCCGACCTCAGAGGTAACAGTACTTAGTGATTATAAATAAGAAGGGTATCAAAAAAGGTTTGAATGCAACTGTTTCAATGTCATACAAGCACAACAGCAATTGCACTTATATAAAGCAATGATTATGAAGTGGCTTATAAAGATGTAGTGGGAGCGTGAGCTGGGAGGGGCTTGGGTTGGAGGGTTGGGGATGGTGGGGGGAGAGTAGAACAGTGGCCCGAAAGTGAACCATTCTTTCTTCTAGACATCAGGTAATAGTAAAGGTTAGCAATCCTTCCAACTTTCCAACTCATAACACAAGGCAGTCACTGGCAGAAAAAATTCACACTGTATACGGCATTGCTGAATACCTTTGTCTTGTGGGGAAAGTGTTTGCTTCAACACTCCTTGTGTATTTTATTAACGGTCCAATTAATAAAGTGGGCAAAGATTACACACGTTTCCGGCTGGCATCCATGAACTGAATTGCTGGGCTACTATGGTTACCCAATTCCACCGTGATCTGGAGCCTGGCAAGTTTTATTAATGCCGCCAAAAAACACGTACTGATTGGCAGCTGAGTCTGTGGCTCCCCTGCTGCTCATCCATCTGTTATTTTATTCACAGGCATGAAATCCGTTATAGTTCAGCCAATTATTATTCACCAGACATTCAGGTGGGACATTAGGTTTCTGCTGTGGCTGGATGCAATGCACTCAGATCCTCAGAGGTTTGCAGTGTTTTGTGGATGTTGCTACTATAATTTGCAAGTTTACACCAATTTATGCTTTGCAGGAGAACAGCCTGACAATGTTCCTATTTATTAACTGTGTGGTGTGCAGCAGGTGACTTGGATTCTTCCATTCTCTGCAGATTCCCTACAGATGGGCATTCGAGTTCCACAAGGCTAATTTCAGTGCAAATTACTGCTGCAAATACAACTGAAATACAAGCGTATCTGGGACTGTTTCAGTGGATGATTAGAGGAAGCAGTGGCCTTGTCTTTGGCTGAACGTACATGCTTAATGAAGATACACAGCGAATCAATGCGACAGTCAAGGACTTAGAATTCTTACACGTGAAAGGCGCTACACAAATGTAATTTGTATTGTAATTTGTATTGTATTTCATTCCATCTTCACGGCTTTCCCATCATGCTGGCTCTTTATGACGCACACCATGTGCCTGTGGAACGCTACACCACCAAGTCACGGTTGACTAATGATCACGAGAAGGAAATTATCCAAGATAGAATTTAAACGGACGTTCCTGTGCGCAATTGGCTGCCACGTTTCACCCACAAAATACACAGCCATTCCACTTTACAGTATATCCCGTGAAGCACTTTGAGATGTCTCAACGATGTGTTGGGGCGCTATATCAAATGCAAGGATTATTATTATTATTAAGTATACAAGGATTATTTATTCACGTCTAAGCATTCAACAGACATGTAAAATTCTAGTCTTTGATTCAACATTGTCAATGTTACATCACTTAAGTGACGAGAGGAATTTGGACTGGGTTTGAGTTGAGGCTGTTGCAGACGCATTCTAAGTAAACGAGATCTCATACCACTGTTTTGTCGAAACCATATCTGCACACAATCCTCTTCCTCCGGTATTAACTGGATGCCATCATCAGGTTGGTTTCCGTCCCAGTAACTGTAGCTGTATGTTGTCCCATCTGTCCATTCAAAACTCCCTTCCTGCCGAGAATGATTCATAGGTTGACGATTAAAAAAAAAGGTATCTCTGGGGCTAAACACTGCAGCCGATGTATGAAATGTTCAAATTAATCTTAACTCACAGTCTGTCCTGTTGTACATTGCAATTTCAAAAAACAATTAAAGTCACAACATGTATCAACACCTGAGAACAGCGCACACCTGGTTAGGTGTTACACTTTGGTCACTCGATCCACGGCTGTTCGTGGGACACTGCTGTGCGCAATTGGCTGCCCTGCATTTTGCCCACAAAATGTACAGTCAATTCACTTTATGGTACATTCTGTGAAACGCTTTGTGACGTCTCAAAGACGTGATGAGGCGCTACATCAAATGCAAGGATTATTATTATTATTATAGGGTTGAGGAAACGCAGAGTAAAGCTATTCTATACAGCCACAGAGAGACCATCTAAAAACAAGAGCCGATAGTGGGGCAAAGAAGGAAAGAAACAATATCGAAAGTTCACGTTTGTAAGGTTCGATTGTCTGGCAGTGATAGAAAGCGTGCATAACGGATTATCAAACTGAGCAAAAGCTTGCCAACTGAAAAGGCACGTTTTGTTTATTTTATCCTCTGCGGGACATATGGATGTTTATTCTTACTCATAAAACAACATTTTCACAAGGCCCCTTTTTTTTAAAAAAAGTACTGTAAATTAACGCGATGCAAAGTGCTGGTAAGGGACCTTGTATTTGTCCAGCCAGGACAGCCCCCACCCAACAGGATTTGGGCTCACAGGGTTCAGAACATGTTGACATCTAAGTTTAATGTATGAGCCAGACTGACTGTTCAACGATGCCTCGGATTACTGTGCAGTCAGCTGGCTTCATCAGCCAATGTGTCCAAGAGGACCTTGCTGTGTGCCCCTGGTGTAGTGCTCGCTGCTTGAGCTATCTGAATGTTAAAAAAAAAACTATACAGCAGAGAATTTCGACACAGATCAAAACACAGAGAATACTGGAGGCATCGTGAGTTCCACGTAATGTCATCTTAATTGAGCGGCACACCTTTCAAAAAGCGTTTTCACTTGCGTTTAATCCGCATCGTTTTTTTTTTTTTAATCGCTCCAATCTGTTACGCCCTTTCGGCACAAATCATTCACGACAGGTACTAAATAACGGAGATTTTTTTAAAAAAAAAATATATGGATCTTTCATTCTTCTGAGAGAGAGGAGGAAAAAAGCATTTTAATAGGGAAAGCACATCGGATGACTGTTTTGACGATTATTAGTTTTCCCGGGCTAGCCAATTAGCCGAACTCACCAAATTTAAGTTCACTGAAATATCAAGGCAATAAAAATGACTTATTAACCGTAAGTAATATGGACTCACCACTCTCCTATCGTGAAGTCCTATCCAAATATCCGTGGGGATTCCAGGAACTCGACTGTTAACCAAGTCATAAACAAACACATTTTCTTCCCAGCTGGTAAACAGCAACACAGAAATATGAATTTAGAATGCTTGTTTGCACACAATGCGATAACCTTAGAAAACCGCTCTCCTCAAACTCGATTCGACATAATTTATTTTTCTGGGAACGACAGCGAGGACAGAGTGTAAAACTTTGCATCAAACGTAATTTCACAAAAACAGGACTGGAGGGAGAAAATAAAACAAAATCATGAGATAGAAATAACGGCTCAGTACTCAAAGGTCGGGTGGAGAGAAAGCATTATAAATGGTCGGCAAATTATATAGCAAACAGCAGTCGTTTGAGCAAATAGCATACAAAGTAGTATTAGCTTGTAGTGCCACAGGCTGCTACGAATTCTCATGTTAGGTGTAACAAGGCATTATAAAATGACAAAAATAAGGACAACACAGTGTGATCCTAGAGAGGGGATGAGATTTTCTGTCAATGGAAATGATGATTCATAGTGAAATATCAAATGTTTCCATGAGTCAGATTTTTACTACGATTTATTTATTGACCAAGTTAAGATTCACAGGTCAAAATTGTTTAACACGGAGAATGAATGAAGAATAATTGTGCTGCTGGCCATTTTTTTTTGGTGGGTGGGGGGGGTGGGGTTCAGCCGGGTGTCTGACGCATGCGGACACCCACCACCGTGCTATCCAAACCAAACAGAGTTCCATGCATCCTTTCTACCCGTGGAAATTTCAGAGATATTTATTGGAATGGAATGCGAACTCTCTCCCTGGAAGGATGTATGTATAAGTATGTGGATTTTGTGGTTTCCATATAGTACGGAGTCCAATAGCTCAGTGGTTAGAGCACGCGCCTCGCAAGCGAGAGACCTGGGTTCGATTCCTGGCAGGGCGAAACATTGGGCAAGTTTCCTTACTCCACACTACCTGGCAGTAAGTACGAACCCGGTTGTTAGTCGATTGGTGGATTGTTTTTCTGGGTGTAACATTCCTTAAAAAATAAATAATAATACATTGGTCACTAAATCCACGACTGTCTGTGGGACGCTGCTGTGCGCAATTGGCTGCCGCGTTTCACCAACAAATATACAGTCAATTCACTTTACAGTATATTGCGTGAAGAGCTTTGACACGTCTTGAGGACGTGATGAGGCATTATATCAAATGCAAGGAAGATTTTCAAGCGAGAAAAGGGGGACAAACGGGCCAAGTGGGAGGGATGAAGGGGGAGTGTCACAGAGTTTCGGGGCGTAGTGGCTGAAAGCGCGACCTCCGATGGTGGGATGGAGGGTGCGAGAGACGAGCAGGAGGCCGGTGTCAGTCGAGCGGAGACGCCGGGTGGTGGATTGGGGAGTGAGGAGGTCGGAGAGGGAGGGAGGGAGGGAGGTGCCAGAGAGTGAAGGGATTTGAACACGAGGGAGAGGATCCTGAAGTCGATCCGTTGGGTGATGGGGAGCCAGTGGATCCTGGGCAGAACTGGTGAGATGTGGGTATGGAGTTTGGTCCGGGTCAGTAGTGGGCGGCAGATTTTTTGATTTTTTGAACAGTGGAGCTGGGGAGACCGGCGAGGAGTGCATTGGAGTAATCCAGGCGGGAGGTGACAAATTCATGCAGGGGATTTCGGTTGCATTTGGTGTAAGGTAAGGTCGGAGGCGGGCAATGTGGCGGAGGAGGAAGACTGTGTCGAACATGGCAGAGAGATCCAGGAGGACGAGGAGGCAGAGGGAGCCCTGGTCACAGATGGAGAGGATATCGTTTGTGACTTTGACAGAGCTGTCTCTGTGCTGTGGGCAGTCAGGGCGAAAACCAGAGAGGGCTTGAGGATCTGCACGGAGGAGGTGATGGACGGTGGAAAACAGCGTCTTTGGATTATTGTTTGCCTCCAAGATGACTTTGGAGTAAAGGTCAGTTTTGGCCTGTCATAGGGAGAGGCATTGGGTGAGGAGATGCTCAAGCCACAGCTGGCGGTGAACTGTGAGGCCGGATTTCTGCCATCTGGGATCTGGGTTTGTGTTTTGAGTGAACAGAGATGGCTGTTGTTCCGGGGAGAGCGGGTGGGTTTGGAAAGAACCCTGGATTTCAGGGGAGCTGGGAATTAAAGATGTGCACATTACCTATGAATAGATGCTAATTTTGCTGATCTGAGACCATTCGAAAACTCAGCGCAGTACAGGTCAGCTTCAGCCCACGTTTTGTTCTCGGGGAAGAAACGGAAACAGTATCCGTTGAATTCTGTCCAGAAGAGCGGACAGGAGTACGCGGAGAAGGTCCCAGTTAGTCGAAGAGGCAGTTCTGCAACATAAATAATCAACGGAAAGCATGATTGGCAATTTAAAGGACACTTTAATCATCAGTCTCCCACTCTTTACTTGACTGGGTAACCGAAGCATAGCAGAACAAAACAGTAAGGCACGCAAGGTGATTGATGCTTGCCACTGCGACTCCGTTAATTTGTAATTGAAATGTTACCTGCATGATGGAGCCCATTAAAATACAATTGCTCATGGGGAATTATAAAAAATACTAAAAATATTGACATAGCTCCGGTGTTCGACCACTGATGTCAAATCCAAATGTATGATGTTGCTCATGCAGAACAACAATTACTGAGTAGGGAGTTACACAGGAGTTCAACTAACATTTAAACCTCAAGGGTGAAGCTAAACACTATTTAAATCATGTAAATCCTTAGCTATTCCCTCATTCATACACAACATTTAATGGCAGCAGAATTTTTAGTCGGAGAGGCCCTATTGTCTTGTTAGCTCTCCTGCTGGAGCTATCTATTATGTACTCGTGCTTTTCACACCACCTCCCCCACCCCATGCTATTTTGCATTGACACTCTTCAAGTGATTATCTGTTCGAATTAGTTTGGAATGTCTCAAGCAGCACCAAATGGTATCGGTGAACTCACAAGCCTGTGACGGACGCAAATTCATAATAGAACAACTTGCTTTTTTAGCGCTTTACAAAGACAAGGTCGGACACCGAGAGGTGTCGACAGATGCTGTCGAAGGTGTAATAATTTTCCTGCGATGGGTAGAAAGCTAAAACTACAGCTGGTTGCTGAGAGCCAATGTTAGGACCCAAGTCTTCCCGCTGGGGCGATTGTCCACAAACTAAGTTTATCTCAAGTGGTGGTCACTGAAGCTTACCTTATTTGTCCATGTGCTTTGGCCTGGTATGTAACAATAAGTTAATCTGCTCGTTTTTCAGATAAGTGTGTTTTTTTAAAAAAAGATAAAGCTCATCACATGAATGCCAATTACTGCAATTGGCTGCCGCATTTCGCACAGAAAATATACAGTCAATTTACTTTACAGTGAGACAGTCTGAGAGGCTATCATTTCAATGATTTGGAGTAGAGAATTCAGAGGAGTTGTTAGAGTGTGCTAAAATATACACAGCTAAAATGCATCGCCTATGACGTGGTATGGGTTTGCTCTGTGCAGGCTTCTGCTCACCATAATGTGCAGCTAGGTACATTATATATTGCTTTATGTACACTTCTGTTTTACTTTCAACCAAGAACATCTGGAGAAAGCACACAGCCAGAATCTGCACTATTAAGTAATACGGTATTCCTTGTTCGACTGCAAATGATTTCTTAGTATTGTGCTCTGGGGATCAGTAAAAGATCCAGACGTCAGTATAGTATATAGCTGAAAGCGAGATGCAACCAGTTGGGGTTGGATGTTGGCAAGCACAAGCAAATAAACACTTCAAACTGAATATAGCGGAAAGTTATTGTTGAAATACTAACAATGAAAAGTTTATTGGGAAGTGAGACGGTTAAAGTGAAAATAACTTGTTTTTTCATTTATAGTTCTTTATTCACAGTTTTTTTTTAGTCTATTTTAACAGTAATAAGTTGGTCACTTCAATCCACGACTGTTTGTGTGCAATTGGCTGCCACGTTTCGCCCACAAATATACATTCAATGCACTTTACAGTATATTCTGTGAAGCGCTTTGAGACGTCTCGAAGACGTGAAAAGCACTATATGCAATGCAAGGATTATTATTTATCAGTTTAATTCTCTGATTCAGCTAATTTGCCTTGGTGTCAACTACATTGTGTTTAAACACCTTAACTGGTTTATATGGTTCACCCCCACTCCTGAAATGATCCAATCACCTGAAATGATAGTATATTCTGTGAAGCACTTTGACACATCTCGAAAACGTGATAAGGCACTCTATCAAATGCAAGGATTATTATTATTATTATTATCTCCATCTTCCCACATCCAGTACAATGGCAGCTACTAGAGAATTCGCCTCACAAGCGTTCGATTCCCAGCAGGGCGAAACGCTGGGCAAGTTTCCTTACTCCACACGCCTCTGTTTACCTAGGAGTAAATAGGAACCTGATTGTTAGTCGATTGGTGGATCACTTTTCCATGGGTAATAATTCTTTCCAAAAAAATAATAATAATAAATTGGTCACTTCACTTCACGACTGTTTGTGGGACACTGCCGTGTGCAATCGGCTGCGGCGTTTCGCCCACAAAATATAAGTCAGTTCACTCTACAGTATGTTCTGCGAAGCGCTTTGAGGCGTCTCGAAGATGTGAGAAGGCGCTATATCAAACGCAAGGATTATTATCTCATTCTTACCATCTACTCAGACCACCCTTAATCACCTCCATCTTCAGTCAACATCGGAAGCAGAGACAACCTGTAGATGTCTCAGCACCAATTCAAGCGCTTTAATTGATTTCTTTAAGAAATATTTAAAATGTCCGTATCACTCAACCCTTGTCCCCGAACAGGCATTCATTTCACTGACAGTTTGGAGACTGTCTGTGTTGTGCCTCTGAAAGGTTTTAATGAGGTGTCAGCCTGGCTCAGTCATTAGCCTGGCTGCCACGTCCGCCTGTAAAATGCACAGTCACTACACTTTACAAAATATCCTGTGAAGCTCTTGAGATGCGACATATTAAATGCAAGTCTTACAGGTACAGTGTTTAATAATCTCTCTCTCTCTGCCCCAGCTATTAGTCACAGTCAAACCAATGGAAGTTGAACTGCATCTTTAACTAATAAAATTTAAATAATAATAAAATATATTACGCCTCCATGTGCTGACCAGACTCCTGTCACACACTGTGTTTATTACATTTAGTCCAGCTAGGTAACAATTTCACACGATGATCAGAAGATTAATATGTGTGGTTAGCTTGATGATACTTGTGAATTTAAGAGGATTAAAATGATGCAATCGAAGTCCGAAAGAGTGGCATTGGCAAGTTAGATTTGACTAGTGTTCCTGATCCAAAATGCAGAGTCTTTCTCTTGGAATTGAAATCAGTAGGAAAACAGCGGAGCAAAAGTGAAACTGACAAAAGTTTAGCCAACAAAGTTTCAAATCCAGCCTCACTCAGTGTTTAAACTGTCCAGTTGGCTCCCATGTAGAACAGATCATTTAACGAATATGCGACCACAAAAAGTCGTGATAACTACCCTATTATCTAAAAAAAATCATTTCTTTAGACTTATTAAACAAGGTAATGGGATCACGACTTTATGGTCACCCTACAGATAGGGCAATTGTTTAGGCTGTTTTTCAAGGACTGTTTGCTTTACTTTTTTTTCACAGAACTTCAGAACAGTATCAAAATTAAAAAAACTCAGACAAATAACACTAAACAGCAAACCAAGTCCACAAACTGGATTGAAGGGACTTGCCACTTGCTCTCTATCCTGTTTGATGAGCTGAAATAAAATCAATTCTGTTTCGAAAGAGCCAGAGAGATAGAATGTGCAGCCTCCAAAAACACTTCCGAGTAACTTTCTTTTAAACCAAAAGTCTGCGATGGTGATGGTTAACAACGTGTGTTTTTTTGCGCCCAATTTTCTCCCAATGTTGTGTTCAGTAATTATTCCGGGACCACTGATTATTCATTCCCGGGCAGTCAACCTCCACCTCCCTCCTTCCCTTCTTTTCTCTTTCCCCAGTGTTTAATGAAGGTTCTTACTTACCTTGGCTGATCTGGATATGCGTTGGGGGAGCAGCTTCTCCTAACACCGCGGTTACAAACAGTATTGCACACAAGTTCCATCTGACCATTGTGATGGCAATTGGATCGTTGCCCACTCGCTGATCAGACCCAGAGTATAAGTAAGCTCTCTCAATCGGTTCGGGTCTTAACTCAGTGATCCCTGGTGCTTGATTTCCACCCTCTGACTACACACACACTCCCCTTTATGGAAATCGGCCCAAGGGGGCTGGATTCAGAATCTCAGAAAGTTACACCAAGCTCAAAAAGGACAAGTTAGATTGAAGGACTTTCTTTCTGCTGGTTAGGAGTTGGCTTGTGGGGGTGGGTGGGTGGGAGTAGGGGAGGGTTTGGATTCCGTACAGCTACAAAACATGTGATTGTTGGTCTACTGTCGGAGTCCTGTAGCTCAGTGGTTAGAGCACTCGCTTTGCAAGCGAGAGACCTGAGTTCAATTCTAGGCAGAGGGCGAAACCTTGGGCAAGTTTCCTTACTCCACACAGAGCCTAATAATAATCCCTCCAAAAACAAAAAACAATAATAAATTGGTCATTTTCAATCTACGACTGTTTGTGGGACATTGCTGTGCGCAATTGGCTGCCGCGTTCGCGCACAAATATACAGTCAATTCACTTTACAGTGTGTTCTGTGAAGCGCTTTGGGACGTCCTCCCGAAGTGAAAAGCGCTATATCAAATGCAAGGTTTATTATTATTATTATTTACTGCAAGCATGCTACCTAATATTATACCTTTGTTGCACAATCAATTTGAACCGTAAACCACTTTGGATGATCCAAGATGATCTTTCACATTATGTAACTGAAAGGTTTTGACTCAGGTTCGCTTTGAGACATCTCAACCACGCGATGAGGCGCTATATCAAATGCAAGGATTTTAAAAATTATTCTTAGTAGTAGTAGTACACATATAAGTAAAACAAATTAAAAAAACCATCGTGAGACTTCATATGGCAGCACGATTGTATTTGGGGTTTGGACAAGGCAAATTTGATCAGGGACACAATACCTCATCTGGGGACTGTCCCTGGAAATCAAGCACGTATGGTTACCCTACCCTAAATGGCTCCTTGAATGCTTAGCATCTTGTGCAGCCCAGTTCAGAAGTTCCAGTTAAACCCGACAAAGTTTTTAAACGCACGGTTGTTTCACGCTTTTTTCTGCCCCCACCGCAAATTGGCATCCCCATGAATGAGTGTCCGACATTTTACATGACGTTCCTGAACCAGTCTACCACTGAACACCACTGCCACAGACAACACGTAACCTAACTCCCCAGAGCACGACCCAGTGAGCTCCTTACAGTGACAGACACCAGAAAAACTCATTAGCCTGATTGACTTTCCAGCTTATCTCCGGCTCTCAAATCTTTGCGCTGAACTCTCAGAGGGCACGTTTGATTGTCTGGGATGTGTCGCACATGTAAGGAGTTCTTAACCCACCGAGTGACAGTTTGGACTAATCGATGGCACGAAGCTAAGGCAGACCGCACCGTACTCTGTGAAGATACCACATTTAGCATTTTTAAAGCCATCACTTTGAGTTTGAATGTCAAGATTCTGCATCCTGCCCCCAGCACCTACTCAGGGAACAGGACTCACTTCATTATAATTCCTGCATCAAGCAGAGGGTGGGGGCGGGTAGAGATAGCACCCCGGTTCGATATGCTTTACATTCAGTGTGTGTTTTTTTACACACTGTTCTGCCAAGTGGGTATCGGAATGTCCCGTTAGTTACAGCAGAGTCTTTGCACAAATCGTTTTGTTTGATTGCAGTCCCGAGGAACAAAGCAGTTCAACAGCAGGGTTTCTTGATCTGCGAGGCCCGTTTGACTGCAGGAGACACTTCATGACATATAGATGTCAAGAGTCGAGTGCAGTCAACCACAACGCCAGTTTGTCACAGATGCACAGTCACACCACAGCAAATAGAGGAGTGCAAGAGAAAGATCATAGGGGGAAAGGGAGGGGGGGGGGGGGGGAAATCGGAGAAACCTATAACCCTTAAATAATTTGCTTTTATGTCTTTTTCGAAGCTTTTAGATTTAAAAAAAAGATTATTTAACTGCGCAAGGTGGTAGGTAAGGGCTTCTCAGGAGAAGGCTTGCCTTAAATGCAGCTGGCAAGGTGACAGTCAACAAAACAACGATGGCCACATGCAACTCGACGAAAGGAACTCGGTAAAATACAGAGCAGAACCATTGCTAAGCGAAAGCAATCAATGAGTCAAAATGATAATAAAGGAGACAGTAAAAAGGTAGAACCAAGGAAAATAGCAAGTCAATGTACCGGTGCAGAATGAAAGGAAGCGTAAAGGAGGATTTTGAAAAGGGGCGAATTGTCTTCACGAAATGTGTCCTTTCCTTTCAACCTTTCCTTTTTTGCTTGGGAAGGGACCGCAGCCTAGATTACTTTGATCGTTTTTGTTGGTCAGCCAGATGTCCAACACATGTCTGACACATCGCCACGCTTATGTGTGCACAGACCAGCCTGGGGAGTTCCAGAAAGGCATGCAAATTTCCCTTTGTGTGGAATGGTGTGCGCACTCTCCTACCGGAGGGATGCGCGCTGCTTACCTCATCCCGGAACTTATTAGTGGCAGGTTGTCAGAGAACCCCCAGAGTGTGTTAAAAACTGCACAGCTGTTTGTCAAGCTTGAGTCACCCTACCCTCTAAGTGGGGTTGACTCGCGGGCGTGAAACAGAGCAGGATGGGGAGAATCATAGGAACCCAGGTAAGGTCAACACATTACACTTGTATAGCGTCCTTCACGTCGGGAGGACATCCCAGAGCGCTGGGTAACTAACCAGCCATAGACTAAAATAAAAATAATTCCAGCATCACGCAATCGTTCGTCTCTCGTCGTGATTGATGTCACAGAATTATATTTCCTCAAACTATTTGTCATTGCCTTGATTGTGAATGCAATGTTTGCCAAAGACGTGTGTGTGTGTGTGCGCGCATGTGTGTGTGTGTGTGTGTGCGCGCACGTGTGTGTGTGCGCGCACGTGTGTGTGTGTGTGGGTGTGCGTGTGAGGACGGTGTCCCTTTTAAAGCATAAATATAACCAGTCATAATATTTATTGTCCACTGAAATGCGCAATATCACTCACATCCACTGGCACACTTTCACATTCTCTCTCACTCACTCGCTCGCTCACTCACTCACTCACTCACTCACACGCACACGCATGCTCTGCCTCTCTGAGTCACTTTAATGAATTATCCAGGATGTCAGCAATTGAACTGGACTTGCTCCACAATAGACTTACAGCTGCTGCTGTCTTCAGTCCACCCACAGCCTGATCCTATTTCCAGAACAGCATTTGGTCAGGAAGAGCCAGATTTAAGGAGACAAGTCACACCCTACAAGGTTTGACTATCCATCTGGTCACGAGAGATCACGTGAGAGGTGTGAAAGAAGAAGATCCTTCAGCCCATTTGGTCTTATCCTTCCAAACACAGTTGTTACTTGAACCAATTTGCCTATAAACAATTTGCTTTGAAGAGTGAGGTTTTTTGTGGGGGGGTGGAGTGGGGGCAAGCAATGGGGTGGTAAGCCAATTCTCTTATCTCCTTTCAGTTGTTATCTATGAGCTATCATGTGATTCCAGTTCACCCAGAGGCAGCACAGGGTAACTTGGGCTCTACATATCTTTCATACCCGGCACAGATACGATGGGCCTATTGGCCTCCTTCTGTGCTGGATAATTCTGTGATTCTATGATCAACTAGTATTTTTGTCCGTTGTCTCATTTTATCCTCTCTTTTCTTCTCCTGTGGTTATTTGATTCCTTTCACATTCTTTTTGGTTTAATTCCACAGTGACTAGGGTTTTTCCAGGTGCCTCCACCAAGTGGGTACTGTATTACTCATGTGTGAGCCTTAATTATGAGTGTTGACGGGCTATTTGGCCACAGCTGGCACTGCAATTGAATTCCAATCAAGTCTAAATCCTCACACGCAGCGAAGGTATGCATTCCTGGTGGCGTTCCATCTTCTCTTCCAACTTGTCTCAGCCAAGCTTCACAAGAAAGCTCCCCAGAAGACTATCATTTGGCTAAATGCTAGCCTTTATACAGAGGCCTAAAGAAACATGCCCTCAAAGCTACTTTCACCCAATTACTTTTACATCTCTTCGTCGGAAATGTTCTTGATCTCCATGCCTGTTCAGAAACGTATTAGGAACATTCCTTCCAAGTTGGAGGCTACTTGGGATTGTTTGCCTCAATGTCCAGACAGACTAAACATTATATCACCACAGATTTACTTTGCAAAGTTTGAGTGCAAACATTTCACAGTTTGGTTACCACTTTAGCAGGGATTTGTTACCTATCTGCCTGTTCAAGGGTAAGATCTCCTCCCAGGCCTTGCCCTTGCTCACTGAACTCTAAGGTTTCACACAAGGCCTGATGGAATCGGATGGAGATTCACTATTGCTTCATTCGCTCAGTAGTTACTTACAATTATCAATTAACCCACAGTAATTTGGCGGAGTGGGTTAGTGCAGTACTGTGGAAATGGAAAAGTAATGCAGGAATATATTTTGCAATCTGTATTGCACATATTAGAATCAGATATAACACTAATAACAGGAAGCAATCGAGCTGAACTTGGTGTGTTCACTAAGTAGGATGATATTTACTGAAATCCCTTATGATTATATTTGACATTAGAAATTCCTTGTCTAGATTTATCATATCTGATATCAATAAAAACCTGGCCCATTGCAATTCTGTGTGAACAATCATAATGTTTTATGTTGGCGCTTCTTCAATTCAGTTTTTTTTAATTCAAATTCAATTGATTGACATTTTCTCCTTTTTTGATTTAGCAATTCGTCAAATTTAATTGTTGGTGGTGAAATGTTACTGTTATTAAAAGACATAAACAGGCATCTACATCTATCTACACATCTGCACACGTTCACAGTCAGATAGCATTAGGACAGAGTAGAGAGACAGCCCTCATACCAATCATTTTGCTCTTTAAAGAGTGGCCAAAACAGTTTTAGGGATTCACTTTAAAATAAGAGTCTTGCTCATCTAAGACAAAACAGTTTTAATACAGTACTGAAGTACGGTTTGAAACATCTTTCCACTGCTTTCGAAAGAATATTTTGAAAATATAAAGTTTACTTTTTTAATCTTCACTCTGTTACAGCCCATCACATACAGGTACAGAACATACATTTAATATAACTTACACTAGACATGTCTATTACATCTGTGATATCCATACAGGTGAAGGAAGCTTTAAGTCCAAGGCAGAGCCATGTGTCTCTGTCTGTGGCGATCCCACTACCATATTGTTTGCGGTTTGGCTTAAAATGGACACAACCGAGTTTGTTGATCAGCATCGTCAATGCAAGACAAGGTGAATGCATGGCATCTATATGTTGGCTTTATTCAGAATAAATATTTCCTGTATCTACCAATGTGCTTTATTGAAACACTGATGGGAATTCGGAATAGTTGTTACTTTCTGACTGATTAACTAGAGCTACAGCCGGACATCCTTTTACCTAAGTACTCAAACACTGCATACCAATCACGCAAAGACCCAAGACTCTCTGTAAAACACGTCGCATCAGTAACTTATCCCATCAACATGTCAATATAGCAGGAGGTTCCGAGACTAACGATATATGTGCTCACAGCTATTCTGCACAATTCATCAAACAGTTCTACGGATCTCAGATTGTTCATTATAGCAACAATACGTTCAAATACCAATGTAATATTCTATTGATAATCTATCGACAGTGGGGTCTTGTTATTCATAAGCATTGTGGCATGACATACAGCACTAGAGACGACACGTTCCAGTCATATCCACACAATTACAGTAATCCTCCAAATATTGATGACTTCCACAAATACCAGACCCATCGAAACACTCAGATTTCACCAATGACACCAAAAAAAGCTCACATTGACTTTTTTTAAAAAAATCTATAACAACATAGGGACAATCAAGTGTACCTTAAACTAGTTGTTTCTCGCATTTGTATCATATGACGGCACATTACCCAACACGACTACATGAATCACTTTGTCAGTGCTCATCTATCTCTGGAAATGAGGATACGAATAAATTGTGGATGCCGTGGCAGTGTTTGATGCATGATTGTACGTTAAGATATTTGTTTTCTTCTTCTTTGTTGAGGTACATAGGCGGAGTCTGCCCCTGTCCTTCATCCAGTTGGTGACTATTGACTGTAACAGCTTGGTTTGCAGCTTTGGCAGAGGTGGTTCCATCACGTCACTTCCAGCGACGCAGGCGAGACCCGGTCGCACTCGGCGCGGGATCGCAAGCTGTGCCATTGCTCCGACGAGGTCCGATGTAAGCTAAGCATCCGCCGCCAGTGGTTGGATTCCGGGGCCCCTGTGGAGTATTGGCCGATGACAATCCTGCCGACAAAATCATTGCTGCTCTTCATGTTGTGACCGTAAACTGTAAGGAAACCGAAACACAGCCGTCAGGACAGTAGATTTCAACGGAGCAACTCGTAGGTGTAAATTAATCTCAGTTTACTCTTTACAAACTCTTTACTCTTTGTGGTGTCCCAGTTGATAAACAACAACAACAACAACAACAAGATTCCATTTATAAAGCGCCTTTCACGTCAGGAGGACGTCCCACAGGATGTCGAGGATCAACATTTAACAACAATAACAATCCTTGCGTTTGACACAGCGCCTTATCACGTCTTCGAGACGTCTCAAACCGCTTCACAGAATATACTGTGAAGCGAATTGACTGTATATTTTGTGGGCGAAACGCGGCAGCCAATTGCGCACAGCAACGGAGATCTGAGTTGGATTCTGATAGGAAAAAGGAAGTAAGAAGCCCACTGAAGAGGGTCACAGGACATCAATAACAACTTGCATTTATGTAGCGGCCTCCACATAGAGCAATATCTTGGAGCACTTTACAGTGGCAAGGAATGGACCTGGAGCGGGGGGGAGGAGAGAAGAGGGGAATGAAGGACCACCCAGATTGTGAAATAGAATCCACCTTGTGAGCCAATATTTACAAGCAACGTGAGCTAATTCCTTCGATGGATTGAGGACATGTGTTCCCACTGTTCCGATTTAGAGCATTTTCACCTGGTGCTACACTAGTACAGTTATCATTGTGTTTGCAAATTCACTGAAAATAACTTTCAGACAGGCCAAGTTAACCGGACTAATTCTTAAACCGTGCCACGTGGTAAGATTGCTCGGTCGGTTAAAGAGTGACGAGGCTGCCAAAGTTGAGTTTCAACCAATCGTGCAGCTTTTTTTCCGATTGTCCCCAGTGGATTCCGAGATACAGATGGTTGGTAGCTGCTAATCCTGAGGAATTTAGCAGCCAAATACAAACTCTTGACCCTACCAGTCACATTTATCAGCAATCTGTTAGAACACATTGCCGAAAGCTGTGTACAGTCAAACGACATCTAATTTAAAGTGAATAGCTATTAAACACTAAACGTAAGGATGCCCGACTCTCTACTCCATTTGCCGAAGTTACTGGCATTGAACACACATTTCTAAGAGAGCACGCCTAACTATATCTCGGGCCTCAATGCTCAACTTCCCAGTGACTGATTCAGGAGTGAGATATAAACAGAAACTTGGGATGAAGTAGTCTGTCCCCCTCTGTTGGCTGGAGAAATGATTGGGGAGAGAGTTAAATTATAAAATACATTGAAAGGCAGGAGAAGGAAAAATAAAAGGGGAATAATTCATGGATTTGTTACAGAATAATTTTTAGGTTTAATCCCAAACCACCCAAGCATCTCTCCGGAATAAATCCACATTGATATATTTTTTTAAACATATGTTCTGTGATAGAAATATCCTGTGAAGCGCTTTGAGATGTCTCAGTGACATGATAAGGCGCAATATCAAATGAAATAATTATAACTGTATTCCAATGTTGACCTTCCGCTTAGGTATGGGAATGGACATCAGAAATCTAGGCTTAATCCACAGAATGAGGAAACGTTAAGAACTATTAAGGGAAATTAATTCGGACAATTGCAATGAAGGAAACACGCACCCAAATTGGGGACAATAAATTGGGACATTGCTTGGTGAATGGTTCTAAGGTTGAAATGTGACCCTTACAGTTGGTGGGATAGCAACACCAACAATTAAAACCTCTGCTGCCCTCAACAGGTCTCATTTTGAAATGCGGGACCTTATAATAATAATAATAATCCTTGCATTTGATATAGCGCTTTTCATGTCGGGAGGACGTCCCAAAGCGCTTCACAGAACACACTGTAAAGTGAACTGACTGTACATTTGTGGGCGAACGCGGCAGCCAATTGCGCACAGCAATGTCCCACAAACAGTCGTAGATTGAAAATGACCAATTTATTATTGTTTTTTTTTGTTTTGGAGGGATTATTATTAGGTGTGATAAAGTGCTGAAGTATTCTCAAATAACGCAAGCTTCGCACCGAAATGAGAATAAAGAACGAAAGACCAAGCGACGGCACATTGCAAAAGAAACCAACTGTTAAATAAAAACTGCAACAACTCCAGAACTCAGTTCAAGCTCTATTCAAGGATCGATAGCGACAGAGTCAAAATGAAATACGGGCACTTTCAAAGCAAATCGTTCAAGAGAATAGCTTCTGGACGATTCATTCATTTAGCTTTAGTGGGGCCTTAGGATACTGAGGTTTCCTTTGCCATTGTCGCTGAAGAAAATACTGAACCTCTCAAGCGTTTGGTGGAATTGAGATATCATAAAAATAATATTCACCCACAAAATACACAGTCACTACACTTTACAGTAAACTTTGCGACGTCTCAACAATTCGATAAGGTGCTGTACCAAATGTCAAGATTATTATATTTTATTATTATTATAATTGACCCACCGGATAGCAGGAAAAGAGCAGACAAACATTAGGACGGGAGAACTCAGAAAGATTTTTTTGACTTTAATTTGGACATTTGTGTTTATTGTAATGTGTTACGGCTCATATTACAGTAATAAAGCTGTCCTGATGTTTGAGTGATTGTTATTGCTGTTGTATTAGTGCTAGCAGCTGGTTAAAGAGTGGCAGTGGAAAAAGATTGGGGACAAACCTCCAGCCCAGCTTCTGGGCGAGAGAATGATTGACATTAATGCAGGAAGATGTATGAGCAAAACGAGAAAACAGTGCACGTTTCTGGCATCCAGATGGTGTGTTATTAAATATGGATTTGTGCCATTGAATGAACCGATGATAAAGGTGAAGCTAAGCCAAATGTTTGCCTGTACTGTTGACCTAAACACGGCTTATTCAGCAGTTCAGAACAGGCTTCGTTCGTTTAGGATCAGATCAAGGGAAAGACCAAATCAAACTGATTTCTTATTGAAATGTCCTGCGACATATATACACACTGTTACATTTGCCTGCAAAATGCACAGTCACTACACATTGCACTTTATCTCGTGTCTGCCCGACGAGAAAGGCATTCTATAAAATGTAAGGATTACGTTTCTGATTGTATTAAAGGAATACTTTTATTCACAATACAGCTAAACATTAGACTTAACTTGATTTTTTTTAAGTTCAACTTTGCCTCAAATGTACCAGTTTAAAAATATAGTATGTAGTAATATTCTTAAACATGTTAACAAGTTAATATATTGTATATAACATGCTATCAAGTTAATATATTGTATATATTCATTCTATATATACATATATAATTAATATAATTGCGTGAGGAATTTGCTGCCGCATTTTGCCCACAAAATATACAGTCAATTCACTTTACAGTGTATTCCGTGAAGCGCTTTGAGATGTCTCAATGACGTGATAAGGCGCTATATCAAATGGAAGGATTATTATTATTATATAAAGTTGGAGTGATGTGCTGGCATCTGAACCAAAAGGAGATGAACAAGAGTTTGCACAAGAACCAAAGGCTTTTTTTCCAGCTCTGCTTTGAAAGCCTTTGCATTGTAGGAATTTTAAAAAGATTGTAGGCGAACCTAGGTATGATCAGGATACCGTACATATCTATTTCATTTCAGTTTAGGTTAATTTAATCTTTGTAATGCAGTTAGTTCTCGGAAGCTGTGGTCATAATTTCATTACAGACCTCGGAAAGCAAAAAAAAAAATCAATGAGCAGTGTTTTACTATCCAATTTCTCTATTTGTGCTGAGATTTGGAAGATGTAAAATGTCAAGCATAATTAAATAGATGCTTGCCACTTAGATAATGCATAGAATAAAATTTACAAATCATATCCATTGTAACCATTAATAATCCCAAATTGCTATTTAAATAGCTTCCTTGCCGCAGTACAGAACTAGATTGGAGTCTGCAGCATCAGAATATGTAATAGCAAGGATAATGTTACATTGCTTATCCTCGTGCGGAGAATGCGTGATCATGTTTGATATGAATAGACAAGAAGGATGGAAGGATAGCCTATCGTACGATGCCATTATTTTCTGCTCAAATTACAGTATTCAGGTATCAGATCTTTGCAGAAGGCAACAAAGGATGTAAGTGGCACTGTGTAGCTTCACCATGTTGAGCACAGCTTTTCAATACTGCAATAGGTTTAGTGTTTAGTCGTCTTGGACATAGTTTCTCCCATGTCCCCCCAGATAAAACTGGCCATTCACTTCATGGCTGTTAGCGGGACATTGCTCTGAATACATTGTCTGCCACATTTGTCTATAAAATGCACACAATCACTACACATTACAGTATATCCCGTGTCTGCCCAACAAGAAAGGGGCTTTTTTTTAACCATGGTACATGAAATTGCTGAAAGAATTAGCAAGGGCACAAACAGCAAATCTATTAATAAGGTTCATATCAAATGTAAGTATTACGTTTATGATTTTATTAAAATTAATTTTGCTCAAAATAATGAGGCCATCTACATTTCAATCCCCAGAAGATACACTGATTATAATAAAGCAAAAAAAATCATTTCTAATCCATCAATTTTTCTTATAATCTTACTATATTGATATTCCTGACACCTTTTCCTCTCCTTATTGACATCTGAATGGTTAATAATTTGTGTATTTTAATACAAAATTAGGAAGAAATTGCCCCCAAAACTGTCTTTCTCTCAGTAAGTCCTAATAACACATCAAATGAAGATCATGTGAGTTACTGTTGACGTACTGAGAATGCTGCTTTTTAGTAGTTTCTATTGCCTAACATACATTTTTTTTGTACCATGATACATAAAATTGCTTAAAGAATTAGCAAGGAAGCAAACAGTGAATCAATTAACAAGGTTCATTAGCTCTCGCTAATAAATCTGTTGAACTCAACGGGGGGTTTGTTTATTTATGGTTCATGGCTCTTTAAACATAATCTCTCTCATTTACCATCTTTAAGAATGAATTGTGCAGCATTGTAAACAAACCAGAACCAACGATATCTCAATACCATTGGCTACTTTCGTAAGACTTAGGTTTTAAGGTTTGTTAGCATTTGACTCCATCCTTTCATTAAATGCAATAATGATGTAATGAGATAATATAATGCATTGTACTTATTCTCTTGATGTAAGGTATTCAGTTTTCAGCCGTAAATATTCTGCCACCTGAGTTGTTGCACAACGAGCAGTTAGAATAGAGCCCTTTACAGAGGAGTAATGTGATGGATGTGATTTAATGACATTGCTTTTTCTGATACCATAAACATAGAATATGTTGTCGTTTGTGCGGGGGTGGTGGAGCAGGGAGCAGCAGCTAGAAACGGAAATGATATGATTCAAGTCACAATTTCCAGAAAGTCTTTACGAGAATTTGTATTGCATCTGTTGACAAGCTTCGACAATACCATTCACAGTAGCTTCTTCCTACAGTAAAACTGTCACTTCTGTAACTGATCGTATTTTTTATGTTGGAAGAATCAAAGGACTTTGCGAATCACCCATACAGATAATCTTACTGAAAGCTATCACAAAGCCTCTAGTTTAGGGTTAGAAAGTGAGGATATTATATCCATATTGTATGAGGACATTACAGTTGAGTTCAGTGCTCTCAAAGAAGTCTCATTTGGAATCATTTCAGAAAATAAAGGAATTTGATCCGAGCAACTATATCCAGAAAATAATAATAATCCTTGCATTTGGAGGACGGCACCTTCATCAATGCAGCCCTCCCCTGGCATTGGAATGTCACCCGCCCTGGGCTATGTGAGCTCCACTGCTGTACAGTATGACCGTAGAGATTGGAAAGATTGGCAGCTGACCCTCAACGTTTGGGGTCCTGAACTCTTGGAGAAAGGTTAACAGCCATTTACCAATTTAATAGGACGGGTTTTAATGACACCCTATGGGTTCAGTGGAATGCTCTGCAAACATAAACTTGTATTGATTTCATTCAGTTCACTCTGCTTCCCCACACTAGCAACTGTTTGCCTTTCAGTGCTCCATTCAGAAAACGCTTGACTCTACATATTAAAACGTCCTCATTGGACACGGCGATGCTAACAATGCTTGACGTACAAAATGTTTGGTGTGTGCTACGGTTCAGCAGGAGTGTTTCGGATAGAAAACCTAGTGTCACAGTAAATACAGTGTTTTAATAAATTCTAGTGTGACAGGTTACAGTGGCTCACAGTCACAGCTGAGTCGTCAGTAGCCATGCAATTGTCCTCTCCATCACCTAACGCCCACTAAAAGAAACCGTGCTGCTGGCAACAATTCCACCAGCCATTAATAAATAATTCTCCCAAGCGTTGTGAAAGATTTTGGGCTTCAGGGGGATTTTTTTTTTAAACTTTAGTGATACGTTGCTTTTTCACCTTTATCATTGCAGATATGGATTTCTGCTAGGTAATTACAGAGATTTTTTGAAGTAGGTTAAAAGCTAACCCGCTTGTCCTAAGTGATTTGCCAGTACACCATTCCTGGTTTTCAAAACCTCACAAAATTGGTACATCTGACAGTATTGTTCTGGGTTTACTTTCTTAATGCTATATAGTAAAATATTCCTTGCTTCTAATATTACGTCTTCTCAAATCAAAGTGCCTCAAAAGAGCTTCAGAGAGTTTTTCTATAAAGCGTACTATGTATTTTTATTAATCCTTGCATTTGATATAGCACTTTTCACATCTTCCAGACGTCTCAAAGTGCTTCACAGCGGCAGCCAATTGCACACAGCAGTGTCCCACAAACACTCGTGGATTGAAGTGACCAATTTATTATTTTTTTAGGTGAATGAGGCAGCCAATTTGCTTAGAGTAATTAATGCCCCACAAACAGCCATAAAGTGAATTAACTACCTGGGGGATAGTTGGACCAGGACATCGGGTAAACACCTTAGATAAGGTCTATCATGTCTTCTCTGAGACATTTCATTTCAAAACTGAAGAGCCCCAATTTATCTGATCTTTCCACAGAACTGATCCTTCGAACACATTGCCTCCACTGCCTGGCAAACCCTTTATGTACAGTGAGGTTAGTACAAATTATGATACTGACAAACTGATTAGACTGTCAGCCTAGACTATGTGAGCTAAGCAGTTTATAGAAATCTTGATCCGTGTAATTTGCCCATCGCAAGGACTTACTTTTTTTTCACGTACAAAATTCAGTATATTTCGCAGCAAATCCCGTGAAGCGCTTTGAGACATCCTCCTGTTGTTAAAGGTGCTACATCAAAAGCAAGGATCATAATTATTTTTAAATCTTTTCACAAAACGCAATACTTTTTTTTTCCACTTGGAAAATCCCAGCTGTATGAACTAAACCCTCTTTTCTAATTGGCTTTACATTACTTGATGAAAAAAAACATTTGATGTAGACAAAAGACTTTTCCCCTAATGAAACACGTGCCCACTGCAAACAAATTCATACAAATTGCAATCAGTGAAAAACAAAATCTTGGGTTCAGCATAAATCAGTCGGAGAGAATCAACAGAACATCATGCGACATGAATACAAACAAAGAATCCACAAGTCTCTGGCAGTGATTCCAATAGCTTAAACTTTGCTCCTGGATTTAAAACTCAACACAAGACCCTTTCTATTTGCAGCATTGTGTAGAGATGCGATCAATATCCAAATTTGACTGGTTTACTCCTTCACACAATTTATATATCACTGCAAACTTTTCAAGACTAGAAATGATGTAGGCCAAATATCTCATGATAATGTAATGCAGATGTCAGCAACATAGCGCTCAATGGGTAGCACTCTAGCCTCTGGGGCAGAAGGTTGTGGATTCATGCCTGATATTGGGATGTTATTTTATAACCTAGGATGATAATTTAGTATGGAGCGGGGGGTTGGCTGTGTTTTTTTTGTCGGTTGTAACATTTTATTTTAGACAGGGCCATAGCCATTAAAAATCGCATTTGAAAAGCGAGAGGGGTTTCTCCTGGTGTTAATATGGACATTAATCCTCCATATTAATTAATCATTCACCTCTTGGCTGTGTACAAATCGACTGTTATGTTTGCTGCAAAACGCAGTCACGACACGAGACAATAGTTAACACGAAGCTTTCTGAGACATTTTGACATTATATGAGGTGGAAAGACGCAAGTTCTTTCTTAATGCAGCTTTAATTAAAAGTCAAGCAGAGCAGCATTGCACACCTGGAGAGGGATGTCAAGTGTGGTCTTAGAAAACTGCCAGGAAACTGCTAACCGTTCCATCGTGCAACGTGTAAAAAAACAGAAAAATCTGAAGAACTGCTCAAGAGGTTCATAGTGAGCATAGACTAATGTGGTTAGGAAGAGAATTGGACTGGTCAGGAAGCAAGGCAGTTGTTCAGTGTATACAGTGAGAGCAAGAGAACTTTAAACATTGACTTCTGTCCCATGAAGACAATCTAAACTAACACAGTGGCACAGTATTGCATAAGGAAGCAGCCTGGAGGGATGCATTTTGCTTACTTAATTCCGGAAAGTATTAGGCGCAGGTTGGCAAGACCCCAGAGTGCGAGTTGGGGTCCTGCTGCAGGCTAACCAGCTAACATCACATAGCTTGCCATTGATATTGCTATAGTAGGTTTTTTTTTTAAATTGATAGAAATAGCCTGAAGAAAGATCTTTGAAGTTGATCATAATTATTGTTTTGGGATTTTGATGGGGAGGTAGCGTTTATAGTCTTTTGAGCATTCTCCCACAGAATTTACAGTCAATGTATTTTGCAGTATATTCTGTGAAGCGCTTTGAGACGTCTCGAATTCGTGATAAAGCGCTACATCAAATGTGCGGATTATTATTATCATTCTTTGCTTTTTTTTTCCCAGCACTGTGAGAATCTGATTCCAGGTGATGGAAAGACAATGGAACATCAGTAACAGAACTGGCGTGAAGGAAATTACAGCACCAAAGATGTCAGGGAGTTTGAACTAACTTAAAAGAGGTGAAATGTCAAGTATCAGAAATCCTGGAAGTGCAGGACACAGAACACAAAGCCGTGATTGATTCCGGTGATGGATGCCATCGTGGTTTATTGGATTATTCGGAAATTAAATATTATTGCTTTGTTTACACAGCGGACAGATGTTAATGGTCATCACTAATTCAGATTGATATAATATTCCAGCAGCTGCCTACAAAAGCACAGTCACTTCGCTCAGGAGTGCTGAGAGACATGATAAGGCACTATCGAAACACGAGTTCTTTCTTCATCACGACGTGGAGCATGACATTGCGAAGGATCCTCCTCCATGGGGTTTGATTCGGAATTAAGTGGCACAGTTAGCACTTGAGGCTATTCCACCAATCTCTCCAATCCAGCGCATCAGGGGATTTCAAGGAGCTGTGACTTGCAATGACTTTGAGCTGAACGGAGGAAGATGGCTGGTCACACATCATTGTAGACAGCAGGCTGATGATGGGAACAAGCTGCGTGGCTAACTGTGCTCAGCCAACTCGCACGTTTTAACGCACAAATGCGTCTCTGGTATGACAACATTCAGCACATTTTTGGTGACAAAGCAAAGTGCTGCCAGTGCTGGGAAACTGAAGGGACCGACAACTCTCGATTTCTCTGTCTGATGTGCTTTCTTCAACGTCTGTCTGGGTATCTTTTCAAATGTTTTCAACCATCTTTAAGGTGTTTTTTTTTGGGATCGAGGATTGTCGCTAACACTGTCCTCTTTTCTCTCCCCCAGCTGTGTTCTCAGATGCTTGATCTTCATTGCTGGGAGAGTACAGGGCTATTTTGTCTTCTCTTCTCTTGCTCAGACTCAACAATCCATCAGGCACAGCAATGAATCATTGGAGTCGGAAAAAGTCAGCCGTGAATTTGGGTGTGAATAATCATCGGTGCAGCTATCGATATGTGGTTTTCAGTTGGGAGTCATCTGAGGAGGATATTTATTGCAGATTACTACATAGGATATTCAAATAAGTCATTGCATTTAAAACATGTGCGGATTTCATGTAGGCAAGAGTATGGTAAATGTATTTTGATTATGCTATGGAGAGTGATACCAGGATCCGTGTTCATTGGCTGCATACATGTGAATGAACTACATATATACAGCGAATGACTCAGTGTAGCATAGAAGATTTAAAAGCTTACCATAATGTAAGGAGTCACTGCATGGGCTTCCTCCTGTTTGCCAGTCAGGGAGCTTCAGTTCTTCTGCGAGTGGCACATCTCTAACCTTGACCTTCCTTTCCAGATCTTTACTACAGGTCAATCTTTGATGGCAATAGACCTTGAAGGTCACTCAAAACTCAAACTCCCCTGATAAGATGGAACGCTTTTTTCATATCAAAAATATCTTGCGCTATTTTAGTCCAGGCAGCCATTTCAATCCACACGACGAGTTATATTTCATTTGGGGAAGGTGGGGACTGCAAATATATGATAACTTCTTGGACTGAAACATACTGTGAAATGTGACTTCTCGATTTGAATGTTATCTTCCGCACTTTACCATCCGTGAACCAGACTCGTTAACAAAGATTGGCCTCTTTGAAGTGGTGTTCAAGTGCTGGATTTCCATAATTTCTTCCAATTTGTTGTTTGATGGCCTAATGTGCTACCAGCAGTCAAGCACCAAGTGGGTCGTTCATTTATTTTGGCGTCAACTTGTATCGTTTTCTGTTTCTCAAGGAATTAAGCAGTGAAACTTGCGGCAAATCTCTGATTGAGCATCTTGTGAATATCACAGGGTTTCTCTAAGGAACCTACTATTCAGAAATTGAATGGCTTGAACCAACAGTTACTCCTAGCGCACAGCAAATGAAAACTTGGCCCTATTATTTTTTAAAGCTGCTCTGATGTGCACAGAATTTCCTCTTGCTGTTAGCATCAGTGACCGACATAATCAGTCAGAGTGCTACTAATCACTAGGATGCTGCAAAGGTGGAGAGAAAATCAAACAGAATTTAATTATAGTAATTTTATCAAAGGAAATACTAGCGTTTGCAGGCGGGATTGGCACTGTTGAGTCGCAGATGTTTTTGTTGGTCAAAGTTTGTTAATAAGTAAATTTGCAAAATATTAACTAATCTGTTGTAATTTTATTTTGCATTTGAGAACATTCTTCTGACGTGAAAGGCGCTGTATCAAATGCAAAGATTATTACTATTCATTTTAAATGAAACACATTAATGTCATTCATCTAAACACAAGAACACTAATGCATTCAGGTGCAAAGGTAATAAAAATCCAAGTATTTAATAAACAGGATCATAATTTTTATTAGATTTTACGTTCACTTCTATTGCAACAGATATTTTAGCAAAATTGAATTCCTTCAACAACAATAATAAATACCAATTAAAAGAGCTCTTTGTGGGGGCGAAACGGCTTTGAGGGACAGATAGGATTCATAACCAATTGAGAAAATGGATGGATATATAATTTTCATTTGAGCAATTATTATTTGAAAATCAGAAATGACACTGTGCAGTCTTACCTGTGTAAACTAAGCTGATATCTTCCAACTCTTCAGATGGAACTTTGAAACTAAAGGATTCATTGTAGAACGGGTCTATGGTTCCCTTCATGCAAGATGTCTTTTTGGTTTTCACCAATTTTAATCCGTGCACCAGCTGAACTTTCACAAATGGATCTAAAGAGTATAAACATAAAAGAAGATTAACCTCATTATAGCCTAGAATATCTTACATGAATCATATAAATAGCTTTCACTGCCAATTTTGTTTTATTATGTGTATTAAATTATTAGTTTAGAATAGTCTTAAAACACACAAATCCTTACCAGTTTATTGTGTAATACAGTTGGCATTAACGGCATTTCGATTGACAAAGCTTCCCACTTACCTGATCCTTGGCTCATATCTGTCTGTAGAAGCTGTTTTGCCCTAATGATATCCACATTTAGCCTTCCTGCACTTGGCAAATAATTAAGAGAGATCAGTAGCTCCCCTAGTTCCACTTCATTCTATGGGGAAAATAAATACAAACAGAATATCAAACACTGGTGGATATTATCAGCAAATATCCTCATACATCCTCATGAGGGATACCTTGTCTTCACAGGCTGGATATAAACAATTGCATTGATATCTTCCACGTGGACAGTTATATATTCACACTCAAGCATAATAATAATAATAATCCTCACATTTGTTGTAGCACCTTATCACGACTTTGTAACATCACAAAGCACTGCACAGAACATACTGTCAAGTGAATTGACTGTATATTTTGTGGGAGAAACATGGCAGCCAATTGCACACAGCAGTGTATCATGGATTGAAGTGACCAATTTATTATTTTTTTGCATACAGTAATTAATGCCCCACAAACAACCATGAAGTGAACTACCTGGGGGATAGTTGGACCAGGACATTGGGTAAACACCTTATATAAGGTCTATGAGGTCTTCTCTGAGACTACTGCAAATCACTGCAAACAAAATTGATCCGTAAGCAAGACCCAATTCCAACTTGTCACAGAACCGCTCGCCTGATTTGATGCTTTCTTTTCGAAATCTCAGAAGAAGTCGCAGAGCCTAGGACTGACTTATAATCAATAGCATTGTCTGACTGACTGGCTAAAGGTTCTTTAGGAGCTGAAATTTCACTGCATCTGGTGTGTGTTTCAAAATATATTGTCAAATTGCATCACAACACTTCACTGAAATGTTAATTATGATCAGACATCTTTCAAAAGACATTGGCGCCATATTCTTTGCTTTGATGGACACAACAGCTTGTCATGTCAGAATGTCTCAAAGTGCTTCACATACCAACTTACTTTGATTTATACGAAGAGCAACAACACTCACATATATCAAACATCATTGGCAAAATTGACTGATCAGTCTGCGCTTAGCCATTCTGAATTTTTATTAAAGAGTAACTAATTGAATAAAATGTTAGTAAATTCCATAGTGCAGTGGCAGAATAATGGGTGACGAAACACCCGGGCAAACTAAGTTTACGGAACTCGGCATGTGTTTGTTAGGATACATTATTCACAGATTGTAAAAATACCCAAGTCAAGAAAAGAGCATTAACATCACCTGACCAGTGGTTCATCTTTTTCTAAACAATTCTTGCACTTTGGTCCTTCCTGATTTCACATAAACTGTCGGCAACAAAAGGAAGTGCAATTCCTCGATTCACATCCAGGCGAACTCACCAAATAGACCTCTCAACATGGAAAGACATCAATCCCCCTTGACAAAGCTAGTTTTTTCAACCATTAATGATTTATTTTTCCTTATTTGGTTAAGGTCTGTATGGTCATTGTTAATATAGTGATTCAGCTAACAATCTGACATATTGCTGTGTCCCACATGTGCTGTGCGGAAATTAACTGGCCCATTCGCTAACAAAATGCTCTACACTTTACACTAAACCCTGTGAAATGCTTTGAGTTGTCCTCCTGAAGTGAAAAGGCATATTAAATGCAAGGATTATTATTGAGTATTCTTATTGATTAAAGAATAGTAATTAAAAATCACACCACTTCTACCAACCTGACTAGCAAACATGACCTAGTAATCGGCACACAACACACACACACACAAATGTAACCAATGTTTGCACTAACCTAATTAGGACGTATGCCACATCATTAATGCTATTGAACCTGGTATTTTCACTGATGTAACCAGCAATTATGTTCCAACTCATACTCAATGCCACAAAATAGTATTCTACGATTGATCAGACATAAAAACAAATGCACAAATTCGCACAATTACCTGAGAACTTGGAACTAGTGCCTTCCACCAATGTCCACCTTTTACCAGGTCAACTTCGTTTAAAGACATTGCAACTTTCCCAATAACACAATGACGTGAAAATTTATCAAAGTCAACAACTGTTAAAAGGAGAGTCCTTCTCTGCGTTTCTAAAAAAGGAACTTCAAACGTGTAGCGTTCCTCAAAAACCGGGTTCTGAGTCTTGCGTTTGACTCCTGTTTGCCTTGAGTTCTTCTGATCTGGTAGGAGGCACATCTTGACGTATGGATTAGAATGAGCCATATCTTGTCTGGAACCATCGTATGAGATAGGAGGAGGCAGATCCCTGGCTTCGATCACCCGCACTGTCAGATAATTATGCAGGAGGTCGTATTGAGTGCTAAAGTGGAGCATGCCAAGCTGATACCTGGACAGAATCTCCTCATCGGTCAAAGAGTCCACATCGTCACTGTTTGAATCAACAGAGTAGAGTCTCGGTTCAAATTTCCGGAAGTAGTCCTCGGGAGCATATGGTTTCCTGAATACTTTAGGTTGAACTATTTCCTTCTTCGATCCAATTGTCCAAAACTCAATAGGTTTGATGTCAATCAGCGGAGAGCTCGGGCGTCTGGACGTCTCTAGATCTGCAGGATTGGGGAATTCAAACAACAAAAGTAAGTCATGAAACAATTCACACAGTGTTACTTACACTGAACAAATGGTCAACTGAACAGGCGGAAAAAACGGCTGCACAATATTCCAACTTTAATTCTTCACATCCGTACTTTCATTTTGAGATTCTGAAAACTGTTGCACCTTGTTAGTTTTCCTTTATTAGTCAGGGGCAATTTTACTCCTGTCCAGTTTTCTTCGCTGAAAGGATACAGTTCCATAGGTTCCGATCACCCTTTGGGACTTCACCCAACTGCCCATCCTCGATGTGAGCATTTGGCTATGATTGTTGGCTAGTGATTCAACTGTGGTGGGGGAGTGAAGGGTCGGAATCACAGGTAAGCCTGTTATTTGCTCACATGCATTGACTACAGTTGCTAGCAGAAGTATATACCTTGATTGATTGTTTGATTGTTTGATTGGTTGATGATTGATTGATTGATTGATTGATTAATTGATTGATTGATTGATTGATTGATGGACAGGTTGACTGACTGACTGACTGATCTATTGACTGATTGATTGACTGACTGATTGACACCAAGGCTAGTCGCAATGTCCTAACTGCTGCACTGACTGGGATCAGCAATGGATAGCACAAAGTTTGCAGTGAGTTAAACTAGCTATCATTGGGTGAGAAGCACAAACCTCATGAGCGGAGCCTTGGGGGATGGTTTTTAAAATATGACTCAAACCAAAACCATAATAAATTACTGGTTTAAAAAAACGCACATGGAGTATAAACGTTGTAGGTATGTAATTCCTCCTGCGTATTCATTATTCTTCGCACAATCAGGTTCTGTTTTGCATGACTCATCATATATCCTCACAGGACATACCGCAGTTAACCAACAAAAACAAGAATAATCAGTGCCTTCAGCAAATGGTATGTTTAAACTGCTAAAACAAGGCAACAATGTCATGGTATCTAATTCCTACAATCCTTTAGATTCCCTAGAACTCTCACATTTCTGGCTTTGTGCCCTCGACTAGATTCTTACAGATCCCATTGTGGGATTTAGGTATTAATTCTTGGATTAGTCAGAAATATTACTCACCTGTGGAATAAACTGCAGGTAAACAGCCCACAAAATACACAATCAATCCACTTGATAAAATATTGTTTGAAGCGCATTGAGACGCCTCAATGAAGTGATAAAGAGCTACATCAAATGCAAGGATTATTATTATATAAATTATGATGTACATTTAACGTAGAGGCAAAGCCAAAGTGCTAAATGTGCTCGGCTCTTACTCGAAATTCGTCTGGTCAGGCTGTAAGTGGAACGTGATGTATCTGAGGATCTCCGTCTATCAGAAGAGCTGCTTTGAGGAGTCTGCGGAGGGTCACTACTTGCACTGTCTAAATCTGCCTCCTGGTCATTGGTACGATCGCTTATCCTGGTTCACAGAAGAAACACAGAAATTAATCGCTGCAATTTTACGTGTGTTTACCGCACAGACGTCTGATCAATCTACTTTACAACAAAGGCCTGAAAGAGCTCTCTTATATCACGAATTACCCTTGTTCCTGTTCATATTTTACCTTTGCCTTTGTCTGCCAAGGGTTCTGACCCTTTGGTGCCATAAAGGAACTTCTTCCCCAAACAGCATCCACTCTAAGAGTAGGAAGTCTACTGTATAGGGCCTTGGTGAGACCGCACCTAGAGTATTGTGTGCAGTTTTGATCTCCTTATTTAAAAAAGGACATACTTGCCCTAGAGGGGGTGCAGCGTAGATTCACTACGTTATTTCCTGGGTTGAGGAGACTGACCTATGAGGATAGGCTGAATAAACTAGGGCTATATTCTCTAGAGTACAGAAGTATCAGCAGAGATCTTATTGAAACATATAAGATTCTTAAAGGGCTGATAAAGTAGACACTGAGGGTCTGTTTCCCCGGTAGGAGAATCTATAACCAGGGGTCACAGTCTGAAAATTAAGGGTCAGCCTTGAGGGTAGTGAATTTATGGAATTCACTACCTCAGAAGGCTGTAGATGCTCTTCAAGGCTGAGACTGATAGATTTTTTAAAAAATAGAGGGATTAGTAGATATGGGGATAGGGCAGGTAATTATAGTTAGGTCAGAAGATCAGCCGTGATCTTATCGAATGACGGGGCAGGGCTCGAGGGGCCGAATGGCCTACTCCTGCTCCTAATTCTTATGTTCTTATGTTCTAATGGAATAATTTTTCAAGCACGTGTCAGGCCTGGAGCAGCTTATATCTTTCCTTCGCGCGCACACACACACACACACACACACCTGGACTGGGCACACTTAAACATCATGTGTGAGTGATGCTGGCGTGGAGAACAGAAATTCCTGTTTGTGGGTCCATTGTTTTGAAAGAAAACTTCTAGATTCGCTACGGTAACAGACAGCGACTAAATCTTGCTACCTCCTTAAATGGGATTTATTTGCATCTCTTGGTGAAAATAATTCATATCAATGACCGGCGCTTCTAACGAGAGATGTATTGGCTTGCAAGCCAAAGTGCACACGGTCAGCTCGAGGGCATAGTGCACAGCTGTGACCCATGGCGTCCTTGAAATTGTTCAAAGCTGATGTTACAACTCAAATAACGGGGCACTACGGAGCTTGACTGTGGCTGAATTAGTCCCACATAGCTTCTGTTTGGCAAGGATTTCTCAGAGCACGGCACAACTCCCTTTAAAACCAGGCCTAATTGCTCGCTGTGTGCTAAAGGGACCTCTTCCATTACTATTACGTATGTCGTGTGGGGTCGTAACAGTGTCACAGAGTGCACACTTCTGACACTGTACTGCAGATTGCACGGTCCCATCAAAAATGTGCTCCAGATTGGATGTTATTTTAACGGTAATGATGGTATCATCGTTGAGAAAAACTTTCAGATAGGATTTTCAAGAGCTCACAGTGTTTTCGGTGATTGCTCCTGCAGGCACACACAGCAGCAAGATCTGCACATAATGAGTCATAAACTGCATCAAATTATCGCCGGTATCACGCAGGGAAACAATGCTTCAAATGATACCTCCCAAGCTTAAGTATCACAGATTGAACTGGAGTCTTAATATAATGTGTTATTTGTGTTATTCGTCTACGCTGACTGAGTTACGCTTGCTTCTATTTATGAAAGCATTTCAATTGATACCCCTACTTTTTTTTTTGGGGGGGGGGTGGTGGGTGGGGTGGGGGTGGGAATCTTCACAACAAATAAGAGAGAAACTTTGCCCCAATTGTATCACATCGCCATGTATTTATGCGACGGGCTAGGTTTAAATAGCAAGTACAGCGAAGCTGGTGAATCAATGAAATTAGAAGTAAATCATGCTTTAGGATACTATCGTGGATATTGAAGCAATCTCTTTTGAGCTCATCAGCAAATGTGTTTGAGCGACAGGTGATTCAGTGGTGCTCCCAAGCATTCAGAATACAGGCTTCAAAAACGGTTGTGCATTTCCAGCACAGTGTAGCAAAAGGAAATTATTCAATGCAAAGATGCGTGGCCACATTATATTAAGATCAAACACATTAGAAACACATACATACAACAAAAACAACAGCAACTTGCACACACGCACTGCACGGTACACAAATGAAGAAACACACAGAAATACACTAAACATGATTCCTCCAAACACACACACAAACCCTTTTTTTAGCAATTTTCATCCAAGGCATTTTCGAACTCTCTACGACAAGTAAATCACATTCAAGGGTTGTTGTGCATTCAATTTTAATATCCTTCTAAGAAATGAGCTCAGCTTAATCTCATTCATTTTTGAATAGGACTGTTTTTTTCCCCCCCAATCGGCCTCTGTGCATCTCAGGGTATTCAAGGAAAACGGTGTGGGTGGGTTTGCAAATTTGCCCGGCTGGTATTCTCATCGACTCTCACCGCGAACTGCACACAGCCAGACCTACGCAGAACGTAATATTGTACATGCAATTCTTTTCATCCACATCGCTGCAACAGGTGATGAATCGAGATGTAATGTTAATAGCGGCCACTGTGCATCAAGTCAAAGTACGGGTCTGTCTGCTCACAGGGGCCTCACGTATCACATAACATCACATCCATTCGGACATCACACAGCAGTGACGTGGCATTTAATGCCTTTACCTGCAGGACTGTGCTAACTGAATGAAACAAGCCTGACAAGCCTGTATCTGCAGGACTTTGCTAACTGAAACAAACCGGGACTAATAGAATAAAACAAGCACAGCAACAAATCGCCCCGTTACCTCATTTCCACATTCACACACTCGCCAATCACACAGTAAGGCAGACACCACTGAATAATAAGTTAGGCTCTGGAGCACCTGTTACACGCATCAGATCGAGACGCCGTGTTAAAGAGAAAATGAATGTGTTTCTTTTAATAAAACACACACACACACCTACACACACCCACACAAACGCACTTACAGCCAAGGTGGTGTCTGAGCAGGAAACGGTCCTAAGATTTCCACCTCATCTTCACTGGTCTGACAGCAACTGCAGTCATAACACTTTTCACAACAATTCCTGCAAGTCCATCTGCACAGAAGAAAATCTGATATTCGAGAGAGAAACCCCTGTTTTCACGTGGGAGAAATGGGGAAACAAAGGGAAATTAACAACAACCTGGTATCTTACTGTATATGCTATACATCATCAGTGCTCTCATTGTAGGCTGACACTGGCAGCTGATTTCAGCTTCTCTTGTTAGCTTTAATGTGCTTTCTTACACCATCGCTGCTTACAGCCAGCACGGCAACATCCTGATGAATAGAATAACACGGCAAAAATAAGGCGAAAATAAAGAGTTTGGCTCTCTTTTCGCAAAGGAATTACTGTTTGAAAAATGGAAATAATAAAAAAAAACTGTCTATTAAATCTGTGTCGGGACACAAAAAAAAACTACACAGAAAAAGCAAACACATACAAAAGTAAATTCCGGGTTCAGAAATTATAATTTTTGGGGGGGGTTTCTTTTAAAGAAAAATCGCATGTTATGAATAAAAGGAAAGCTTACCTGGTTTATTGGTTCCAACTGTCCTTTTAGAGACCCGTGAAAGGCGAGAGAGGGAAGGGGAGACAGAAATAAACTAGTTTAATAATAATCATAATCCTTGTAATTAATACCTTGTCTTATCACGTCTTCGAGACGTCTCAAAACGCTTCACAGAATACACTGTAAAGTGAACTGACTGTGCATTTTGTGGACGAAACAGTTAGCGCAGCAATATTTAGCATTCGAGGCTGCCACCGAATCTCATGTTGTTTTTTTGACAAAACATATTACACAAAATATATATGAACAAAAAGATAAACCTCAGTATATTTCACCCTCCCTCCACCACAGCTCAGATTTGAAGGGGGAGGGTGTGTGTGGGGGGGTGGGGGGTGGGGGGGAACAGGTGCAGGTCTTGTGAGGATAAGATTAAGGGTTAATTGACTTTTTAGTTAGGGCATCTGGGTTTATATAACAACAACTTGCATTTATATAGCATCCTTCACGCTGGACGGTGTCTCAGAGCATATATATATATATATCTAAGGGTGATTTTTTGTTGTTATTGTTGGTCACAGTTGCAGGAGAGGGTTAGGAAGAGGAATTGTTCTCTCTGGGTTGCTCTCTCAATCAGCCAGTGATGGATGTCACCATGGAAACACTGGATCAGAGAGCTGAGCCATCGCCTGATCTGTTAAACCACTGTAACCACCCAACTACCTATAACTAACTAAGTGACCAGAGACCCAACCAACCTCACACCCATTGCCAGTCTCAGGTTGTTGCATTTTCACCAACTGTTGCTTCCTTTCACCCCCAGAACAAGAGGGAAAGAGGGAAAAACACAAAAAAAAAACAGGTTTGCACTGAAAGCCAAACCCTATCAAACAGCTCTTACTGAATGCACTACACAACAACAACAACAACAACTTGCATTGATGTAGCATCACTGTCAGGAGCCAAACACCATCAATGTTTTGCAACAAAACGTGAGGCTGGGAGATGGAGATGGAGATGGAGATGGGGTGGGGGGGGAGTTTGCCTCTTTTACATCAACCCATGGATGTCTGGAGGCTTCAGTTAATTGTGGTGACTTCCATATTTTGCTCCTTTCAGGGAAAGGGGGAAAGGAGAGGAGAGGAGGAGAGAGGGGAAGAGAAGAGAGAGAGGAAGAGAGGAACAGTGGAAGAGAGGATAGTGGAAAGGGAGGGGAAGAGAGGGGAGTGGAAGAAAGGAGAGGGATGGGGGGGGGGGGGGGGGGGAAGAGGGGAAGGAGAGGTGGGAGGAAGAAAGGAGAGAGGAATGGAGAGGGGAAGAGTAGAAGAGAGAGGGGTGGGGGGGGGGGAGAGAAGAGAGGGGAAGAGAGAAGAGGGGAGAGGGGGAAAGGAGAGGCATTGCACGAGAAAACTGGGGTGGGGGGGGGTTTGCAAATCAATCTCAAGTCCATTCCAGACACTGGTATGTGACAAAGCGTTGCAAAAAAAAAAGAGAAGAGAATGTTACCTTGAAATATTTACAAACCCACCTGTATATACGCCATCTCCACTCAGGGTCTCACTACTTCATATGTACCTGGTCCTTGTGCATCACTCTCTCTCCCTCCTCTCTCCCTCTCCCTCTCTCCCTCCTCTCTCCCTCTCCCCAACTGTGGCTCTCAACCAGAATACTGTGCACAACAGAGACGTGACCTGTGTGACTGAGAGATGCTGATGTGGTCCAGGCGACGTCTCGCTTTTGGATGAACCGCATTTCATCTCTTCCCTCCTCTTCTCTCCTCTCCCCCTCTCCTCTCTCCCCCTCTCCTCTCCTCTCCCCCCTCTCCTCTCTCCTCTCCTCTCTCCCCCTCTCCTCTCCTCTCTCCCCCTCTCCTCTCTCCCCCTCTCCTCTCTCCCCCTCTCCTCTCCTCCTCCCCCTCTCCTCTCCTCTCTCCCCTCTCCTCTCCTCTCCTCTCTCCCCTCTCCTCTCCTCTCTGTCCCCTCCTCTCCTCTCCTCTCTCCCCCTCTCCTCTCCTCTCTGTCCCCTCTCCTCTCCTCTCTCCCTCTCTCCTCTCCTCCCTCTCCCCCTTCCTCTCCTCTCTGTCCCCTCTCCTCTCCTCTCTCCCTCTCTCCTCTCCCCCTCTCCTTTCCTCTCTGTCCCCTCTCCTCTCCCCCTCTCCCCTCTGTCCCCTCTCCTCTCCTCTCCCCCTCTCCTCTCCTCTCTCCCCCTCTCCTCTCCCCCTCTCCTCTCCTCTCTGTCCCCTCTCCTCTCCCCCTCTCCTCTCCTCTCTGTCCCCTCTCCTCTCCCCCTCTCCTCTCCCCTCTGTCCCCTCTCCTCTCCCCCTCTCCCTCTCTGTTCCCTCTCCTCTCCCTTTCCTATCCCTCTCCCTCTCTGCCCCCCCCCCTCCTCTCCCACTCACTCCTTTATTCCTCTCCTCTCACTTCTCTTTCTCTCTCTCTTCTCTCCCCTTCTCCTCTACCTCTCCCTTCTCTATCTCTTTCCCTCTCTCCTCTCAGACTGACTGCCCTCCTGTGAGTTCCCCATCCACTCCCTTTCCCAAACTCCAGATGAACCCAAGTCCATCCAAATGGCTCTCTGTGCCACTTCTGGTTAGATAGACATAATTTGTCTGTGTGTGTGTGTGTGTGTGTCTATCTATCACAACCTCTCTCTACCCCCCCACTTCCCACCAGTTTTCTTAGTGAGAATAACATTAACATTGCCCCCCCCCCCCCCTCACCCTCCTCCTGCTTTCACTGCTCTCTGGTCTATATTAAAACCCCAGTCTATATCTCCCTCTAAACTGAAGTCCCAGTTGATATCACCAATTCTGTGCAGCCACCAACCCAGGACTGAATTAATAGGAGAATACATTGACCTGTGGTGTGTGGAATGTATTTAATGTTCAAGAGGTTGGACACCACCAGCACTACACTAAGGGGGGGGTTTAGGATGCTTTAGTTTAAAGCCAACACATTGCTGAGTAGCATTTTTTCAGTCAAAGGCATTCATTCCAGCTCTGGAAATGACAGGAGTGTGTGCGTAAAAAAAATATATATGGGATTAAATATTTTTTTTAAGAAAGAGAAGAGACAAAAGAGGGAACTGATCTCTCCATCACTCTTCTAACGAATTGATAAGCAACGAGGCTTTGCTCACCCTTGAGTTTTTCTGACTGATTCTGAGTTGTCAAGGTCTTGGAGGAGACAGCATCCAAGCTGAATCAGGCGAATTTTCTTTAGAACAGTGTGTGAAAAAAAATGACACTCACTTGTAGCTGAATTCTGACAACTGCTCCTTTCATAACAGGAAACATCCAGAAGCAGAAAAGTCATCAGGAAAAAAAAATGCAGTCCTGGAAAATTGTAGCGATGAATATTTAAACTGCATTAAATGAAAGTGCAGTAGTAATGATACTAATAATAACAATTGCATTCGATATAATGCACTATGTCACGTCGTTGAGACGTCTCAAAGCGCTTCACGTGATATGCTGTACTGTGAAGTGGATTGACTGTGTATTTCGTACAGAAAATTGGATTTTGTGTATGGATTTAAGTTCACACCATTCTTAGAGCAAAGTGAGGTGTAAAACCAGTCAAAACTCCAAAGGGAAGTTTATGATAAATCCTTTTTGATAAAGGATGCCCCACATATTAAAAAAAACCTAATTAAAACATGCATACAATATTATTCTGAATGCTTGGAAATAAATAATAACAATAATAATAATAATAATAAAGTCCAGGATTATACCATATCGTATCAAGATATCATTAAAGATTAGCATTTGCTTAAAACAAAAGAAAATCCGTACGTTTTATTTATTAATGCCTAAATGTAACGGAATCGCAGTCGCTGCGAATCGGCTCCTGAAATGGTTCAGTTTAAATGGCTTCATTCTGCGATTCCATTTAACACATTGCAAACCTGCGGGTCCAGCTCCAGCATTGCATTTGATCATTGCTTCCACTCAGTTTCCATCTGGAGTCACACAATAAATAGTTAACACCAACAACAACAACAACAAAATTCCCAGCAAATTTGGGGGATGATCTGATTAACAGTATCCCCCACATCACAGGGTTTTTTTTTCAAACTACTCCTATATTCTCTTTGACCGAGCCTTCAGCTCCCCTCTCGACTCTCTTCCCCCTCCTCGCTCCCTCCCTTCCCTCCCCTCACCCTGACCATTTCCCCCTCCTCGCTCCCTCCCTCCCCTCCCCTCACCCTGACCATTTCCCCCCAATGCTCGGGTCATGACCCAACTGTGCAGCGCCTTGGGACGTCCTCCTGACGTGAAAGGCGCTTTATAAATGGAATCTTGTTGTTGTTGTTGTATATATGTATATATATGTAAGAATAAGAGTTAAGATAAATGCCATGGCTTAACTTCTGGTTTGCATTTCAATTTAGGCAATAAGATAATGAAACATTAAAAGAAGAGCAACCGCATTTTTCTTTTCAATCAAGATTGTGGTGTCTGACCGTCTTCAGATGCCCTCGATTTAGCAGCATTATAAAGCATTTTAACCGGTTGATAGCAGTAACTCGACCCTGACAATAGCAAAAATGCAAAGGAAAATAAAGAAAAAAAATAAATAAGTACATTTAAAAAAATAATAAATGCATTTCAAACTTCAAGAGTTCTTCTTTTCTTTTCACCTGAGTCTTTTCCAGCTGTAAAGTACATAATCTGAAATTAACATCCTGAATGTGGTAGTGAATGAGGTGCTGAGATGACTTTATGGAGTCATAAAGGACAATAAATCAAATAGTTTTATTTGTTTGGTGGATTAAAAATTCGGGCACATTCATTAATAATAATAATAATAATAATAATAATCCTTGCATTTGATATAGCGCTTTTCACGTCGGGAGGACGTCCCAAAGCGCTTCACAGAACACACTGTAAAGTGAACTGACTGTACATTTGTGGGCGAACGCGGCAGCCAATTGTGCACAGCAATGTCCCACAAACAGTCGTGGATTGAAAATGACCAGTTTTATTGTTGTTTTTGGTTTTGGAGGGATTAATAACCTCCCACATTGCGAACACAAGGAGGGAGGGATTTTCTTAAAATTATTATTTCCCCCCAAACAAAAAATGCACACTTCAACAGAGAAAGACTGATTGGGACAAGATGGATTGCGGAGGGTGGATGATGCTCCGGCTCCCCAGATAAACCCTCCAGACACAGACCAGTGTACAGCACCACCAAGCGGGGTGTTGTAGTACAGCGACCCCTATCGTTCGAGACCAGGTACTGCACCACCAGTTCCTTCCAACTCCCCACCACCCACCCCCCCCCCCACCCAGTGAATCCCATCCAAACCTCTGGCTCTGGCAAACACATCATTGAAGCTTTTATTTTCGTTCGCGGCTGCAAGCGTGTGTATGTGTGTGTGTGTGTGTGTAAAAAAAAACTCTCTCACCTACGCTTTTGATCTATGATTGAATTGGGTTGTGCCAAGTGCTGTTGGCTACACGTTAAGATGTGTGTGTGCATGTGTGTATGTGTATGTGTGTGTATATGTGTGTGTGCATGTGTGTATATGTATGTGCGTGTATGTGTATGCGTGTGTGCGCATGTGTGTATATGCATGTGTGTGTATATGGGGTTGGTCTACTTTTGCTCTAAGCCACTTGTTGCCCTGGGACTGCTTATTGCCCTCAAATGACTGAGGGTGGAATAGGTTCCATTCAGTGGGATAAGCAAATCCAGTTTCTTTACATCCATCGATTAACAAAGCAAATAAAAGCACAAACAATCTCACCTTCCTGACACCAAGCAGCAGTGAAAGCATTAAGCCTGCAAGCTGGCATCTCAGAGCTTCAAGTTACAGCATTTTCTGTCTATTGACTGGATGGATCAGCTCTGACACATGGAAATCAAGCAAAATTATTGCGGTAATACCCCCAAACCCTTTCCAAGTCTCTAGTGGTTATCACTTTGAAGATACTTTAGATATTGGAGGCAAAAGTGGCGTTGCTCGGAGCATGATCTCAACATCCTGGAAAAAATATGGGTCCTGTAATTTTCACCTTCATTTGGTTATCAAGAGAAGAACGTCTACTTTGGCTATCAAGGGAAAGAACTCTACTTTTCCTTTGGCATTTACCTGCTCATACCCTCCGTTCCTCTGGCTCCGGTCTGCTCCAAATCCCCCGCCCTACCATCAGTGGCCGGGCATTCAGCCTCTCAGCCCCGAGGCTCTGGAACTCCATCCCCCAGTGCCTTCGCCGCTTCCTCCCTTTCCTCCTTCAAGGCCGGTCTCAAGAACTTTCTCTTCAACCGTGTCTTCAGCTCCACTCTCGACTCTCTACCCCCTCCTCGCTCCCTCCTTTCCCTCCCCTCACCCTGACCATTCCCCCTTGCTCGGGTCCCGACCCAACTGTCCAGCGCCTTGGGACGTCCTCCCGACGTGAAAGGCGCTTTATAAATGCAATCTTGTTGTTGTTGTTGGTATCAATTCTGTTTTTAAATGCTCTTTCCAGGCTGCTAACTCTTGATTCAGAAAACCGATGATTTATAATTTTACACTGTAGGGTAAGACTCCCTAACTCATTGACACGATACAGAGAAAGTACAGCTACATTCAACATTGTTCTCAAAACCTTGTTACATAGGAAAGTCTATGGAATATGATTTATGTCCCAATGGGATAACCTTATAATTATAATAAATATAAATAAAAACAATCCTTGCATTTGATATAGTGCTTTATCACGTCGTCGAGACGCTTCAAAGCGATTAACAGAATATACTGTAAAGTGAATTGACTGTGAATGTTGTGGGTGAAGAACAAAATCAAGAACCCACATCCCTTCAGCCGTTACTTGAGTCTTCCATCAGTCCTGTGGTTGCAGCACTCAATGAGGCAGAAGAGCATTCACAAACCTCGAGGGGGAGAGAGAGAGAGAGAGAAATGACGACACCAAGGCAAACGTTGTCTTGTTGCAAAACACATTGCACATCTGCCAAAGTGATACCCATACCCACTTTGCTACAGACCTAAAACACCTTTCCTCTCCAGCTGATTGCATGTTTCTGAGAGGGCTCCGAGAGGGAAATAAAAGGGGAAAAATAAATCCAGGCACAAAAAGGAAAAAGCAAAGTAAAAGCATTCTCACTTTCAATCCAATGCCTCTTTCTGATGGGAAGCTAGCAACTGAAATTCAGCAATATTTCTTCCCTGAAGCAAGTAAATCTTATTAACAAATTAGTTTGTAAGATCTAATAGGTTGGTCTGTCTACCCACACAATGGTACATTTCATCCACTGAGATTTTACATAATATTAAACCATCTCAATTGAGGTATCATATTAATATATGTAGATGAAAGGTGACACCACCTGAATGTTGAGACAGAGGTCAATGTGTCTGCCTTATTTTTACTATTATAACACCTCCTGCGGTGTTAAACAACAGCTGCTGCCGTGGAACGAAAAAGGACTTTATATGCAGCAGTGCATTTATCAAAGTCTATTTTCTTACCTGCTAATGGAAAATAGATCCCACATGGTGTTTCATTCAGCCATCACATATTGGAAGGTTTACAGTACCTTCTGTGTAGGAGCATTGTTTTTGTTGCAAAAGAATTACATATAATACTCCTGATGTCAAATATACATTGAGAGAGAACTAACAGGTGGTATATTTAATGTCAATGGTGTCTGGTAGAGGAGAGTGAATTAAATATTGATTTGAGTTGGGACTGTAATGTGAAAAGAATTTGCTTTGTGTTTTCAGGTAAAAGAAGCTTTTGCTCTGGAACTCCATCCCCCAGTGCCTTCGCCGCTTCCTCCCTTTCCTCCTTCAAGGCCGGTCTCAAGACCTTTCTCTTTGACCGTGTCTTCAGCTCTCCTCTCGACTCCCTACCCCCTCCTCGCTCCCTCCCTTCCCTCCCCTCACCCTGACCATTTCCCCCCAATGCTCGGGTCCCGACCCAACTGTACAGCGCCTTGGGACGTCCTCCCGACGTGAAAAGTGCTCTATAAATGAAATCCTGTTGTTGTTGTTGTTGATCTGGGCACAATAAGTGGATGACGATCCTTCATGAAAGAAACAGCTCCCTGGAAATGTAAGAATGGCATATTTTAAGAGAAAACATAAAACACGACAAAGAATGTTCATTGGCAAAGGTGAAAAAAATGTTAAAGCGCACTATTGCCCTCTTTAGCTACACGATTCATCCTTCAACTATCAGTTAGAACCACAGAACTCGCCATTCTGTTCCACTGTTTATTATTAATAATACTAAAAATTAATAGTAGTTGCAATCGAACTTGCGCCTCTAATTATAAAACATCTCAAAGTGCTCCACGGGTATTTGCTCTTAAATGTAATGATTGTGCACGGTGGGCAATTACCACAGCTAAGTTGAGCACAGCAAGGTCCCACAAACAAGTGAATACCACCAATTTATCTGGGAGATTGGTGGTCTGGACTCCTGGAGAAATTTGCTTCTCTTTTTAGAATAGTCTTGTGGGATCTTTAATCTCCACCTGATCAGGCAGACCAGATACTTGGTTTTAATGTCTCGTCTCAAGGTTGACACCTCTGACAGTGAGCTCAAAGTTCCTGCGTGGGATTTGAACCCCAATCATTTGCCATTATGAATTTATAAATAAAATCATCCCTCGCGATTCTTGATGTTCCCACAAGCTGTTTAGTGGAGCTCCGAAGAACAGCCTGACAATTGTGAGTAATCACTGGCGAGTTCCTGATGGCTGATCAAAGCACAGTTTTGCCCGGATCAATAGCTTCGAAAGAGATAACAGTGTTTTGACTGAGCGCATGCAAAGATCTCATCAAATATTAATGAGCAGAGGTTGTGAGTGGAGGTTGTGAATCATTGCCCACTTTCCCCTTCTCCATACGTTCATGATTACAGCTGAGAGAAACAACAACACGATGTGGGGTCATTGTTCTAAGTGTGAAAACCCACACGCCACCACCTTGGCACATCTTCCCGATGTGAAAGGAGCTTTATAAATGCAATTTGTTGTTGTTGTTGTTAACCAAATCAGCTTTGAAAAGACCTTTCGTCAAGCGTTCCTATTCTACTGATGTGACGTATGGGAAATTCATCTTGTGGTGTTCACGGAAATAATGGTTAGGATTACTTTCTTTTCAATTTACTTCTGCGATGATTGCAAGACATCAGGGCACATGGGATATTCGTGCGTTGATTCATTTGGCTTCAAATTTGCCGTTAAATTAATTTCTACGGCATTTGTAATTGTCCAGGTTCCAAGTGCTACGGATGTGAAGAACACAGCAGCGATATGAGTAATCAGTATCACTGACACCAATGGACCACATTGTTCCTCAATGTACCACTGGGTGGTAAAATGATTTACACTGTGAAGTGATGCACAGTAAAACATGTCCTAGCAGTAGCTTGCAAATGAGGATAATCATTACTAGAAGGTGCTTGTCCGCAAAGTTTTTGAAAGCAACGAGCGCAGTCACTACACTTTACAGTAAACCCAGCGAAGCACGTTGAAGAGTCCTCCTTCCCCTAACGGGCGCGACGTCGAATGAAAGAATCGGAATTGCTTTGGAGGTGGGCAGTTTTCGACCAACCCTGTAAAGGAAGGTGTCAACAACACGACAACGTCAATCTGATCAGTCGCTGTGCATTCCTTCGTGTGTCCGTAAAAAGGAATAAAAGAACTTCACTGTTTCATGGAATTCAATCGTCCCGTTGAGCAGTAATTTCCCAGAATACAGATGCCCGAAGGCTGTCTCACGTGACTAAAACTGATGTAATATTCTGTAATGGGGCTTGACACATTCTGCAGAGTTCCTTTACCACATGACTCACACAGCAGCAATTGCAGACTGCGATTTAATTGAACATTACAGGGAACTAACATGCACCCGCACACTGAGTTAAACTAAGAGTGTATTTACCGCACAGTTACCTCTATCTCTGGTCGCCTCCATCCCCTTCATCGGCATCCTGGCCAAATACATTCGACACATACGTCAATGGAAGATTGATACCGTTTTACATGTTGAAAACGCCCTTCACAGGTCAGACATGAGACCCTCCATGAATCAGACCTTTCCATACATTTAATTACCAGCTATAATTTTGTGGGCCCCACAAAATTACTTTGTGTTTCCCTTTGGATAATTAGACATCCAGCATTAAGCAAAGGCATTTGTTTCTTTTTAATAGCAGCAACCTATCCTTTCTCAAAGCCTTTTTAGCAAGGTTTTTTTTATATACAGCACGCTCTTTTGCAAAATGTGCAAAAGTCCATTTTTTTAATTATAAACTAAGTAATTATATTATTTAGTTTGACGGAAGCTGACGCATTTGACAAAGTCTGAAATGATGTGTCATTGTCTGGGGTCTCAGTTCCTTCTGTGCATTTTGGTAACCTAAAAGGAAGTGATTACTCAAAGNAAAAATAGCGAACATACAGTGTTTTTCTACTTTGACATTATAACCTCATCCAGTCACAAAGTAAACAGTCATTACTTCAGAATGGGTGGGTACGGAAGGAACTTTAACTGGACAAGTTGGTACTGGTTAAATCTTCTCAAACATGCTTTATTACCCTTATGATCTTCAGATCTGAGAGGAAATACAGTAATAAAAAGGGAAAAGTGGTATTTCTGATATAACATTTGTTTCAAAAACAACAGCCAACTAAATTGAAATACTCTTCCTCTCTGTCATGGGCTATTAGTCCTCCAGCATCGTATACACTTATCAGAAATTCATATCTTTTAAATAGCGATTTCCTTTGTGAATTCCTCACAGCAACAGTTCTGGGGTGGAAATATTTAAAGCACAAAAGTTATCCATGATCCTCGAATTGATATACAAACCAGTGATAAATGGAACGGTGCCAAAAAGTGTCAGAAAGTAACACAACAGCCTTTCATTTCTGTTTCTTGGTTTTTGTGTGGTTTTCTGTGTGGGGGTGGGGGGTAGAGTAGCATTTTGTATGAGTCAATTAAGATGCAAATGACTATGTATAATCATGTACATGAGTATAAGTTAAAGTAAATATCTCCCACACAGGAAGTTGTGCATCAAGGAACCATTACAAACTCTTACATCTGTGTACCAACGTGTTTAAGCAGTCAGTTTGACCGGCTCACTGACTGTGGAACCCGTACCACATGTGTTCTGTGAAGCGCTTTGGGACGTCCTCCGACGTGAAAAGCGCTATATCAAATGTAAGGATTATTATTATTATATTATTATGTGGAACAGGTCAGTTTGCATCGCTGATCCACCTTTTGATTTACGTTCATTACCTTTTTGACTATATCTTGGAGAGGAGAAAAACAGAGACGTCACAGAAATGGAAACTTTAAAGTAAAACTGGCTGAAATACATGTTTTTTTCAATGCAATCGCTTTGTTATCAAAGATTTTAGAACTAATGCGGTGAATTACCGATTGTGTTCCCCCTCCCCACCACCCCTTCTCCCCCCAACAAAAAAAATGTACAAGTACTACATTCAGAAAAAGAAATATAAAGATTCTTTCAAATCCAATCGGACGAGATGTGGGATTGACAGCAATACATGGGAGGAAATCTCCACAGACCACAAACTGTGGTCATCTATATGTCGGTGAAGAGTTAATGATTTTGACCCCGCCAGGATTGTCAAGGACGAAGAGAAACGTAAACAGAGGAAGGAGCATCAGTTTGCTGAGACCACACCATCAACTGGGTCATCTCTCGTCTGTCAGATCTGTGATGAACTCTGTCTGTCTAGGATTGATCTACAGCCAACTAAATAGCCACCAAAGATGAGGTCAATCTTAAAACCCAACTCCCCTCCCGCCATGTAACATAGGCAAACAAGGACTAAAGATATTCACTGCAGCCATGTCACCTTTGCGCCTCAAAGTGTTTTAATTTTGCGTCTGGGTTGAAAGTCGGTTAATTCATTAAAATATACGGATTGAAGCGCTTTGGGTAGGGAGAAAAAACACACAGATTTTAATTTTAAAACAAATCAAGTACATATCTTCCTCTAGAATATTATTATTACCTTTTTCTGAACCGAGGAGAGCAGTACAGTAGGATACGCTTTCAAGAATTGTCTGGACTGGCCCAGAAGTGGTTAATGGGCCGATTATAATCCAGTTGTACCATCGAAACTGACAAGCAGTAAATTAGGAGCAGCAGAAGAGACAAAATGTGTTATATCAGCATGAGCACAACGATCCGATTGAGGCTTTTTTTCGTCGTTGTTATTAGTGATTCCTTGGCAAGTGTTTATGATGAGTTAACTTCATCTTTAAATGTGAACAGTTCCACGTCTCCAAAAGTTGAACCGAAACCAGATCCAGCAGAGCAGCATCGAATCCAGCCAACAAGTTGACTGGCAAGGCTTCCTTGATCTGCCTGGGCACTGTCAAAAAATCCGGCACCTTTTTATTCCCCAGGAAAAAGTGCATCAGTCGCTGCTGCCTCAAACGTTCCCTCCAGAACCTGACCATGTCCTCTAACCTTTCCATCAGGAACCTCTCGTCCCAAGCCTCCAACGGGCCCTTCAGCACCAAATAGAACATAGCCGTTTTCAGGTTGTGAGAGGAGAGCACCGTGCTCCACTTGGCGGAGACTTTCTTCCCCAGGTCCTTGCAGCCCACGTCCCGCAGTGCTTTCAGGACCTGGAGGCACTTCAGGTGGCACGAGTTGGCGGGAGTTTGCTCTTTGAGCCAGTTCAGGAGCTTCTGCTCGTGTTTGGGCAAATAGACGCGCCAGAGAGCTTCTGGCTTTGCATGGGCGGGAGTGGACCCGGGTGGCTCTGGGCTCCGGGTCCTGGTCCAGGGCTGAGCCACCAGGAAGACCGAATCGCCCACGTGCACAGCCGGGATCAGCCGGACGGACATGGCGATGTGACAGCAAACGTAGTCGGACTTGGGCAGGAGTTTGAGGGTGAGGCTGTCGTCCTCCACAGACAGTGTCATGGAGCATCGTTCCTGACAGCGATACCTGCGAAACACACAACATATACAGTCAATCCACTTTACACTGTATCCTGTGAAGAACTTTGAGACGTCTCGACCACGTGATCAGGCGCTGTGTCAAACTCAAAGCATTATAGTGGGGTCCCGTGAGGCAGCGGTTGGCACCCTCTCGCCTCTGTTTACCCAGCGGGTAAGTAGGAACCCGGTTGTTAGTCGATTGGCGGTTCGCTTTTCCGGGGGGTAATGATACCTCCGAAAAAACGAAACAAACAAATCCGGTCACGCAATCCGCAAGTGTTTGTGTGGGGACACTGCTGGGGGCAATTGGCTGCCGCGTTTCGCCCACGAAATACACAGTCAATCCACTTCACGAAGTGATCCTGCGAAGCAGTTCAAGACATCTCGACGACGTGCTAAGGCGCTGTACCAGACGCGAGGTTATTATCATCGTTATTATTATTATTAGGAATTATTTCCGATTTACCTGATGACGCTCAGGCACCTTTGCATCTTGGCGTGGAACCACTTGAGCACCAGGGAGGAGGAGAGGGCCAGGCAGAGCGCCTTGTCAGGCCGAGGGGCACAGAAAGTGTGGCTGAAACTTTTGCAACGCTTGCCCCAACCCTCAGGCTTCTTGAAGCCGCCGGGGGGAGAAGAGGGGGAAGGAGGAGAAGAAGAAGAAGGAGGAGGAGAAGAAGGAAGAAGAAAGGGCTTGAGCTGACAAACAGCGGCTCCACACAAGTGCTGGGGGAGCTCTTGTGTGTCCCCCACGTTGGACTCCAACTCAAACGCGGGTTGAGGGCACCAGACCTGGGGCACTCTGATGGGGACGAGCAGGTCGAAGCCGTTGTGGGGGCTGTGGATTTTGTGCTGCTCGTAAGCGCTGCCGATCTGCACGAAGTCCCGCGGAAGGTCAGAGTCGAGTCCTCCTGGGCTTCGCGTTTGCCCACCCTGACCAGCTGGCCGACGATCTGGGTGACGTGAGCCTTGCTGTGCCCCAGGACGTGAGGAGACACTTTCATCTGCTGGTCGTAGTAAGTCTCCAAGGCGCTCCTCCTCCCGTCCGGGCCGAGGTCAGGGCACGGGCAGTCGCCAGCCGGTACCTGGGCTCGTGGCTTCCCCGTCGGACTCGCCTGGAGTCTGGCGGTGATGGAGGAGGAGGAGGAGGTGGTGATGGAGGTGCGGCACTTGATGAAAGAGTAACAGACCAAGAAAGCGGCCGACAGGCTGAAGAGAGGCAAGGCACTGGCTTGGCTGTGGCTGTGACTCTGACCCTGACCCTGCCCCTGCCCGTCCAGGTCAATGTCCAGGGTTCCTTCCACTTGACCAGCCTGGCTCTTCAGGGCTCGATGCAAACACAGCAGAGCTGTGCCACAGCAAGTGGCCAGCAGCCAGCACACCCTCACGCTCGGGGGATAAACCGACATCGTTGTCTCTCGTCCTTTTCTTTTGTTGGTTGCTGTCGCGACGAAATCAACCCATCGCTGTTTGGCAAAAAGGAAAAGAAGCCGACATCCATCCACGTGTGCGGCAATGAAAATCAAATCAAATCAAATCAAAGCTCCCCCCCCCCCCACACCCACCCCCACCTCCCAATTAATTTCTTCCTGCAAAATGCAAACCACCCCTTCTTTCCTTTCCACCGTCCCAAGCTTGCAATCAACTTCACTTAAGTTCTTATTTTTTCCTTCTCTCTCTCTCTCTCTCTCTCTCCTTCTCACTTTCTCCCTCTCCTTCTCACTTTCTCTTTCTCCCACTCTCGCTTCTCCTTCTCTCTCCCTCTCTTTCTCCCCCTCCTTCGCTTTCTCCCTCTCCTTCTCTCTCTTTCTCCCTCTCCTTCTCTCTTTCTCCCCCTCCTTCTCTTTCTGCCTCTCCTTCTCCCTCTCTCTCTTTCTCCCTCTCCTTCTCACTTCTCCTCTCTCTCTCTTTCTCCCTCTCCTTCTCCCTCCCTCGCCTTCTCTCTTTCTCCCTCTCCTTCTCCCTCCCTCTCCCTCTCCTTCTCTCTTCCTCCCTCTCTCTTTCTCCCTCTCCTTCTCTCTCTCCCTCTCCTTCTCCCTTTCTCCTTCTCCCCCCTCTCTTTCCTCTCGCTCTATCCCTCCAACTTCAACACATCATCCCTCTCGACCGTTATTTAGTGGTTAAAAACTTCCTCTTCCGAGGGAAACAGATTTGCGTCACATTTTAGCCATCAGCAGCGCAGAGGAAACTGAATTAAATGCCAACCTCCAACACAGCAGAAAGATTTCCACCCCCAAAAAAAAAATGACTTGGGAGTTTGCTGTAGGCGTAGCTCCTAACAGAAAGAACTTAACCCTTGCAAACACAGGGACAAGTTGGTGCTTTGTCGATGCTTAGCTTTATTCCTCATCTTAAGAGACATCATCACCAAAAACGCATCCTGGACTCCCAGAGAGAAAGAGAGAAAGAGAATAAAATCACTGAACTCTCACACACACACAACCCCCCCTCCCCCCCACACGCAACACACACATAAAACTTTTGTTTTACAATATCTTAGCTGTTTTCTCTGTCACTTTCTGGGCTGCTGCAGTTATACTTCTGTGCCTTTCCACCTCCACCACCACCTCCCCGAATAGCTCAAGGCTGGTTTGGTGCTGAAACTAAAATCTTGCCACATCCAGCCAGTTCCTCTCCTTTCCTTTGTGTTCCTGGATCTGATTAACTCAGATCCTGTAATTGGTTCCAGGTTTACATTCAGCCGGAGAGACTTGTTTGCCAGAGTAATAATAATCACCATCATCATCATCATCCTTTGCGTTCGATAATAGCGCTTTAGCATAGCGCCGAGACGTCTCTATAGATTCACAGGATTTTACTGTGTAGCGTAGTGACTGTGTGTTTTTTGTAGGTGAAACACGTCAGCCCATTTGCACACAGCAATGTCCCACAAAAAAACCCACCCTGAAGCGATTTTACCTGGGAGATCATTAGCGAGGACAGCGGGAGAAACTCCCTTTTCTTTTCGAATAGTGTCATGGGGTCTTTAACGTCCAATTTCTAGACAATGCAGCGTTCCTCCACCACCGCCCTGAAGTGTTTGTGATAAAGAAACTGCATTTGTTTAAGCGCAACGTTTGCCTATAAATACAATCGCTACACTTGACAGCAATTACTTGTGCAGCACTGAGGAGGTTTGACCCCCTTTATCAAACGCGAGAATTATTAGCTTCGTTATGAGAAAATCGAACGAGATATCAAACGTCCAGGAAGCATTCTGACACGATTCGATAGTGTGCAACATTGCTTGCGTCTGCAAGCTGAGGGGAAACCAGCGTTTTATCAGTGAACGAAAATAGCAGCTGGTAAAAATAAACCGCATTAAATGTTGCACTCAAAACATCGAACTTCAAAGTCTTTGAAGACCCCGATACCGATGTTAAGCCAGACTGGAAAATAAAATAAGAGTTGTTGACGTACTCAGAGAATGCACTAAATACTCTAAGGATCTATCTTCTTCCGAGAGATCTATTAACTTAACAGAAGGCCCAGGTCTTCTGTTAATTTGATTCTCGTTTTTCATTCCATCTGAAATTTAGTTCTGCATTTTGTCACACATGCACACACACACACACACGCACACACACGCACACACACACATACATTCACAAACGCTTTTGGGAAGAGTGGTTTAGCACTTTTTATCAGCACCTTAAAATTCATCTGTTTCCAGCATGGAATTATGGCTAATTATAGCTGAAGTTGAAATAGTCGGAAGCGTAGTTCTTTGTCAAACTGCATTTAAAACCTTTTATGAAACTGGGTGGGGTTTTCTGCCCAAGGGACTGTTTCCACATCCCAAGAACAATTATGTGCTGCCTTTAATTATGAGACTCAGCAAGGGCCCACGCAGTCAGAACCTGCAAAGTAACCGTTCCTGCCTGCCTGAAAGATCCATCGCAAAATCATTCTGGTCTTTTAAAAAGCCCCGTTTAAAATGAGAGGGTGGCCATTAGAATCTCTTTTTAAAGTTAGAACCGAAATACATCGACCGAACACAATAAAAGGCCCTTGAATTTAAAATGAAGACGTGCGATTAAAATGACGATTGTTGTAACTTGTGTGCTCGGGAAACGAGTTTCAAATAATGTTTTCGTTTGAAAAAGGAGTCTCCACGAGTGCTATTGGGCAGAGCTGAGCACTGGAACACCCGGATCCCTCCCACTGCCATTTCCCTGGGATGAGCTCAATTTAGGTCATGGGAAAAAAAAATCTTAGATTGAAACTCAGGGTAAGAACGAGGTAAACATGTTCCAGTGCAGAACTCCCTCTGGACTTTCAAGACAACATTCGCAGCCCTGGTATTATCAAGGGATAAAAATCTGCCTGGATTCTCACTGCGTTATACAAATATGCTGAAATTCTTAAGCTCCCATGCAAAGCTTGTTTAAAGGATCTCTCGCTAATGATTTCAGCTTCATGCCAGGAATTCCAGGAAAGCTCAGAATGACATTGGAGCAGCCGATGCTTCCTTCAAATAAGACCCGATTCGGGTTTTTAAGAGAACATCTGGAGCACGGTAACTGACTGCACTAATCCAGCTGCGGAGCCATGTCAAAACTAAGAGGGCATTTCAGAGAGCCAGAGAGGAAATAAAATAAGAAATTTTCGTTCACCCCCATAGCTGGGATTAGCTGCCCTATAGTTGGGGGATTTGCAAGGTCAATTGATGGCATTTGGAATTTTCAGTTCGAGTTTTTACTCTGGTTTAAAGAAAGCAGAATATTGGGTGAAAACAAGGATGTGCAGTTAGTGCAGTGATATTCCACCTCTATATCCTCATCATGGGATCACCACAAAACACCCGCTAAAACTGATCGTTGCTCCAAGGTGATTTGATTGGCAAATGCCGCATTGGGTTTAGGAACACCTCTGGGCGAAAAGATAATGGCGGAAAGAAAGGAAAGCATTTTGACATGGCTGCTGCGGCGAAGATTGATTGACAGCACGTGTCTTTCTTTGTGACACCCTTCGGGCAGAAAAGAGGAACCCATTCTTTTCAAAATTAGCTGAGAGCAAACTAATTTCTTCTCCTTTATTTGGGGCGCTGATTTCACTAAACTACCCACCAGTTGTAGTTGAGTTGGTTTGGTGGCTGCCTACTCCCTCAGGGTCTCAGTGTTGCACTCAGAGATGAAGCCCCATGGCTCTTTTTCTTCCTGTGAGAAGCGTCAGGCTATAGCTTGGAGTGAACCTTAGTGATGTGGTTGACATCGGGCTTGGTACAGAGCTAGATTTACTGTTCTTTGGAACCAGACATTGGGGCTGAAACACACTGCAGCACTTTTATCACTTATAATAATACTTGCATTTGATATAACACCTCATCATGTCATCGGGCGGTGTCAATGCGCTTCACAGGATTTTACTGTAAAGCGTATTAGCTCTATTTGTAGGCGAACATGGCAGCTAATTTCTACACAGCGGTGTCCCACAAACAGCCACGTAGTGAATGACTAATTATAATCACATATAGTAGTTTTGCACAGAGTTTGACACTGCCTTGTTTTAAGGCATAACATCACACAAATCATGTCCTATAAATGTGTGTTTCTGTGTGATACCACGCACTTCTTTTTCTATCATGTAAAACCGCTGCAGAAATATTGTGGCATTAATTTGACAGATTAATTAACTGTAACTCTCAATTTCAAATAACAAGAACATTGCTAAGATAGTAATGGAATCTTAAGATGTGCTTTCCTGAGGAAGAGAAAAATCCATTTTCATCTCAAATTGAGGTAATTCAGCACTAATAAATCACTAATAAGTTTTATTTGAAATCATATAACAAGTAACAAACAAGGTTGTTAACAAGGAGGTTCTGAGTACATCTCTTTATAAATGCCTCCATCTGATTACAGTCAAATGAAACCAGAAATATACCGTTGCACATTGAAACACTCGAAACAACACAACACATTGTTTGATAACAGTGTACATTACAATATACCATACATGTTAATGCGAAGTATAGGTTTTTATTATGAGTATATTAATTAGCACATATTTTGTTTCATAATCAGTTTTTAAGGCAATATCTTCACCGTTCAGAATGATCAGCCTTCAAATTATTTTAAACAAAATATTTCTAATCACTTACTGCAATGAGACGTTACGTGCACTAATGCAGAATGGTGCTCCCAGTAGCCTGTACAATTAGCTTTCATTTTGGCTTTTAACTTCAGAATCAAATCGTCCATTAAGAAAACAATAAGATGCCAGGAATAACATCAATAATCCTTGCATTTGATATAGCGCCTTATCATGTCTTCAAGACGTCTCAAAGCGCTTCACAGAATATACTGTATCCGGTTACTTGAATATTACTTCAAGACATGGGGTAAGAGTAGGGTATTGATTGAATGATATTTAGACACTAGTATTACAATTACATTTTCATGATTTCTTATTAGAGAGTCAATTCAGGGAGAAAAAATCAGTCTGTGTTTAATATAAGGCTTACCATTTCAGATGTTAATTAAATTCTATATTCCCTGATAACATGCTTTGGCCAGGGTACAGGTATTTCTGTGAGCATCTTGGCTCTCCCATCTCAAAGCAGCAAATGGTACATTACTACGCAAACTGCTCTGCAGAGATGCAAAGCGGTTTTATTGTACCCATCTAGCAGCTCATAAAACCAGTAGAATTCTCACTGTGGTTGAATGCAAGTTAATCTGAGCAACAACAAGAAAACAAATGGAAGGAAAACATAAGACGGGATCAGCTGTTAACTCTTTAACTCGCATCAGACTTCTTCAGTCCATTAAAACATGAATTCCAATGAGCGTACAGTTTAATTTGTTGATTGTGTCTAACGAACCGTGCAAATGCAGATCCAAGGATGATGTTTGGTGGAAGCGTTAAGCGTAAAGCCTTATCCTCACCGGCCCCAAGGTTGGGGGTAAAGAAAAGGCATCATGCTTCTAGCAATGCTGAGTGGGAAACAAACAGTAATGCTAAAACCAGAATTAGCTCTGATAGCAGGGCAAGTATATCCAATGATCTCAGTTTGTTAACCAAGCAATGTGACAATTGAAATCTATAGTTTTCACTGCAAACGTCATGGCACAGAAGAAAACACAGGAGATGGAATTGGTTTTAAGACTCTAGCCTCCATTACTAAGCATCCCCAGCAAATGATTGGGCTCCATTCCAAGCTGCTGCGCTATTCTCTGAACATCGAAGCCCATATTCATCAGAAGCTGAATCATGTTCACTTCCTGACCTGTGACTGGATCACGGAGCGCTGGGCAGGTGGGGTTACAATGTGGCAGGCGGCACTGATCAATTAAATGGAAGGAGCAGTTTCTAGCGGGAGGTCTGGAGTTCTTGTTTTCTTGAAGACTTCGATCCCAGCACTGTAACGCTCTATTCAAGGAAATCCCTCGCACTTGAAAGTCCAGCCAGTTGCTACAAGGAAAATGTTGAAGACACAATGCACAATATTTATTATTGTAATCCTAGGAATCCAGCACACGTTCAAAGCTTCCACCCTTTTTATTCAGAAAGTTGAAGTGAAACCATTTTGAAGGTTGGTGGTTCTGATATAGAAGGAGCCCTGACATGGCTGTTGACATGTATCTGTTTTAGACGAGTGGTGTTGTGTTCCGAGTTTTCAAGATGCAGTTTCATCCAATCGTGCCATTCAGTAAATAGCTATAATTACTTAAATCGCCAAGATAGTTGTATTATTCTTAGTACACAAGGTAAGATTGAACTGGGAAAGAAACAAGTGGAGCTTTGGCTATTTCTGATGAGGGCATTTAAAGGAGTAGTTTATTATTCCTTATCCCACCTAGACTAGTTACACTGAGAACAAAGAAACTCTGGCAATGCTGTAAGTATTTCAATACAATTGTATAGTGTACAGCTTTATTTAGTCTCTGTAAGATCTTAGAACATTTTAATAAGAGGCATTTGTTAGTGTAACATAATACTACATGTATAACACAAATTGTATATTTATTATAAAACGCAGTTTGAACGTAGCTATGGTTCAACACTAAACTGCAGAGTAACAGAGTTACTAAAGGTAAGACTTTTAAAACAGTGCAGCTATATTCTGACAGAATTTCCAACAGGGAAATATATCAACCCTATAAACACGAGTTAATTCTTAGCAGATGAATAACTATTCTAGAATCCTTTACATCATAACTTTAAATTTGTTTTAGTATCTTAACACCTTACCTCTTAATTATATTAATATCTTACCTTTTAGTGATCAGGGTGTGGGATAGACATGCCGGGGCGAACACAGCTCTAGAATGGAAATCATTAGAATTATAATGTGTGAATTATACATTACACAGTGAGTTCCAATAAGTGGCGATTTCCAATAAGGAAAATAGAAGTAGGTCACTCTCTTCCTTGAGAGAACTCCACTCTGATGAGATTTACTTTCAGATCGGGTTTCCGCAACTCAACGTGAGGTACACCAGGTTACCAAAAGAGATCTCCACTCAGTTTTGTTACAAATAAATCCCATTAGAAATTATTGCACATTAGACCCCATAATAAACATTTCTAAGGCATTGGCATTCGCCCACAAAATACACAGTCCGTCCACTTTACAATATATCCTGTGAAATGCTTTGAGACGTCTCAATGACGTGATAAGGTGCTATATCAAATGTAAGGACTATTACTCTTGGAGTTACAAGGCCTGCAATTTTGCCTTGTCTCAGTCTGCAAGACCATCTGATCTTAAAATTTTTGATTGTGTAAAACTGGAAAACTCTTAAACTCAGTCCTAATGTGGTTGTTCACAGTTCTTAAAAATATTGCTTCCAAATTAAAGCTTGATTGAATAACTTCGTCAAAACTGCGCCCTACATTTTAAGGCAAAATAGTAGTAATCAGCTGAGTCTAAATTAAATTTCAGGCCTTCAGAGTCCTATATGTGAATACATAAATGTCTAGCCATTGAATTTTGGATGTTAAAACAGGTATATTTTCTGGCACAGAAGGCAGGGCATGGAAGATGGAAAGTGGCCATATAGTGTGGGGAGCATGGTTCAATCTTTTAAAATACATATTGTGCCTCCCACGTGCTGGAGAAATACACTGTTCTATTCAGAACAGGACTCTAGCCACGAGCAGTTTGACTAGTCTTCTGTTGTTGGTTGTCGAAAGATTCAAAATATGTTCTCGTTGCTTTCTATACAAATTAGCTTCAATGACTACATGAGATTGGAATGCAGTTATTGTGGGGGAACGCATCAGTAGATTAACAGAAAAAATGCATTCTGTGGTTTGAGCTCTGAGACCTGGGACTGAATCGAGCTTAAACTGATAGCATGTTTCTCTTTCTTTCCCTCTCTTTCTCTCTCTCTCTCTGGACTTGCTTCTTTCCCACCATTGTCAACCAATCTCAAATGAACGAGGCATGCTGCCCTGCGCTATGCATTGCTGCTATCAACATTATCTCCCAGCGCTATAATCTCCAAGCTTCCTCTGCTGAGGGTTCAAATTAAGAAATGGACAAACTGGAGTGACTCATCTCAGGATTTTTATGCCTAACCCTTCTCTCCTGCATTCAGAACCTGCCCGGTTTCTGGAGATATTTGCCTCAAGGAACGTTTGTGATGCTTCGCTACAGAGCAAAGGAGGAACATAATCATTCCCCGAAAAGTCTTTGCCTCATCATGCTTTTTCGCTTGCTCGGCATTTTACTCTGCAGTCATGATTTATATGGCAGGTCGTGAGTGCTACCTGCGTGTTGTTGCATGCTCCATGAATCCCCAATAACCTCGAGTCTCACAGATTAATCATTATCTTTATATTTGCATTTGGGAGGCATTTATTTGAACAGCGAGCCACCAGAGAAAATTATTCCTATTCAATTCTATCTTGGTTGAATTTCGTCGCTGATGCAACACTGCAGTTTGATCCAATTCCTTTGAGTTTGTTGCCCAATAATGCAAAATAATTATGCTTGGCATATGATTCCTCCTGCACTATCGTATTCATAATTGTCCACCTGTGCTCAGCTGCAATGTTATATCTAAGCACTTACGAGACATCACGCAGTGAATTTCTGAGATCTCGGCCCAAATTCTGAATGTAGTTCCACTGACTTTCTGTGAGAGAATGGCTTCCCAGTTGAATGTTCTCAATTTTCAACTGTTCCTCGTCAAACAGCCACTGTACCACAAACACTGGGGCTGAAAGAAAGTAACAATATTAAGCATTATCTGTTGCACACATTAGTTTGTAAATGTAGCTTTGAAAAGTTTTTAGTGACTCAGTGAGTGACTGATTAGTATGGGCCCAGGATGTGCCTAGGTTTGATTCCCAGTCTTTGAGTCCAGCGTGAAAGGCGCTATACGTATGTAATTTTGTTTTGGGATCTCAGTCAGAGTAACAGTTGTTGCATTGGCCAGGAAAGGGAAAATCAGACAGGGTTCCCACTCCAGCTCACTATCAAAGAACTTGCTGAGCATTGAGTGAGCACAGGATCAGGCTCAGATAAGATCCCTTCCTCTCTTCCCCAATCCCCTCACACGTTGAATAGCTTGCTGTCAAGACTCACAGATAAATAGTCTGTTTGTCACTCAGTCGCACTGTAACCCAGCAAATGAAAAAGAGTCAAATGCCTTCAGGAGGAAGGCAGTTGGAGGAAAATGTTCAAGAAAATTGATAAGAAAATGGTTTTATTTACACGTTAGAGACGAGTACATCCTATGACCGAAGAAACACTGCCATTCATCTCCACGTCTGAACTGCTGTCTGCATCGTTCAGGAATAATGCCATTCCACAACCTGCACAGAAATTCGTCATCAGCTCATTGAAAATACTTAGACTAAACAGATGTTACTTTGCTTCCGTAAGGCAATATAAAGTTGTCTACTGAATCATGTTCATCCTGACTTAAATCAATATTTTCCTAGATAGAAATAAAGCGGGTATCGATTAATTCTAACACTCAGCCTAAACTAATCAGTCTCTGATGAGGGAATTTTAACTCAGGCATCGGAGCTATATGGTGCTTAATGCCCAGTTTCTACTGCCCACTCTACATCACTTTGAATAGGGCTGAACTTTGGTGCATTGTGTAGAACAGAGGAATCGTGTGATTGCTTTTAATGTGCAATCAGCTCTTTATTAATCTCCTTCTGATGAGACGTTAAACCGAGTTCCTGTCTGCCTGGTCAGGTGGACTTTAGAGATCCCATGGGCACTACTCGAAAAAGAGAAGGGAGTTTCTCTGTAACAAAAGGAGGATTCTCATCGTAAAGAGAAAAATAACATAGGGTACAGACCAGGACGTATTCTGATGCAGTTTAATAAATAATCCATTGAAATGTTATTCTCCCTTTCCTAGTCTTTTAATAATATAACATTTGCAATCTCTGGTTTTACCTGAGCCCCTTTTTAATGACATCGTTAGGAGTGCAAGAGGCCACGTCTACACATTCAGCCTGCCGTTGTGGTTTGCTTTCGAGGAACCAGCCTGAGTCGACCAAACCCCGGACTTGCACATCAGCTCCCAGCTGTTCCAGCAGACTGGCCACTCGCTCAATGTTCAGCAGCACTCCAGTCCCACCAGCACTGCAAACACACGACAAGCTTCAGAACTGCAATATACTTAAAGATCATTTGGGCTCGAGTATGGAAGAATGGTTGGAAGAGTCTTTTGCGACGAGGACCCACGAGGCACGATCAGAGTCAAAGTATTAAATAAGACATTTGAATGTGTTTAACACAAGGAAAATCGATTCGTTCGAACTCCATCCCACAGTACCTCCGCCTCGCCCGCTCCCTTGGTTGCTTCAAGACCCGTCTCAAGACCCTTCTCTTCGACCGAGCCTTAGGTCACCCTCCTAACCCTATCCTCCCCACCCTCCACCCTTCCTGATCCCAACCACCAGCTCAGATGCGGATCCCTGACTGTCCAGCGCCTTGGGACGTCCTCCTGACATGAAAGGCGCTGTACAAATGTAATGTGTTGTTGTAGTTAATTGCGTCTTTTATGGAAACTGACTGGAGGAGTTAAACAATGACGGCTTTGCACGATAAGTATAACTGATCTTTTATCTGATCTTTCCTCGGAAAGCAAAGTGACGATTTTTATAAGTAAAAATCTTATTTACCTGGTTCCAGCAAGCATGACCACTTTGGCCAAAGTAATACCCTTTGGCACCAAGTCTTTAATCACTTCCTTGAGAATCAAGGACCCCATAAATGCATATTCAACTGGAAAATAAGGAACTTGTATTAATGTACCAAAAGCAGATTATTTTTTCTCCATAAACAAAAAACAACAAAAATTCTCTACAATGTACCTTGGCGAGACCGAGGTGCAGTCCCACTCCACACGTCACTTGAGCAGTAAGGTACAAACCTAAGACATGGAACATAGCAATTAATAATCAGTTTGATTTTTTTTTAACCGTGTAACAAACTGCGGACCTTCAAATGCAATGAAACATGTCGGAAGGGATGTGCGAGTCAATCCCGGAATCAAAAACTCATTGTGGGAAAGAGGGTCTGTCTTTGTGCCAGAAGGATGAATGAAACGAAAAGGTTTGTGTATGAGTTGAGGTAGGTTTGGAGCAGGCAAGAGTTTTGTGATCACAAAATGACTGACAGGAAAAGAAAGCATTGCTAGGTGGGATTGGCTGATAGTCTGCACGGCTTGCGGTCACTTAGAACACAATTACCAAAGGAATTCATTAATGGTAATCGAGTTCAGATCGATTCATCAAGTGCTATTGGTTGACCATCACCCCAACCCAGTTCCTACTATTATGGTGAATTCCAGGTGCAAATAGTTTAGAAATAATAATCCCAAATAGTTGTGGGGGAGTGAGGAGTGTCGATCAGAGACAAGGAGTGAAATTCTTCCCACTGACATGGAGAAGTGGGCGGAGGGGGGGAGGGGTGAAGAAGAATAATTTGTTAAGTACCAGGCCATTGGAAGAGACCGGTAGATTGTCTGCTCAGCCTCTCGGGCCTGAGAAATAGATGTCACGGGAAGATCAGGATAGGGAAAACAAAGAGAAACAAAACAACTGCCCTTTTTTAGACCTGCTATTTTACTTACAAAATTGAGGAAGAATGTCCGGTCACTATTTACATTTTAGCTTCTACCCACCCAGTTTATCTTACTTGACCACACTCTGGAAGAAATGAAGAGAAGTGCTTACACAGTGTTGGCATTCCACCAGTGTGGGTTTTCCTCTGGCTGTGATGACAGAATTCCAGAACCTGCCACAAGGAATAAGCAGCGTTGAGCCAAGGAAGTTCACAACTATTCCCAGAGACGATATTTGGTAACTGTGTGGATTACTCTTTACAAGATGTCAACATCAGTGGCTTCTCTTAGAACATCTCCCCATAACCCATCTCACCAAAGCCCCCACATCTAATTACCTTTCTGGGCTTGCGGCCACTCAGAAGAACTCATGAGTCGTCGAATTGATCTGTATCTTGTGTCACAACTCTCTTTGTTGTAACAGCACCAGCCACCTAAAGCAGCGAAACAAATTCAACCACAGATCAAATATATTCGTACCATCAAAAGTTTTTTTTTCTATTGCTAAGACGAACCTTATCTTATTATTTTTAGTGACATTCTTTCAAATTGGGCTTTCAACTCAAATTCTGCATGAATAGTAATCCTACAAGAGCATAATAATAATAATAATAATCCTTGCATTTGATATAGCGCTTTTCACGTCTTTGAGATGTCTCAAAGCGCTTCACAGGATGTACTGTAAAGTGAATTGACTGTGTATTTTGTGGGCGAACACGGTAGCCAATTGTGCACAAACAGTCATGGATAGAGTGATCAATTTTTTTTGAAGGAATTATTATGACCTCTGCCAATTCAGCTAATATTCTCCCTACGTTATTCTGTACTTGCTGACGCTTTTGGATTAGGATATTCAGGTCTATTTTCAATTTAGTATGTTTGATTTTGTGGGTGATTGACGAGGTATGTTGTAAATAACATTGACAGAATGCTCTTCCTGTGAAGAGACCTTGGACCTGTTAGTTTGGCACATACCTTCTAAAAATATTATCCACCGCTTGCTTCCTTTCGACTCCCTTAAATAGTACCTGCAAACAGGCAACAGATGGAATGGACATGAACGTAAACTATATTAGAAACCAAACAATGAATGATCCTTCAATTTGATACAGCGCCTTATCACGTCTTCGAAATGTCTCAAAGCGCATCACGGAATATACTGTAAAGTGAACTGACTGTACGCTTTGTTGGCAATACAGTTACTAGACTAGGAATTGCCGCTAACTTTGATCCGACCTCAGGAAATGTATGACTTTTTCACCTCATGTTATGGTCGAGACTTCACTCATTTTCCTTTAAATAAGTCAAAATAAAAGTACAGCATCTCCTACCCAGCCGGAGTGCCATCATTGCATGTCACAGATGTGCTTCTCAGGAAGTTTAGTCTCATGTCATCAGTGGACGCCGATTTTGAGCATTGATAGAGGGTCTGAGCGAGAGTCTTGACGTGAGACACCAGATTGTCACCATTGCCTTCGGATGCAGTAGCATTGACAGGAAGCGGCACTTGAGAGACTGGCTGCGCAGACTCCCCGCTCGGGTTTGAATTCCTCCTATTTGAGTTAGAATTCTTAGCAGCAGCTTTCAGGTTTGCCCTGTTCTGGGTGCAACCTCCTCCCAGCAAGGCAAAGAACATCACAGTGATGAAGAGGTTCATGGCTGGGATAGGATCTGAAAAATAAAAAGCACATACAGCCATCAGTGAAACTGTTAGATCTGATGCTATATATACAATATATATATATAAAAAGAGAGATTTCAAACAACACCTACCTTTGCAAAGGTGGTCAGTACTGGAAGCCAACCTGCGGCAAAGAAAGAAATATTGGTTCTGCTCACACTCGGATGTGAATTTGATTTTATATTGTCGGCATCTGGATCGAATTTCTCCTTCCTAAACATTCCTTTGAGCTGGCGCCAAGGAGCTGGGGTTCTGAGGCGGATTGGGGCAGGAGGAATAACACTCCTGTGGACGTAAAGTGTCAGTGGAGCTGCCTCAGAGCACTTTAATCAGGGCTGGTGATGACACCCACTCACCTCACCTTTGTCGAGATAATCAAGGCTTTGGTTCATTTGAATCTCATGGAGAAATAATTTCTTTTAAAAACACAGAATCCTTAAAATAACAGAGCCAGTGAAAGTATCGCTCAACTTTTTTTTTTAAAAAAGTATATATTACTCTCCTTATTAAATTCCTGAGACAACTTGCATTTTACTCATAACTGGATAGAAACTCTTTATAGAAAACTCATTGGCCAATTTAATGTCTACACAAGCTAATCCTTTCCAAAACCTGAATTAATATTCAGGAACAGGGTCGTAAAGTAAGGCTTAAGATTCGCAATTTGTGGAAATGCAACGCGGTGAGATTCTATTGATAAAAAAATCAGCAAAACACCACTTAAACACCTATCTGGACAAAATTTAGAACATACAGACTAACACAACAGGGCAGTAAATGAAGGAATTCAGTGCTGCTTATCAGCAGACCAGTGACAAAATAAACAGATGCTATAATAAAAAAAAATAATTCTTGCATTTGATATAGATATAGACATGATTTATCATGTCGTTGAGACGTCTCAAAGCGCTTCATAGAATATATTTTATACCTTTTACCTTTGGATTCGGTGACTTCAGTTCGACTGCCTGGGGAGTCAGAAGGAACTAATAAATGTCAGTGGAAGACTTTCGGAAGAGAAAGACTATCCATTCAATCCTGCCCTGGATATCTTTCAGACAGCAGTAGGGTGACCCGCTGATCACTAAAGGAGACAATGAGTGCTATGCTCCAACCCAAATATTCATCGATGCTACTGGAACAGCCACATTCGTCAAGTGTGTTAATTGAGCCACTGCTAAGGTCTATCATTGGAACAAGCCCCGCGCTAACATCAAAGACTGACAGGTTCTGTTAGTGCAGGAAAAGGGAGATCAGAAATGACATACCAGGACTTCAAGCAATCTTTCTGTGCTGATAGATTGTTTTTCTTTTCCTTTCTAATATGCAGCGCAATTACTCACTGATGATAAGCAGTCGCCAAATGACCTTGCAATGCACATAGTTTTAAAGTTATTAGACCTTCTTGTCAATCAGACAGTGTATTTAGGGTATCAGCTCCTCAGCTCCTCATCAGTGAAAGAAAGCTAAGAGACAGATACATTTCCAAACATGTAAAAAATGTGCTGTTTCGATCTGTGCTTCTCTTCGGAATGTTTTACTGCCCTGTTAAGAGCCTTCAAGGGAAAGCCAGGAATAGTTGACTCTGAAATAGGTTTTACTCCAAAATCATTTGCATTTGAGGGCGATTGGATTTTGGTGACTGTCCCACTAATCACTTCATGTGGGTTCAGAAAGCTAACCTAAAATGGACAAGTAGCTAAGTCACTGGAGGAATAAAATGAAACCAACTGCTTAGTACAGAAGGATGCTTTAATCTCTAAAGCAATTAGACTGACTACTGGTAAGGTCCACCCTCATCTTCAAATGACCTGATCAGTGACATGCAGAAATGTATTTAAACTTAATGTGATTCTTACTATTGGAGAAATGCAGTATTCTGCTCCGGTTCAGTAACTTTATAACTGGTCAAATTACTTGAGGTCTTTTTTTTGCCCTCTTTCTACGTCATCTATTTGGTATCACTTATGAATAGATCCTCCTTAATATAAAAAAAACGCTAGTTTTATTTCGTTTGAATTAAAATAGAAACAAGTGCTAAACCTGGGACGATAGCAATGTTCAGCACTGAGATCTGCAACACAGACACTGTACAAGGAGAAAGGATTACTCTGGAAAAGAAAATATCAACACAGCACAGGAAATATCTTAAATGTTTCCCTTTTGCACAAAGCTGAATGTGATTGCAGAAGACTCAAATTCCTCTCGGTTTCAACCATAACAAGCAAACTAGCCATCAGAGGGCGCATTGAGACAGTGCAGAATTCATTGGTGAGATTGTACTTCGGATCGCGGTGCAAGTTTTATCCCACAGAAACAAAGAGCAACTACATCTTCAGCAGAACAGTAACCCGGTAATGCCTCTGGTATTTGTCTGTGGAGCGTTTGACAAGTAAATGATCCAGCAAGAGTATACATCACAAGAGTACAGTCAATTCACTTTACAGTGTGTTCTGTGAAGCGCTTTGAGACATTTCAATGACATGCTAAGGCGCTAAATCAAATGCAAGGATTATTATTAAGAGAGGTTCAGATAAAGGTCCTTCAGCCCATTTGATCTCATCCTCCCATCACAGCATCAAACTGTGTTTTTTACATAAATGAGTCCAGTTTCCTAGCCTCAACCATCCTTCTTGGAACTCCCTTCCAGTCGATAATTACCCGCTGGGAAAATAAATAATTTCTGGCATTTGTCCTGAAATAGCCCTTTGCAACCCTGAACCTCGTTTCCTCTTGTCCAGCCGCATACAAAATTATTCTTTCTTAATCCTCATGTACAATCGTACCCTTGGAATCAGATCTCTTATTGCCAGGTAAATTACATCTGTAGAATTATTCAAGCTGTATATACCTTAGGTACTAACTCTGTTAAACTAGTGCTAATAACAGTGAATTTCTCCCCACTGTTAGAATTATGTCAATGGTTTATTCCCTCTGTTTTTTGCTAAAATAACAAATTACAAGGATTATTACTGCGGGGTATTAGAAACATGAGTTATACAAACTTCATAACTTTTGTCCAAACTTTGCCTTAATTCAAATGCCTGAGCTCGACAAAGAAAAGATATGATCCAATATTGATCGTTTTCAGAGGCTTGATATGTCCTCCCGATGGGAAAAGTGCTACCTAAATGTAAAACGCTTCCTTTTAAAATACAAATGCGCAAAAGCCCCCCCCCCCCCCCCTCTCTCTCTCTCTCTCTCTGTCTGTCTGTTTTACCTGAGCGGGTGAAGAAATAGGATACGAGATGTGTCCTTTCTTTTGGTTTGAGAACTGGGAACCGATTGAGATGAGCTGGTTGTCTGTTAGCATGGCCCAAAAGTGTCTGCTTTGAGCTAACAACTGCTCCAAGATGACTGAATGGAACAAGTCACACTTTGATTCTAACGCACAGGCCCCAAAGCCATCAATCTTCATTCTTGTCAAATGCCTGAAGCTACAGCATCAACCTATGGGGTGCCTGAAACTTCATCCCGACTGTTACTTTTCTGGGCTTTTCTGTGCCGCTGTGGAAAAGGGTCACTGGGTTACTTTTTAAAGATGCTGATTTATAAATAACCTGAATGGTCTTGTGTCACACACCACTGAAATCCTTTCCTTGAGAGCTCGTAGAATGTGTCCTGGTTAACTTGAGGCCATTTTAATGCTTTAAAAACGTATTATTTAAAAAAAAGAATAGCGTTGGACCTAGCTCACCTGCAAATTGCCGGTCAAATTGAAGGTACGTGCACTAGTTACAGAAGCCTGCCTGAGCATAAGCTGACACTGACCGCGGCTGAAAGCTAAACAATTTTTTTCCTGACTTTGCTTAGGATTTTCATTAAGGGTAAATTGTTGACATTTTGCACAACTCCAAAGATCACGAACCCTCTTGTTGGTCTGAATTCATCCCCTCTGCTCCACCATTGGCACCTGTGCTTTCAGCCAATATCCCCACCAAACCCTGGAACTTCTTGCCTCAAGCCATCTGCCTCACCCGACTTCAGATCGCACCTGATTACCTTCTTCTTCGACCTTACCTACAGTTACCTCCCGTTTCTCCTTGGCTCAGTGATCAACTGGCACTCGATGCTAATGGCAATGGCATTCCCTGGACACACACTTGACTTAGAAGATGATGATGCCCAGCAAAAGCTATAAGAATCAAGGATCTTTGGTTCCACTGGGAGTTCACTCACAAAGTACACCCAGTTGCAGTATAATCCTGTGAAGCGCTTTGAGACGTCTTGACGATGCAATAACACTATTTCAAATGCAAGGATTATTATTGTCATTATTCTACAATATATGTCTATTTTTAAAGGATCGGCAGCGTGCACAGAAAGCTATACTGTGTTTGTGGTTAAACTAATCAATCTGCTTTTATGGTCCTTACACAACCAATAAATCAGATTACTATTGTGCTTCAAATGATGGGCAGATTTTAAACAGACTTGGTGTGTTCGTCTGCACGAGTGCATGGTTGTCTTTCAAGTCCTGCCAAACCTCAGCTTGATCTTCACAACTTCCAGTATTCAACTATAAAATTACCAACACGAACAGCACTGAATAGACACTATGGAGTTTGTACCCCTCGAAATACTTAACAATGTAATAAATTAAGTTTTCACTTTTCTGTAGTGTGAATTCAGATAGCACGCAAACTTGCCAGTTGTCTTTCTGCAAAACCTCCTTGCAATGTGCTCCACAGATTCAAGTATCTAAGAAATGAACGAATTGTTGTAAATTGTTTTTGGTACTTTTCAAATGGAGACACTGCCAATAATTCGCTAGATTTGTGGCCGGTGTAGAATGCAACAGGAATGCAAAAAAAACACACCATAAAAGTAAAGGGTTGCATGAAAAGGACAAATATGAAACCTCTTTCAGCATGTGAAAATTATCTCCTGAAATTTAAATTAGTAAAATATAGCCTGAAATCCGGAACAAACTCCTAAATCAATATTCTGTATTCTGTGTCTCAATATAGTTTACTTATATATCGTTTGATAATCACGTATTATTAATTAAATAATAGAATTGTTTTTGACATAAGACTTATCGCATTGCGAAACAGCTTAAAACGCTTCACAGGATTTTACTGTATTGCGTTTCGCCCACAAAATACAGTCAGTCCACTTTACAGTATATCCTGTGAAGCACTTTGAAACATCTCAACGACGTGATAAGGCTCCGTCTCAATTGCAAGGTTTATTATTATTGTAAAGTGTAGTGACCGTGTATTTGCAGGCAAATGTGGCAGCAATTTGCACACAGCAATGGGCCATTCACAATCATGAAATTATATATAAAATAGGTTATCGTGCAATTTAACAACCTGATGGACTTTTTGCTCAGTCAATAGATTTCATGTTTTCAATTTCAAAATAGTTTTGCAACATTTCAATAGATGTTTTAGCTTTGAAATGTGATAGCCTGTCAGGATAATGTCCCAGCAATTTGAAATCTATAGTGAGAAATGAAACAAGACCTTTTCTTAAGAAAAAATAATTACAGTGGATAACTCCAGTACAGAACTAATGTAGTTTGAACACGGCTACAATTGGCTGAATGGCCTCCTTTAAACTGACCTTTAATTGAGTCACTTAATCCCGAAGCCAATGTTGAGATAAGTACACAGTATAACCCTGGGTTAAGAAATTACGATCAGTAAGTGTTTTCTTCATTGGTTTGTTCATTCTTATTGTTTGCTCATTACTGTAAGAAAGTTAGCAGCACAATTATTTTTTTTACTTGGTAAACAGAATATTTCATTGGTCCTGGAAATGACACAAACAACTTTACACAATATGAGCTGTTCCCATCCATCGAAAATAATAATGTCTTCCTTTTGCCATTCTTGGTTTTGTATGCTGACTTCGAAAAGAAAAGCTCACTTGGTGTAACCTTACTTTAGAAATAGCCAATGCTACAATAATACCTCCTTCGCTGTCTATTTAGGACAGAAGGTCGCCAGAGTCAAATGAGCTTACTGTGCTAATGAATCTCAGTTACTGATTCAAAGAATTACGTGGGAAAATGTCAATATGTTCTATTCTTACAAAGTTGTTCTGAAACATTACAACCGATAGGGAACGATTTTTAAAATTCGGATTGATTAATAAGGATTAGAATTAATACTAATTCCATCACGATAACCGACTGAAATAAAGTTATCAGCACCTGAGTATTGTCGAAGCCCTAATGCTTGTGCTTTGCATTTTTCCAGCAAACCACAGGCATATAGCACCAATGCATTGCCATTAACTGAATAGACTCCCCTTCCAAATTGCTGCATTTAGTTTAATCTGCCTTTGATTTTTGATCCCCCAAATATTGTGTTAAAGCCTTAAACAAGATACAGTTAATTGTTTTATTTTGGTTATGTGGCCAGCAGACACAGCCACATACCGTGGTTAAGAAACTCTAAGCTCTTAGAGTCAAGTGGCTGTCTGATCAGCATACAAAACCAAATGCTTTGTCTCTGCATTATGAAAAGGAACATACTTTTACGCTGTCCCAAGGTAAAACTCTAACCGCAAAAGACTGCTAGGCATTTGGAGGCAACGTAATTGCAGACACTGCTTTTCCAGAGGCAATAACCAGAAAGCGAAGTGACTGAACCCAACTGCAACTTCGGTCACATCAGTACAAACACCCAAAGTTCCCAAAGGCACTAATTCATCACTGAGCTGTTCACAGTTTTGACCTTGTCAGGTGCAGTCCAAAAATGGTGTAACCCTCTCATAATAGTTTCTGAACATAGTCATTAGTTCATTAACTTTCAGAAAGGTAGAGCATTACAGTGGTCATGCAATAACGATAAATCATCAATGTATAACAAACAAACAAGTAGGAAAAGGGGGTATTTTCCTTAAGAAATATAAGAACTGAATGAGATCACAGATCATTATTCCTCTGAGTAAGTAGGTACCATATGACAAACAAGTTATTAACTGAACCATTGTTTTATTAAGATCTTATCATTCTAACGTTGGTGTACAGCAAATTTACCATTTTTGTTACTTGGATTCAAATGATGAAAGTGGCATTAAGTGAAGTGAAGACCAACTATATTTGCAAGCACCGTTGCTATTAAGACCACAGCAGTTTAAAGAAAACCTTATTTATCTCTTCTCTCAGAGGATTTTCTCTTCAATGCTGATGAAATAATAATAATCCTTGCATTTGATATAGTGCCTTATCAGAGCGTCTCAAAGCGCTTCACTGAATATATTGCAAAGTGGATTGACTGTATACTTCGAAGGGATTATTACCCCTGGAACGCAATCCTAATTATTAATTAGAATCCTAATTAGTCCTCAAAACCCATCCCCCTAACACAGGCGATTACCCTTGTTGCTTTCCTCTACATTGTCTCTGGAGCCCAGTTCACACCCTTACGATTTGACACAATAGTCTTAACTACTTTTACCACAACTGGATGCCACAGTACACATTCACGGCTTCTACCCCTTTCCTGGATTTTAAGTTAAATGCAAATGCAAGTTAAATAACAAAAGCCAGCGGCTGGGAAAGCTGAAGCATTTGCTGGCATTTTGTAAGCTGAGCCTCATATCCAAGTTTTACCTTTGTATCAGCAGATGGTCTTCACATGCAACTGAAAGATGATCCTGGAGGAATAATTTATGGTTTCTGACATGACAGACTATCGCTTACATTTTATGTATAGTTGCCATCACTTGTCAAGAATTTTTTTGCATTTGACTGAATGTAAGAGGTCATATAAAATTAAATAATTTCCAGAAATCTACTAATAAACCTGTAGAGCTCACATTTCATTTTAGCATTACAATGAGTTTCTTTTCCAGACGTATTGAGAATTTTTATGCAGTTTAATATTGAATCAAAGCATTGTATCCTTCTGCTGGGGTTTAGTTCTGTAGACGCTCTTTGTCCTTCAGTACCTGTGTCCAAGTGGCAATTCAAGATGTGCAAGTCTTATCAGTGAGTTTCTGTAAGCTATTCGACTGTGTCCTATATCTGATGAAGTACACACATACACATTCCCCTCTGGGATTCACTGGTAATGACTAACGGTTCGAAATCTTATCTGAAATCTTCTAATTGCAAATCGACAGACAAGATCAAATCAAAGATCTATACGGTTCAGTTACTCAGTGGACAAATGCACTCAGAAACTGGAGGAGTTGATGGTTGACAAATATTAAATGGATTTTAAGATCAGTACCACAGAATTCATAGTACCCTAAGTCTGGCTGAGTGACTTGTTTCGTAAAGTATCATTCGTAATCCACTCTCTCATGACATACATTGTAATTAGAACATTATATAAATGAATTGTTTAACATACAATGCAATTGTAAAATATTTGGATTGAAATATAGTTTTAACTTTCATCAATTAAACTAGTTGTAACTTTAACTAATAAAAGCCTACTCCAAACTATATTGGTTTGAAATTATTTTTTCTTGCTAAAGAGCAACATTTTGAAAGAAAAAAACGGAGGAAAATCATCACTAGTTGAACGATTTATTCACCAGTTATATCGAACATTAGAATTATTTGTACGATCTAAGCTATAAAAGAGACAGATGCTTTACTTGCCAGATCAAGATGGGCCGGTGCAAACTGTCCAAGTGAATTAAAGATCTTGGCAGCCATGAGGAGATTAATGGTGCATACTTGTTTGAACCGGTCACGTATGAATTATTTGGTATGCAAGGCATTTTTGTACTTGAAAGCAGTGGATTCAATACTGTTGAATCACGCAACACTTTTAAATCATCACAAACTGTTAGAATAGCTCTCAGCGGTAAGTAATAACCAACTATTACATTAGTGATTGCAGGTCTCATTCTACATTCACATATAAAAATACGCATTACCTCAATTATTAAAAGCCCTATAGGGGACTATATATAAATGCAAATTGTTGTTATTGTTAAAAATCAATGTCAGTCTTTATATCTTAATAATATCAACTTTCATTTACATAATGCCTTTCGCGAAAAAAAGGAACTTAACAAAATGTAACTGATTTGAAATTAAGTGATTTGTTTTGTAGGGAATTGCAGGGAATAATATTTCTATATTCAACTAATGTGTCAAACTAAGAAGTTCCTTCTTCATGTATTAACACACATGCTTGTATGTGCAACATAGGTAGATATGTTACTCCCCAAATTATGGGTTCAATACAGCAAACATAACTAAGTGCAAGGCTGTCCAAACACAAGTGGATATAAGTCCTATTCTGGCAAGAATTACCTTAGAGGTCTCATTTTATTTTGAGGGTGAGTTTCTGCACAATATTTTTCTCCTTTCCTATTGATTTCACCTCAAGCCCCACTCTTAATCAAGTCGCTGAGTATCTAACCTATTCCCAATCTCCCACCAGTCACTTTCCAATTTTTCCTTTCTCCACGTACAGATGACTCTATTTACAATAAAATGTAATCTCGTTAATTCACCTGTTGAGATATATAATCCCATTTATATATAAACCCCCAGATACAACCAGAAACAAAATTACTAAACTAAAAAAACAGCTTTTAGAAATATACGCATCTTGGTACTTTTATTGTACTAAGAATACAGTTCCAATTGTAGAGGTTCTAATCTATGAATAATAAAAGAACCTGCATTTGTTATAGCGCTTTATTACATCTGAAAAGTCTCAAAGAACTTTACTAGGATTCACTGTAAAGTGTGGTGACTGTATTTGTAGGTGAATGGTACTATAATTAGTTTGCAACTGGAAATGCTTGTAAATCTGAGAAACCTATTACAAAGAAGGCATGTAATTGTCATTATATAACACAATCTTAAATAGAGTAGTGTACATAATTATAGTATATTGTTAGAACCAGAAATTGGAAACTCGGGTTACGTAGTAATGCTCCTGTTTCTAATTTTCACCAATCAATGTTATGAATAACATTATTCTCTCCCTAGATACATTTAATGTTTTACAAACAACTTAAGATATTATGTTTACTGATGAAATCAACTTCGGAACCTCAATAAAATCCCACTCGTGAACATGGGAGTCCTGTAGTTCAGTGGTTAGAGCACTTGCCTCTCGAGCGAGAGACCTGGGCTCAATTTCCGGCAAGACTAAATGTTGGGCGAGTTTCCTTACTCCACATACCTCTGTTCACCTAGCAGTGAGTAGGAACCCGGTTGTTAGTCGATTGGCGGATCACTTTTCCAAGGATAATAATCCCTCAAAAAAAAATAATTTGGTCACTCAATCCATAACTGCTTGTGAGACACTGCTGTGCGCAATTGACATTTTGCCCAAAAATATAGTCAATTCACTTTATAGTATATTCTGTGAAGCGCTTTGAGAAGTCTAGATGTGAAAAGAGCTATATCAAATGCAAGGATTATTATTATTACTCTATTGGCAAACTGTCTGATTAAAACATAATAAATATTGTTCAGAGTTTAACTGCATTGGAATTTTTGATGGAACTCTGGTCAAAGCAAAACTCTACAGTACTTTATTCACCTGGATTTCTGATCCATAAAAATGCATGACTTTTTGCAATTCCAATGCCAGACATGCAATGCTTACAAATGTTCTCCAGTGCAAAGGAAAATCAAAGCCACTTGTACAACCATGTTTTGATTCATCCTATCCAAGTCATTGACAGCACAGGGCTGGAATGAAGCCAAGGTGTGATTTCATTTTTGGAACAAGGTTTACTCGATGAATAGCAGCAATGTTTTTGTTAAGAATGATTGCTTACATGCCCTCCGCAAAATGTTTTGTGATTTATAGCAAGTTTGAACTTTCATTTGCAGTCAAATGCAATAAGATTACGAGTTGGCTTCTTCATTTGTTTTGATATAGAGAGGTGGAGAAATAACAAATGACACCAGATTGATATATCTTAAATGGACAAATTAGCGTTTGCCAAATATTACATAGACTGATCTAAAACCTAGAGTATTTTGTTTATCTTTTATCATGTAAACTATATCACTGCTTGCCATATACCAACAAATCGTTTACTTGTCAAGGGTGCTATGATGAGAACACAAATGATGTTACTCACAACATAATTCAAACATCTTCGCTGGGTGCTTGCAATAAGACATGTGAGCAACTTGGAATGCAAGATGTTACATGTTATTTAGTATCTATGATTAAAAATCCTCCACTTTAAAATACCTTAGTGAAAATTTTGCATCACAAAGATATGGGGAAAAAATCTTTCCTAAAAGTAGTAAATGATAACACACTTTAGCCAAGAGTACTAAAGACAATGGCAGCATTTCAGCTGTTATCCTATCTTCACATTAACTTTTTGGAGTAGATAATGGTCTTTCAAAATATACACTGTTCAATTCTCTCCTCAAGGCTTATTTATTTGTGGCATTCAGACCCCGACTGTCATGTTCCAGCATGGTGTAAAAAAATTATTTGAGAGCAAGAAAAGCACGCTGCTTTTTTGACAAAATATTTTTAATGATTCTTTTTACATATTCGACTCGACAGATTGCACGGTTTCAGAAAACCCATCAATTTTATGAAGAGACAACGGTTTAAATACGTTCAGACATGTAGATAGCAGCCTTGCATCCGATCTGTATGGCAGTCTTCAGTACTGTATAAGCAGGTGCCTAAAAAAATATTCAAGCCAGCTATTGGTATCCAGCACACTGCATTTTTATTTAACTGAAAATGTAATTCCAATTGCAGCTTACAAAAACACTTACATCAAAAAAATTCTTCCAGCATTTGCATCAGTCAAGAGAATTGACAGGTGTCACTGCTGACTACAGTGCTATTCGAGTTAAACACTAAATCTGCATTACAATAACTTGAGTCAGGTCAGGTTTTTTATTCTTCTCCTGAAAGAGGGGCTGACCTCGCATCAGGGCCTCCGCTGGCCGAGATCACATAATCACCACAAAGAAACCGAACCAATATCCTACACCTCTGTGTCATAGTTCATTAGTACACAAGTGTGTGTAGCCACCAGATCAGCTACAATACAATCCAAATTACATTTGTATAGCACCTTTCACGTCGGGAGGAGATTCCAAGGTGCTGGACAGTCAGGGATTTGGACCAGAACAGGGTGGGTTGGGATGAAGGTGGGTAGGAGGGTGGCTGAAAGTGTGGTCGAAGAGGAAGGTCTTGAGACATGCCTTAAAGGATATAAGGTGAAGGGACTGTGGGTTTGGAGTTCCAAAGGGTACGGCAGAGAGGCTGAAGAATGCTATTTAACCCATTACAATGTACAACACCAAACATCACCATCCATTATACCTACCAGTTCTGCCTCGTGTTCTAATCCTGTATCATGATGTTCCATTTCTTCATCTCTGAACTTCTTTAATAACTAAAACGGAGGCATGTTTATATATTGTATTTGCACATTTTGAGAAAAAAAACTAACTATGAAGAACAAACTATTCTTGATTAATTAGTGTGGAATGGTAGTCTCAGTCCTGAAAACTAGAAATCCTTATGTCGGTGCAGTACACCTCTACTGATTTATCAGAATTTTCTGTCTTTTTTCGATTCACTAATTTCCTTCTCTCCATATTTTGTCAAAAAGCATTTGACTCAATTCTACTAGAGTGTTGTTTCACAGGCACCAATCACCTCTGCAACCTTGCCCAAATGTCGTGAGCCTCGATGATCAGTACTGCCAGGTATTATAACAGTACATACTTTTCTAGCAACCCACTAAATGTAGGAGTACCCCCTGAGCCTAATTCTGTCCTCACCTGACATTCACACACCTGCCCTCCAGCAGATGTGAACTGATTTCTCCCTCCCTAACCTGGGATGCTGAAGCCACGTGAAGTGCCCTGTTGTTACCCTGTCTGAGAACAGTTAACCAGAAAGATTAGGGATCAAACTCGGCTGAAGAGCTCATGACATAAACTCACTGAACAATAGGTAACATGACATTTCCTAGTCTTGAAGTAACATACTCAAAACAAAACTATAGCACAATACATTTAACATGCCCTTATATAATTTCAATAACATAAGCCTTTTGTCTCTGAATTGAAACAAATTCCGACTCTACACGTAACACACTTACTTCAAGTAATTCATTGTGTTTTTCTGAATCTTCTTCCATCAACGTCCTGATCTGATTGTTGTAATGTTGTGATATACTCTCCTCTATTGCTACTGTACAGGCCATTGCAGCTTCTTTACCTAAAAGAGCTGTTCCAGCACCTATACCAAGATAGAAACAAATTTTAATTTGCACTGATTATATATTACACAGGATCAGGCAACCCAGCAGTTAAAACTATACCAGCACTTACCTAGCGCAAACCCTGCAATATTCCAGAAAGGCATTAAAATGGTAGGTCGAACCCTTTGATCAATCATCATTTCATTGAATTTCTCCAGATGTTCTTTTTCTTGATCCCACATTCGCTATAGTAAGAATATCAATGAATTATATACATTTTTTTTTGCAAAAATACACCATCTGGCAAACCTACAGTGACATTTATTTTCTTTCATAGTCTCAATTGCCCAGCTGACAAAGGTGTCTGCTTAGAGGCAATACAATTCTGATAAGCAAGCTAGTAGTCACTCTACTGGGCAGTTTAGGAGGAACTTCTTCACACACATGAGAGAGAATAGAAGCATATAGGGTAGGGGATTAGGAGGGTTGGGGGTACAAGTGGAGTATAAACATTGGCACACACTGGATAGGCTGAATGGCCTGTGTCTGTGCTATATCACTCTATGTAATTCTATGTATTCACGCCGATCTTAGACATCACTTGAACGTGTACAAATGAAGACAAGGTCCTCCCGTACCCGAGTTGTATATATGTACTTCAACACTTGTCAATTTTTTTATTTCAATCATTCTTTCACAGTTACTTTTTGCCCATCACCACAAAAATATTATTATAGAAGGATGATTGAAGTGATTGAAGGAAATCGATAACTTGGAATCGTGGTCATACTGAATCAGTGGAGTATAACAGATGCTAGATGTGAAAAGATTAGACATATATGTTTACGTGTTCATCAATGGTGGTTAAAAAGTTTCTGTTGTATTTTTCGGGGCATAAGTTAGACCGTCCTGTGACCTCAGCTTTTATGAGTGTCAGTACAGATCTTTTATGGTGCCATATTGGCAATATATTATTTCCCACAGTTTTAAACTGAGTGTCAGTGTAGAAGCCAAGCTAAATCATCGGTAGCCACACTTTCAGCCACTACGACCCAAAATTCTGGAACTCTCTTCCTCCGTCTTGCCCCCTCCTTCCCCATCTTCAGATCACGCCTGAAGACCTTCATTCAACAGTGGTTACCTCTCATCTCTCCCAGGCTTGGCGATGTGCTCCGCCACTGTGAAGCGCTCTGGGACATTTGACATAGGTAATAGGCCTGGCTCAGTTTGGAAGCACTTACCCTTTCCGGACCCTCATACACACATTCTTCGCAAACTCCCTGCTTGTCGGCCTCCCCAAATCCTCCCTCTGTAGGCTGCAGATCATCCAGAACTCTGAAGCCTGCACCAGGCTCTGCGACCCTATCACCCCCATCCTCGCCCAATCCAGGCGGGCCGGCCTTCTGCCACTCTGCCCTCACCCTCTGGAACTCCATCACGAAGTCCCTCCGCCTCGCCACCTCCCTCGCCTCCTTCATGACCTGTCTGAAGACCCTCTTCTTCGATTGTGCTTTCGATCACCTCCTGCCCTCCACCCTCCCCAATCCCAACCCCCAGCTCAGATCTGAAACATTGATTGTCCAGCGCCTTGGGACATCTTCTTGGCATGAAAGGCACTATACGAATGTAATTTTGTTGTTGGTGTTTTGTGACAGAAAGTTGTGGGTTCAAGCCCCACGTCGGGACTTTAAACTTAACAGTTCTAAGCTGAGCCTTCAATACAGCGCTGGGGGTGCTGACCTTCAGTGAGGGGCACCATATAAATCCAAGCTGTTGTTATTGTTTCGCCTACAAAACAGAGTCAATTCACTTTAAGGTATATTCTGTGAAGCGCTTTGAAGACATGATAAGCCGCTATAAAAACCATAGAATCATAGAATTATACAGCACAGAAGGAGGTCATTCAGCCCATCGTGTCTGTGTCGGCTCTTTTAAAAGAGCTTCCAAATCAACCCCACTCCCCTGCCCTAACCCCATGGCCCTGCAAACTTGTCCTCCCCAAATAATCATCTCCCCAAATGCATTACGTATTACAATAATAATGTGTTATTATTATTTTTATAATACAGCGCTGGGGGTAGTGTTATTACATCGTTGGAGGTGCTGACCTTCAGTGAGAGGCACAATACAAATCCAAGTTGTTGTTATTGTCAAAACAACAACAACATTACATTTGCAGAGCGCCTTTCACGTCGAGGGGACGTCCCGAGGCGCTGAGTTTCGGACCTGAGCTGGGGTCGGGATTGGGGAGGGTGGAGGGGGTGCGGGGAGATCAAGAGCACAGTCGAAGAGGGTCTCGAGAACGGGGTCTTGAAGGAGGTGAGGTGAGGGACTGCGGGACGGGAGTGGAGCAGAGCGGCGGAAGGACCGATAGTGGGGCGAGCGAGCGAGGCGGGGGACGTGGAGCAGACCGGAGCCCGCTGAGCGGGGGGAGGGAGGGGAAGGAGAGGGAGGGATGGTCGGGGCTGAGGAGGTGTCAGAGGTCGGGAGTGGGGGGGGGGGGAAGAGGCCATGGAGGGCTTTGAAGGCCCTCGTGGGAGTCCTGCAGCTCAGTGGTTAGAGCACTCGCTTTGCAAGCGAGAGACCTGAGTTCAATTCCAGGCAGAGGGCGAAACCTTGGGCAAGTTTCCTTACTCCACACAGAGCCTAATAATAATCCCTCCAAAACCAAAAACAATAATAAATTGGTCATTTTCAATCTACGACTATTTGTGGGACATTGCTGTGCGCAATTGGCTGCCGCGTTCGCCCACAAATATACAGTCAATTCACTTTACAGTGTGTTCTGTGAAGCGCTTCGGGACGTCCTCCCGACGTGAAAAGCGCTATATCAAATGCAAAGATTATTATTATTATTATTATTATTATTATGGCGAGGACCAGGACCTTGAACTGTAAAGCCCAGTGCGAGAACCGACCTGAATCACAGGCCCCACCGCCGTGCGGCCCAGCACAGCCATCTGCCCCGCGTAGATACGGTTAGCGCCGAACTCCCCGGCCTGATCCACGCGAATGATCCGGTCGAGCATCGCCCCGGCGACGGGGCGGCCCTGCGCGGAGGCCGAGGCGGAGCTGCAGAGAGGCCTCGCGGGCCGGGCTCGGTACCAGCAGCTGTGCTCGTGCGCCCGGTGCCGCTGTGGCGACCGCGGGCCGAGCCCGACGCTCCGGCCGGCGACGAGAGGGGCGCAAACCGCTCTCTGCATCCCCGAGGGCGGGCGGGAGGCCTCACAGCCCTGAGGTGGTGGTGGTGGTCGTGGGGGGGGGGCTTCTCTCACTCTGGGCGCCTAATTGTGACGTCGCCCCCCCGGGCTCCGCACTGTGACGTCAACCCGGGCGCCGCACTGTGACGTCACCCCCTCGACCCAGCGAGCGCCTGTCAGCAGCTGCTCCTGTGGGTCCTGGAGTCAGGAACAATAACAGCAATAATTATATAATAATAATAATAATCCTTACATTTGATAGAGCCGCTTATCAAACAGAAGTGGAGATGTTGAGCACCAATCTCTTTTGTGTGTGTTGTTTATATATATATATATACACACACACACACATAATAAAGGGACCACATGAAAGTGTCCCTAAAGTTTAATGGGCAAAGATCAGACCCAATACTTACCATATATTGTACACGTATATATATTTATATATTCACCCACAAAATATACAATTTACAGCATATCCCGTGAAGTGCTTTGAGACGTCTCGAAGGCGTGGATGAGGCGCTACATCAAATGCGAGGATTATCATCATCATCATCATCATCATCATGTCAAATGCCAGGAATATTGTTAACATTATCGGGTCTCACATTGTACGATTTACAAAGATTATGAAGACTTCTAAAGGATATTAAGTTTTGACCGTCACTAAATTGCAAAGTGGAGTGTGGACATCTGCTGGCAGGAAAAAAAATGTTGCACAAATGCTCAGAAGATGGGCTGCAGCTCGTTAATTTTTTTTATCCTATTAATAACGAGCCTTGCATTTGATGTATCACATTACTGAAGTATCTCAAGAGCAGTTCATAGCTTTATACTGTAAATTATAGTGACTGTATATTCTATGCAATGCTTTTCTCATTGTTCTATCAAGACTCAAGTGTTTAAGAGGGCGTCCATGACAAGCGCTGGTTCAAGATTCTCGTCCCAATCCAAGTCCGGAATACGAATCGAGATCTGGAGACCAGATTGAGTTAACGTAAAGAATGATGAGAATGATTTTAGAGTTGAAGCATTGTTAATAGTAACAAGTTAAAGGAAATATGCTTTATCGTGGCTTTGTAATACAGTCGAACCTCACTATAAACGAACCTTGTTTATAATGAGGATCCCAATGGCAATCCAGGTCAGCGGGGCGGTGCACCTGTTTGACAGCCAAACCCTATTATAATGAACACCGATATACGACTGGGGGTTTGTTATAATGAGGTTCGACTGCAATTTTACTCACACTGGAGAGGCTTGGAAATGCACTTAAACACTCAACAAAACAAACACAAATCAATAGTGTTTGAACTCATTTTTAATCCAAAAGGAGAAAGTTAGTTGGATTTTGTATTTTACAGAAAAAGTATATAACTCAAAACTTTTTATGAAAGCATTTTGTTACACAAAAGTACACTGTTAAAAAGACTCCCAACAGTCTAAAATTGATGATCCATATCATAAAGCCCCAAGAAAATACTTGTAAGTTGCAGTTGGATAAAAAGTCTTTAGAAATGGTAGCACAATGTAAACTGATGAGCCATTATCCCTGAAAGTTACAAGAATGACATTTTCCCATTCACAAACACTCCCACTGAATATTTCATAGTGTTCCTGAGGAATGTAGAAGTAATAAATGCATATAATAATACGTTATGTAATAGAGTAAAAATAAAGAAAGTAATGCTGAAAACTTGTATGACATTGAATAAATCAGAAATGTGGAAACTCCTGTACAAAATAAACCAACTACGATAATGAAGTATAGAGATGACACCAAAGATCTGAAGTTTGGGAAATCTGCATATCTATATGTAAGTACTACAATATTTTGTTTTTCAGGAATCACACTCATAGCAAAGGACTGGATTATAAACTTACATTTTTAGCAGCTGACAAAACAAAGGCACCACAAATTTCCATTGATATAAACAACTTTCATGTTGGAAGGATGTCCAAAGGCACCGAGTCAATGGTTTGCACCCGAGCAGGGAGTGGGAGCCAATTATACATTATAAAGTAGATTTTTTATTTTAAAGTTAGTATTTTTGTAAAGTGTTAGAGCAAAAGTTAATTATTGTAGGAAAATACTGTATATGGGGAAAAATTCCAGTTGGGTCTAAATTTATTCTGTATAATGTAACATTTGGAGTACACTGAATTTGGCAAATTCTTAAATGCAGCCTTAATTTTGAAGCCAGTTTACATGTTTATATGTTCTTTTAAGAACTAAAACAAAACATATATTTCTAAGTTTAGAGTGGATTCAAAAATTGCTAAATTTTAAATGCCATAAACCACATAAGTATATCAAGAACTGTAAACATTTTCCTCCAACGGTTATTAGACGAGGAGTATACAGTTGTTCTTGGACACATTTTCTGGCATTATGCCGCTTAAAGGCACAGCAAAGCCCTATATGAAACAGCTATTGAATTGACTAATTATATTGATATTCATAGATAAATATTTTTAGACATTAGGGTTTGAAAGGTTTGCTTTTTGAAGGAATTATATGACGGTAGTTTTCTTGAAACCGCTATCATTAAAGATTACAATATGTTTCGCAAGTCTGAAGGCGGCAGATCATCAATGAGGCACTGATTTAAAACTTAAGGTAAAATTTAAGAAGGTTTCGTAACAAAAATAGTGACTAGAAGCATTTTCAACTAAGACCGGCCATACAAAAGCATTCATTGTCTTGGGAAAGATATGTTCCAATGCACAAAATCCTCCTATTTGCCTTTATGTTATTGCTCTGTGATGCATAAAATTCATTTTAATCTGGTTGTATGATTGTAGATGAAATTGATGAGGGAAAATTGGCATATTTCCTTGGCAAAGTATTCTTCGTCTGAACCTCAGTCAGTTTTCTGATTAGGAACTGTTTGTCACGACCCTCCTGCAGATAAGTCACAAACAGAAAGTCACTGTTTATAGACAAATTACACTTATGGTGCTCATATCCTAAACTACTGCTATTACTAAAGATAAAACATAGTAATGCTTCCTTGACATGCAGTTATGTACTTAAGACTCCAATGCATCTCTGGGATACAATTCCACTGCTGGGTAAAATTATCAACCTTGGCAGCATTGTCCTATAGTGGGATTTCCCATACTAAGTGAATGTCACCAAGGCGAGTAATAATAATCCTTGCATTTGATATAGCACTTTTCACATCTTCTAGACGTCTCAAAGCGCTTCACAGAATATACTGTAAAGTGAATTGACTATATTTGTGGGCGAAAATGTGGCAGCCAATTGCGCACAGCAGTGTCCCACAAACAGTCGTGGATTGTAGTGACCAAATTATTATTTTTTCTTGAGAGATTATTATTAGGCGTGTGGAGTAAGGAAACTTGCCCAAGGTTTTGCCCTGCCGGGAATCGAACCCAAGTCTCTTGCTTGTGAGACACGTGCTCTATAAACTAGTACTTTATAAACTAGTGGAACTTCTTGCTCCAAGTGTCCAGATATTTTGTTTAAAATGCAAGCTGTAGTTCGATGCAGGGTTATATAAAGATATTAATCGAATCGGTCGAAAACATTCAATAATCAAGGCATTATAAAACACTCACCATAGACAGCTGTACTCTTAGCTGATCAACAATGCGCTTGTGTGCTCCAGCCAAAGCAATAAAATAAAAAAGGATGAGGCTGTGGGTATAAATTGAAAGGGTATTAGTTAAGCAAAATCGATTTCTAAACCTAGAGTACTACGTATAAATTCACCCATCTGTGAATTCTGATTGGCATACACTAGAACTTTTAATAGTTTCATGAATTTGAAATCATCAACCTGTGCTCAGTATTTATCAGCTTATTTAGGAGATGTGAATGCATATGTGCATAGCCCGCAAACAAGTTGATAGTTGACAGGATGAACCAACAGTCTGCCGTATTTGTTGCGTCAAATGGATAACTCATTTTATGCTAGTTGCCGGAGAAGTCACATTTTCTTCGAGCGCGTGTGTGCGGAATGTGACGACTATAAACATGTTTGTGTTGCTGATTATTCACCATAAATGATCCAATGCTCTTACCAAACCACCATGAAGAAAGGTACAGCAAAAGCTTCAGAGCCCAAGCCATACAGAATATTCTGCAGACCCTTTGGGAAAGTTTGGACAGTTGTTGGTACAACTTGCCATGTAGTGTTGAAGGTAATAAATGGCCCACACGAATCAGATGAGGCAATTCTAATGAAAAATGGGGGGGGCGGGGGGGAGAGGGGGGTAATCATATGTCAACATTTATCCTGATTTCAATGACAAAGCACTGCTCACACGTTTCTCTAAAGGCACTCCTAACATTTCTGTTAAAAAATATTCGCTCATCAGAATTTTTTTTAAAACCAATCAGTTAGAAACATTATTGATGTCTTCAGCTTCCTGACTTAATGTCAATGAATAATCATTGCAAGCTGTAGTCATCTTGGCCTAATTACTGTAATTACCACTATCCTAATGCAGCTCACTTAAAAGTACAAATGCACAAGCTGGACCCATTCTAAGTAGCAACTGATGCTTGGTTTATTCTGCTACGGTATTACTTCAGACAATACTGTGGTTCAAAGCAGGAAGTCTGATTTACATTTCTGCTCCAAAGTTGTGGTAATTAGTAGAATAACATTAAACTAGCAATGAATATGAAGTCAATAGTAACCCAATGACCAATAGCTGTGTTAAATGAAGTTCTACATCCGTCTTCCATTTAGCGTCATCTAAAAAATTTCAATCCACCAAATAACACAGCATTTTATTTGAGCTTCAAAGCAATACTAATTTAGTACAGGATGAAATCCTATTTCGTCAATAATCAATAGCTACTCACTCTGCAACACTGAACAGGATAGGCACACAGGCTAATGGAAGGCCGAGCAGCAATACACCCAAGAAGAAAAAGTTGGAACTTGATGCCCGAAAAGGTCTGGTAGATGGACGGCAGTTGTGCATCAAAGTTATCTGCAAATCCAGGAAAATTTTTGACAGCTACTGTATAACCTTCCCCCCCTTCAATTCAGTGAGTCTCAAAAAATGGAAACACGAATTAATCATATTTCGTCATCAGCTATTGACAATAACCAGTCAGAAGCAGCACAACAAAATTAAACAAAGTTATTGTCAAATGGAGCAAAGTTGTAAACTCAATAAATATTTATCAGGAGTTTGTAACTCTACGTACCTTTTTGATGTAAAATATGATGATGTATTTCACAGTGGCTACTCCAGGGAGTAATGGCGAATAAAATGTTCCTATCCAGCAGATAGTCTGACCATATACAATTTCCAACACATTTTGAGGAATAGCAAACTGTTGCTGACCCCACCACTTAGCAGGAGCACAAGAGCAATACGTTACGATCAACCTGAAAATCAAAAATAATAAGTACAGTAGTTATCCTAATGTTAAAACATACTATTCAATATTGTTTTTAAAATAAAGTGTGCGATCATATGTAAATTAACAGGCAGGAAAAAGTTTCACCAAAATGATAAATGAATCACACAGAGGTCTTCAAAAAAATTAATAGATTTTAGCAAAAGATTACAAAGATATAAAAATATAGTTCTCTTCACCAATCTTTTTGACAGCGAGGAATGAGAGGGAGGCAGACTTACTTTCTGGGAAATTCCACAAACAATGTAACAGATGCAATAATAATGAAGTCAAATATCATCAATTTATACATTTCTTGTCCTACTCGGGATTCCCAGCACTAAAAAAATACGAAATGTTTTTGTTACAAAACTTAATCTGAAGGAAAATAAATTGCTCCTTCAAAATCTATCGTTTTATTTTGCAACAGTTGTATAATGAATTGGATTTAAGTGTAGTAGTTGTAGGAAAATAGGAATTGTGTATTTTCAATTTACAGCCAAGATTAAAGACAAATGGTGCTTAATTCATGTGTATATTTTTGGCACGTTAGAATTATATAGAAATACTTAAGGCAACATGGAAGGTAAACAGCTATTAATGACCTTCAGTTAAATCCACTCAATGGAAATCTGTGTTCCTGTTGCTTTTTAAAGCCATTATTTAGTAGTTAAATTAAAAAAATTAATCAAGTAGACAATTTACTCACCTGGTAGAGCTTGTGGTTATAACCACATGGTTCACATACATTACCATCGCATGTTGTGATTTGTGACCATAAGGTCAACAAGAGGACAATAATATTGGCCAGTCGTACAAACACAGACCTGGAGAAAAGAAAGTTTCATTTTGATCTTTCTGTGTTGAGAGAAACAAAGCATGGCCAAGGATAATGGGATAGGAAATCCTTATTGACCATAAATGTTGACTGTTTTGACAATAGCAGTTCATTATTATTGGGCGTAGGCTCAAAGCCCCAAACTGATAATTTCAGGATTCATTAACTTTTAACTTATATAGACTCATTCATTCATTTTCTAGTCGGTTCCTGCGGCAGCAGTGTTTGTGTGAATTTCTACAGCTTATATGATTCACCACTACGATACACACAACTTCACACAAAGCATGTAATGGTTACACAGCAAAAGTGGACTATCAATAAATATTGTGCAGTAAATTAGAATTAGCCTGCAACTCGGACTTCACGTAACTCATATTAAATGTTATGGTCCCGACTGAAACAACTCATGTGAGTTTTAATATAGAGTTCAATAGATAATTGACACATTTCCACATGCAGTAGTTATCCACCAGAGATGCTCAAATGAGTATTTTAGTTCATACAATTGTGAGTACTTTTTTTCTCTTTTAGAAGATTAGCTACAAATTATTCCTGAGTTTGAATCTAATACACAAGGTCAAACATACCTAATGAGTATGAATTTGATTTCAAACGCTGGTGAATAGTCTTCAAATCTGATTAAATGCTCAAAAATAACTGGTGTAATAAGATTTGCTGCAGTAATGACAATGGAGGGCAAATACTGAAGCATGAGGTCTTGTAAAAACGTATCTGAATTATGTGGCTGCAAAAGAAAAGCATAATCAATTCATATCCGTCAAAACAACCTAAAAAAGACCATGATAAAACCCAATGGGAAATTTTAAAATACATTTAAGAATAACACTGCAAGTGCTAATCAGGTTTGCAAACATTTTTTTCACCAGGCATCTGGCAAAGGTGCTTCAATTTAATTCATCATTTGCATTACAAATTCCACATTTCCTGTTCCGATATGCAGCATCTTACGTTTATACATAAAATATTGTCATCTTTTGTTCTGCTCATAATAAAGATGATTTTTATTTTCTGGAGTCCAGACAATTCACCTTTTTTTAACAATAATAAATTGATCTTACTCTGTCGTCCCGTGCTTCTGAGTAGATTGTTGCTCTGTATATGCAGTAAAAACAAACACTCAATACCAGAGCAACTATCAAATTCAAAACAGCCCTTATAAAGTAGATGTGCATCTTCTCTTTCTTGGTTCTCTCTGCAATCTTCTGTTTGATCCTTTCTTCCTCCAAATCAGTCTGTGAACCATAAAAAAATGCTTTAATTTCAGTGTCTTCTATGAAGATGGACATACTATTGCAGGTTTACATGTTAATGCAAAAATCTATTGAAGTGAACAATCAAAGAGAGAGCGAGCTGATAGCTGGGTTAAGTGTTCAGCTGTGCTCAGATTGCACACAATCGCGCTGCTTGAATCTCTCCACATCCTCAGCAAAAGTTTATCCCAATGGCGTCTCAATCAGGTTTACATGGAGGATAGCCAGCAAATCAGAGATTCACCAATATGAATCGCCGATCTAGTCTCAATTACTCCTTACTATCCTGGACAACATAAAACCAGCAAAGGAAGAACCTGAAAACATTTTTATTAAATGATTTTTTTTAATAAAGTCTGTTTTATTGCATGTGTTGGAATTAAGAGAGGAAGATCCAGAAAACAGCACAGAACATCTGTCTGCCAGCCAGCCTGATTTTCTCGAGCAAATCTTTTGTGGTCTACATTCACCCATTCCAACTTCCAAACAGAAATGAAAACCCAAGATGAGGCGCGTTTGCATTTATTTGGAAATACACAAGTACTTGTATATATTGAGTATTCGGGGAAATCTTTTAACCTATTGGCTAATTTTATATGGAATCAGAAAAGGTACTTACTTGAAGCTCATACTGTAGACTGCTGTGTTTCAGTTGTGCTGCATGTTCATCTGAGATGCAAAAATCCCAACCTGCAAAGATTTTATTGCAAAAGCTCTGAAATCGATCTTCGGCACTAATGATGCTCTGCTTAAAACCTTCCACAGCTCTAAAGAATTCAGAAAAAATAAAATTGAGGCAATGATAAAATAAGAGACCATGAAACAAGAAAAGGTCACTCAGGTTATCGAATGCATAGCCTTGTACAGGCTCAACAAAATGTACTTGATGGTGAACCCTGCCCCCATTCATTACATCACCTGAAAAAGGATAAGGGATAGAATATTCCTGAGACCCCGAGATCACCCCCTCCAAACCCAAGCAACTTCTTGCACTGGGGTGAATTCAGCTTGGATATTCCAGGATTATTATTGTGCATAACTATTATAAGCAACTGAGAGGGGGAAAAGAATGTACTACTTAGCACTTAAATTCAAGCAAAAGCAATTACCTTTTGACTATCCACACAAGGCTTAGCAAGATGTATGCTCCTGTTGTCAAGAAATATGCAAGTGGCAGATTGTAACCTAAATACTTTATCTGCGAATGGTCTATTTTGTAATATCCATAAAACAGATAAGTATGCTCCAAGAATCCCTAAACAAAAATAGAAAATATGAAAGACAATGAGTTATGGAAGAAACAAATATTACAAAAGTTACAGGCTCGTGGACTAAATGGCCTCTTCCTGGTCCCATATTGCTACCCTTTCCAAAATAAATGGCGGGAAACATGATATACATGTACATGGCTTTAGTGGAGTTTGCAGGTAGATTTTGAGCAGCTTATCAATAAAAAACAATGCAGCCCCACTGTAATAATATTCTTTGTAGCGCAAATTCAAATAAAATACAGTTGCAGTGCATCCCATTCATTGAACATGTGTAAGCTGGCCCTCAGATTTCCTGCATTGTATATTGTATTACAATGGCTGACTTATAGGTCGCAATAGTTCATCACCGACCACAGTTCCTGCTTGCTTTTGTAAGTCCCATTACCCAATTTTCCTTCTTGAGTTTCTCTGAACCTTCTATGCCCCTTATATTGAATTATAAGAGTGAAAGTGTGACTTGAACATTAAAATCATCTTGGTAGAACTCATCCCACACTTATACTGTAAGTTTAAACGTTTACTGTATAAACAGGGCAAAACTCCCCATTAAATAACTATTGACAAGTCGCAGAGGGTTTGCAACAAATTGGAGTATAAATTATATTGCTACCAACATCTGGTCATACAAAGAGTGTCACCTAATCTAATTTTTGCATAGCCAATAATGTTTCAGGAATTAGTCTGGTTATATTGACATTCATTTCATCTCATCTCATAACATGCAATATAATTCAACATCACAGGGATTTAGAAAATGCAAACATTTGGTTAACCAAAGCACAACATATACAGTCTTTGCAACATTATTATATTTATATGTGTCATATTTAAAATATTTACATTTACAACATAGGAAACTAAAATAAACAAGCATCTCAAACCACAGTAATTTCATCTAATATGGTATCCTAATTTATGTCAAGCCATTAATTTAATATACTTACTGTCCCTGTAAGAAGATCAATTATGTAAGAGTAGAAGACAATAAGTCCCTTGTCAAACTTTTCATACTGCGTGCATTCAGGAACTATAAAACAGAAGAACAAAATACAGAAAATGTGCACTTGGTTTCAACTGGTACTAGTGTTGTTGACATTGCTGGGAAAGATGTTATGGTAGTATTTTTAAACAAAGCCAATTATACTGTTATTGGAGGCTTGGTTAAACATATCACATTGAAGCATCCCAGAGCTAGCTTTTGGAAGCTTCTTTTTCCTGAAAATGTTGCGACAAGGGAAATAAATGATCAGCCAATGTAATGGATAATTGTCACTGGGAAGAATTTTCAGCATTCAATGCCATGGGTGCTCACATGTACCATAATCCACCCAACAGTGGATGCAAATTTAAACAAAAAAAATTAAAAAGGGAAACTGAAAGGAAGGATGAAATGACCAGATCCAAGCTAACTAACCACAGTGAGGCAATTTAAAATGAGAGTGGAAAATTATCTGACAAAGATGCCAGTACCTCAACACTAATAATGGTTTAAAGATTCAGTGTTCTTAGATATTTCTTTTGCTCTTCTACCCCAACCCATAGGCACATCACTGGGATGACGACAATATCCATTTCCCACGAAGCTTGAAAAATTAGAAAGATTGTATACTTAAACTAATGACTTTAGCAGTTGAGCGCATATGAATACTTTGAACATCTTCTTGGCTTCAAGAACAATAATTTCTACATCCCTATAGTGTTTAAGGTTATTTACCTGAATTGTAGGACAAAGGCTCGACGTTCACTTGGTGTTTTTTCTGTTTTATAAAAAACATCGGCAACGTGACAAAACAAAACATTAAAAGGAAAATCACAAAGTTCAGCAAAACTAAAAATCGGAGAAAAGAGAAGTAAGACTGGATTCCAGTGCCAAATTTGCCTGAATGAAAAAAAATTAAAAAAACACTAAATTAGGTACAGGTTGAATTTACGTTTAAAGTCACCCAAGAAGAGCCACATCTTACATTCTCCTTTATATCACAATACATAATAATGTTTGCATTTGACTTAGCACCTTATCATGTCAGTGAGACGTCTCAATGCACGTCACAGAATATTCTGCAAAGTGAATTGACTGTGTATTTTGTGGGCGAAACGCAGCAGCCAATTATACACAGCAGATGCCCTCAACGTTGTATTGTAAATTATGTTGACTTGATCTCAAAGGAACTTCAATTCCCTCTGCCCTGGACTGAATGACCTCCTCCCAATTTAGCTTTTTTTTACAACAACAAAATTACATTTATATAGCGCCTTTCACGTAGGGAGGACGTCCCAAAGCGCCGGACAGACAGTCTCGGACCCAAGTTTAGGGTCGGGGTAGGGGAGGGCAGGGGGGGAAGCAGGGAGATCAAAAGCACGATCGAAGAGGAGGGGCTTGAGGTGGGTCTTGAAGGTGGCGAGGGAGGGGGCGACATGGAGGGACTGCGGAATGGAGTTCCAGAGGGTTGGTGCAGAGTGGCGGAAGGACCGCCCGCCGATAGTGGGGCGAGCGAGGCGGGGGACTTGAAGCAGAAAAGAGCCCACTGAGCGGAGGGAGCGAATAGGATGGTAGTGGGTTAGCAGGTCGGAGAGGTGGGGGGAGCAAGACCATGGAGGGCTTTGAAGGTGAGGACCTTGATCGTGAACTGTATCCTCTGTGTGATGGGAAGCCAGTGGAGTTGGGCAAGGATGGGGATGATAGGGTCACAGAGCCTAATGCAGGAGAGGACACGGGCTGCAGAGTTCTGGATGATCTGCAGTCTGTGGAGGGAGGAGTTGGAGAGGCCGACAAGCAGTGAGGTTGCATAGTCGATCCCCGATGTAATGAAGGCGTGTATGAGGGTTTCGGTGGCCTGCGGTGTGAGACAGTGTAGGAGCTGGGCGACGTTGCGGAGGTGGAGGAAGGCAGAGCGGGTCATGGTGTGAATGTGGGGTAGAAAGGATAGTTGAGGGTCGAAGACCTCAAGGTTCCGGACTGGCTTAGCAAGGTTGAGTGTACCACCATGGATGGTAATACTGTCAGCGTCTGAGGTTAGGAGGCGCTGACAGGAGCCAATCAGGAGAGCCTCGGTCTTGTTGACGTTCAACTGAAGAAAGTTAGCTCTCATCCTGGACTTGACGCCTCACAGACATTCTGTCAGCACAGCAGTGGTCCTTGAGTCAGTTTTACTTATGGAGGTGACAAATCTGGTAAACATATATACTGGACCCAATAGCTTCCCTACTGTATTAAATAAATTGTCAACATTTTTCCAACTGAATTTCTTCACCCTCTATATCATGAATGTCTTGCTTCCAAAATTGCAACATTACTCCTAGTAATTTGCTTGATTCCACAAACCGCCTCCCTTTCCTTTTCCAATAAAAAACGAACCGGTTCCATTTTGTTATCCGTGCTGTTTGAGAATCCCGAGAGGCTCTGCAATGAAACAAAACGTTTTAAAAAGTACCAGAACAAAAAATGCAGGAGTGTAACTAAAAGCTTCCCTCCCAATTCCTTGCTGCAATAATTTTGTAGATACTCCATATTTTGAAAGATACACAGGACTAAATTCAAAAACAAGCTCAAAGGACTTTCAAACTCAGCCTCTACTCCATTACACACATTTCATCAGTTCATAGAATAACTGAAAGTTAAGATTGTCTTATTTGTTGCCTACTCCTTACCTACAAGTGCTATACTCGAGGGTTCAGTTGGTAGGTCAGCCATCTTGGCTTGTCAATAAAGACCAACTGAGCCAGGCTGACACTTCAAAACAGCTACTTTAAACCATTTTTTCCCATTGTTTTCTCAGACGCACAGCATACATCAACTCATCAATATCTCACATCAGTGATGCTTCAATATACAATTCTTAATTCTGTAGCATGCAGAACCCAACCTCATTTGCTTCTTCTTTTGGATGCTAATTGGATAGTCTCGCAGGGGCCTTATTTCCAGTTGATTTGATTCACTTAATCTGGACTCAAAGGACTCTAAATGGGAGCGGGCAAAACTTCTCCGTCTACTTCGAGACTGTGTAGCTGGAGGCTTTTTGATTGAAGTCTGATAACTGGGTAATTCATGTAAGAGTGGGTTGAAGATAATGGGTAAATATATATCTGTAAAGTAAAAGAATTTAAAGATCTGTAAGCAAATACCCGAACCAAACTACGGAGGGAGTTTCAGTTACACACAAGGTTTCCATTACTCTGGAAATTGAACCCCAAGAGCTCACTCACTCCAATCCCAGAGAGCATTCGCACAGGTTAGTAAGAGCCAAGATTTTATTATAATAATAATCCTAGTATTTGATATAGCGCCTTATCACGTCAAGGCTTTGGGAGAAGAGAAGGTTGAAACCCTCCCATAGAGAGAGAGAGAGGGAGAGTATGAGTGAGTGAGTGAGTGAGTGAGTGAGTGAGTGAGTGAGTGAGTGAGTGAGTGAGTGAGTGAGTGAGTGAGTGAGTGAGTGAGTGAGTGAGTGAGTGAGTGGAGTGAGTGAGTGAGTGAGTGAGTGAGTGAGTGAGTGAGTGAGTGAGTGAGTGAGTGAGTGAGTGAGTGAGTGAGTGAGTGAGTGAGTGAGTGAGTGAGTGAGGGAAAACTGGAATTTTTAACCAGTTCAAATAAAAAAAACAATTTTTTTTCCACATTTCAACCTACAACAAAGCCAAAACTTTGCTTTTTTTTAATATATATGTAAAAAAGTTAAAACTGTAGTTTAAGTTCAACTTCAGTTCGCAGCTAATATTGGGGGATGGTGGTGGGGTTGAGTTTGGGTGAGGGAGAGGGTCGGTGGCTCATTCGTTAATACCAATCATCTTTTTTTAATTATGATAATGATTTTTTTATTATTATTTTAGTATTATTATTTTGATATTATTAGTATTATTTTAGTATTATTAGTATTATTTTAGTATTATTATTAGTGTTATTTTAGTATTAGTGTTATTTTAGTATTATTTTATTAGTAGTTTTATTTTATTAGTACTATTTCAGTATTATTAGTATTATTTTATTAATACTATTTTAGTATTATCATTAGTATTATTTTAGTATTATTAGCATTATTTTAGCAGTAGTATTTTAGTATTATTAGTGGTATTTAGTCTCATTATTATAGTATTATTATTTTATTATTATTATTTTAGTATTATTAGTAGTATCATTTTACTATCACTTTAGCATTGTCATTGGTATTATTTTACCAGTAGTAGTATTGTTATTTTACCATCACTTTAGTATTGTCATTGGTATTATTTTATCAGTAGTAGTATTGTTATTTTACCATCACTTTAGTATTGTCGTTGGTATTATTTTATCAGTAGTAGTATTGTTATTTTACCATCACTTTAGTATTGTCATTGGTATTATTTTATCAGTAGTAGTATTGTTATTTTACCATCACTTTAGTATTGTTGTTGGTATTATTTTATCAGTAGTAGTAGTAGTAGTAGTATTATTTTAGTGTCGTTATTATGTTAGTACTATTTTTACCCTCAGCTCCTGGTGCCCGCGCGAGCCGCCGTTTCAGGGGCGGGAACAGACCGACCGACCGACCGACTTACCGGACAGTTTCTGGATGGTGCTTTCCTTCTGGCCGCTGCTGCGGGACGAGCTCGATCCGAGGTTAAGGCCGGGCGGCGACACGCGGCGTCTCGAACCGAAGTCCATGGCGGGCGGTGGGCGGGCGGTGGGGGAGACGGTTATTGATGGCCGAGTGGCCCGGTGAGGAGAGGAGCGGGGCGGTGGGGGTGTTGGGGGGGGAGGCCGGTGGGGGTGTTGGGGGGGGGGGAGGCCGGTGGGGGTTGGGGGGAGGCCGGGGGGGGGGGAGGCCGGTGGGGGGTGTTGACGGAAAGGCCAGTGACCGTTGACAGGTGAGTTCCGGTCGCCTCGAGCTGAAGGTGCAGCCGTCACTTCCGGTGTCTTCGTCACTCAGTGACGCCACGCCCTTCCCCCCCCCCCATCATGATCATCATCATCATCATCACCACCATCCCATTCCCAAAGCCCACAGGAATGCCCGTCTGTCTGGAAGAGCCGGGAGACTCAGCTCCACTCGCCACGCCTCGTCTGGCCTGGCCTGGTCTGGCCTGGCCTCGTCTGGCCTGGTCTGGCCTGGCCTGGCCTCGTCTGGCCTGGCCTGGTCTGGTCTGGTCTGGCCTGGTCTGGTCTGGTCTGGCCTGGCCTGGCCTGGCCTGGCCTCGCCTGGTCTGGTCTGGCCTGGCCTGGCCTGGTCTGGTCTGGCCTGGTCTGGCCTGGCCTGGCCTCGTCTGGCCTCGTCTGGTCTGGCCTGGCCTCGTCTGGCCTGGCCTGGCCTGGCCTGGCCTGGGGCCTGGCCTGGCCTGGCCTGGTCTGGCCTGGTCTGGCCTGGCCTGGCCTCGCCTGGTCTCGCACGTTTCCTTTTCTCGCCGCTCGCAAGACACGTCCGCGAGGGATGGGTCAACGGGACCCGTCTGGTCCGGTCCGTGCCACGGCCCATCCTCCCGACGTGACACATCTACACAAACGTCATTCTGTTGCTGTTGTTGTCGTCGTCGTCGCCGTCGTGGTCGTCGTTTGCGGGACTTTTCCCCCCTCGAATCACGCAGTCACCCCGCTTCGCGGCATATCCCGCTAACGCAAGCCCTCGCCAGACGGTCCGCCCGGTGCGAAAAGCCCCCGCGCCAAATGGCAGCGATTGTCCATTATTATCCGTCCCGATAAACCTATCCTTCTCGGTAGAAAATCCAGCATTTGTTTTCTTAGAAGAAAGTGAGCCCAGTGTCCTGACCTCAACGAGCCTTCTTGATAGCTCTTTGGAATCATTATCGCCCTCTGTGTAAAAATAACCCCATCGGGTGCTGTCCTTCGGATGACATGGAGGTGCCGCCGCCTGTTAATGTGAACGTCACAGATCCCATAGCTGTATTTGAAAAGAAAAGGGAGTTAAACCCTGGCCAACAATCCTCCATAAAGAGCTGGTCATTCGCTTCATGGCTGTTTGTGGTACACCGCTGTGTACCACATTATACATTACATTCTACAAATACACAGTCAGCACACTTGGCAGTAAATCCTGTGAAGCACTTTTGAGTGGTTTGAATGAAGCGATACGTCTCCAATATACAGATTATTATTCTTAATAATAGCTTCACTCGCTCACTCACTCAACTGGGTTGCCATTTTTTGTTTCCCAACTGGTCCAGTACTTTCACAGGTATCTTCTTATTCTTGTCCATTAAGGAAACATTTTGTTTCATCGATAGAGCAACATTTAAAAGATCAACAACAACAAATGTTGTTTAAAAAAAAACACATTTTACTGTTGATGAAGTTACATTATTTGCTTTGATAATGTTTCCCCTCTCAGATATCATTTTCATTTAGTGTCATCATCTTTTGCTGAGCCCAAAAATTAATGTTAGAATTCCTAGATCAGCCTTTTTTTAAAAAAACAGTCTAAAGCCCTTGCGAACCGAGCCACACTGTTGAAATTTTAGGAAAAATGAGACAATGAGAATTCAGGGAGTAATCATTAAATGGTGCCACTCTTAGACTTTACACGCCTAAAATCGTAGGAGGAAGGGAGGCATTTCCTAAGAAAGAAAGATGTTGTCAAGGAAATGGAGCAATGAGTTTTTATTTCAACCTAGTAAGAATCTAAAGAGGTCGAAGAGATGAAGTATGGTCGATAAGAAGCTCAGGAGGTACGATGAGGTAAGCCTTAGAACAAGTTGTAACATGACGGAGAAGCTTGATGTTTTAATATTATCCTGAATCATCATCCTTAAATGTCCTTTTAAAATGTTAGTCCGTTATACATTGGTCACTAAAAGCGATATGTATTTATCGATGACGTGATAAGGCGCTGTTATCAAATGCAAGTATTATTATCATCATCAATATTATTACACAAGTTAAACATATACATCATACGTTTTATTTGGGGGAGGGGGAGCACATTAAGGCATAAGAATATCATTTACTGCTAACCCTAAGCGCTCCGGGGACACTACCTCACGCGAAGAGCGCTATATATAATATAATATAATATTGCTCATATATTATATTACAAGTTATATAATAACTTGTGGTGGTTGTTATTAATTATTAATTATCTCCCAAAGGAAACTTTTTTTTGGAGTCGTGGTCATTTGTTTTTCTCTCTCTCACTTTCTCTCTCTCTCTCTCTCTCTGTGAACTTTCTAACCAGTTCTGAGCTTGCAATAAAGTTTATGGCCAATTGTTTCTGTGGTGCATCATCCAAAGAGAAGGAGAGCCTCGGATGCTATGTGGTGGGGGCTGGGTAGCCAGTTCCGGGAGGGAGGAGAGACTGAGGATTGATGGATGGATTGATTGCCTGGAAAACACTGGTACCAAAGTTTAACTGGGTTACAACACAGCACGACCGATCAGCAACAGGATCGCAGACTTAACGAGCAGGTAAGGAACAGTGCAATTACTTCTCTCTCTCTCTCTGTCTGGCAGTATAGTATTTCCACCCCAAGTTGTGACACAGTAATCCAGTGACTCTCTGAAAGCCCCCTTCAGTTGGTGAGCTCGCAGAGCCACTACAATTATTCATCTTTTTTGTGGTTTTCTCTCCTCCTTTGCAATCATTCAAGCTATTCCCTATTCCCATGACTTCTGACCGACATGAAAGCTTTAAAGAAGGTTAGTTTGGATGTTGAGATGGTGGGGTGGGGAGGGAGAACCCCACAGGTACTTGATTTATGTTTCAAAAGTTGAAAAGAAACTTTCCTTGTTTTAACCTTTGGTCATTTATGTAAAGCAGAAAGCTGGTAAGAGAGCAATGTATTTGCCTTTGTATTTCTTCTTCACAAGCGAGTTTGCTTGAGATGAAGTTGAAAGCCCCCCCTCCGGATGTTTTCAAAGTAAAATCGGATCATAAGATACTCCTATGATCTGTAATGACAATGTATGTTTTTTTTAAAAAATAGTGTTTAAGAATCATGTACTTTGCAGAGACTGGCTCCTGGGTTAGCGATACAATCGCACATTGTGTAAAGTGTGGGAATATTTTCCAAAAGAGCACTGAAAACACTTGTCGGACACGGTTTAAGTGGATAGCCCAGGTTTATGCAAGTCGTTATCGAGAACAGACGGTTGGGTTTTGTTTGAACCCTGATTGGCAAGCTAGATAGAGTGCGGGTGTGTTGCCATGCCATGTGAAAAAAAACTGTCGTGGCTTGAGATGACAAAGAATGAGACTGGAACAAAAACAAAATACTGCAGACGCTGGAAAGCTGAAACAAAAACCGATGTCGCTGGGGACACTCAGCGGGTCAGGCAGCATCTATGGAGAAAGGAAAGGACTCAAAGGAAAGGAAGAATGAGACTGGCACTGAATTGCCTTATGAGTGTGGCTTCAACCGAAAGAAGTCCTGCTACTTTATGATGTTTAAGTGGATCTTAGAAACATAGAAATAGAAACATAGAAATCCAGATGATCCCCACCATACATACCCCTTCAAGTCCCTCTCTTTCACATAACTGTCTACTTCCCTCTTGAAAGCCACAATGGAATTCACCGCCACTACCCTCCTCGACAGGACCTTCCACATCCCAACTCCTCACTGGGTGAAAATATTCCTCCTAAGTTCTTGTTTCCCTCTTCTTGTGGCTATCACATCTATGTCTCCCAGGTACTGACTCCCCTATCAGTGGAAATAACTTCATTTTATCGATCTTTATAAAACTGCTCATGATTTTGTATGACTCAGTCAGGCCCCGCTCTACCTGTTCTGCACCAATGAAAACAAGTCCAATAGGATCTTTTCAAGAATTGAGGTGCTGACTCACACCCTAATCGCTGTGCGCCCCGAGACGCTAGCCTGCTTGAAGGCCGCTATATAAAAGTTATTTTGTAATCTACAACCCAATGTTTGCGCTCTTAGACTGTGTTGCTTTAAACTTTTGTTCCAGCTCCCTCTTCCAGGAAATAATATTTGCCATATTTTTAACATTTGCTCACTGTTTTATGGTGTTACGAATGCCTGAATAATGGAGATGCATTACAAGGACTTGATCAATGGGGCAAAGGTCGAAGAACAAGTTCGAATTTTACAGATCTCAATAAGGAAGCACATAAGGAAATGCATTCTATTCCCTGACCCATACGTCATTCTGACTCAGTTGGCAGAAAGATAAGGGTTCAAGCTCCACATCAACAACAACAACAACAAGATTCCATTTATAAAGCGCCTTTCACGTCAGGAGGACGTCCCAAGGCGCTGCACAGTTGGGTCAGGACCCGAGCAGGGGGGAAATGGTCAGGGTGAGGGGAGGGAAGGGAGGGAGCGAGCAGGGGGGAAATGGTCAGGGTGAGGGGAGGGAAGGGAGGGAGCGCGGAGGGGGGAAATGGTCAGGGTGAGGGGAGGGAAGGGAGGGAGCGAGGAGGGAGAAGAGAGTCGAGAGGGGAGCTGAAGGCTGAAGGTCAAAGAGAAAGGTCTTGAGACCGGCCTTGAAGGAGGAGAGGGAGGAAGCGGCGAAGGCACTGGGGGATAGAGTTCTAGAGCCTGGGGGCTGAGAGGCTGAAGGCCCGACCACCGATGGTAGGGCGATTGGGGCGGGGGACGTGGAGCAGACCGGGGCCGGAGGAACGGAGGGTACGGGAAGGTAGGTAGAGGGATAGTAGGTCAGAGAGGTAGGAGGGAGAGAGGCCGTGAATGGCCTTATAGGTGAGGATGAGGATCTTGAAATCAATCCTCTGGGGGATGGGGAGCTAGTGCAGGCGAGCGAGGGTGGGAGTGATGTGGTCGCGGTGTCTGGTGCGGGACAGTACACGAGCTGCAGAGTTCTGAATGACCTGCAGTGTGGAGGGAGGTGGCGGGAAGGCCGGCGAGGAGAGAGTTCCCATAGTCCAGCCTTGAGGTGACAAAGGCGTGAACCAGGTTTTCAGCAGCGTGAGGGGTGAGGTAGACTTTGAGCTCATTCGCCTGGTCTAGACTGACACTTGGATACAGTGTTGGGGGTGCACTGCATTGTTGGAGGTTTCATCTTTTGGATAAGATGTTAAACTGAGGTCTTATCTGTTCATGTGGGTTTTAAAGATCCCACAAAATTAAAAAAAAACACAAGGGAGTTTCTCTCAATGTTCTGCCCAATAATCCCCTGGATAAAATTGGTCATTCACTTCATGGCTGTCTTTGTGCGCAAATTGATTGCTGTGTTCTCCTGTAAAATGCACAGTATTTGGCAGTAAATCCCATAAATGCTTTAAGACATCCTGCTGATGCGAAAGGAAGTATATTTAAATGCAAGGATTATTTTTATTAAATTATCATCAATGTTTCTTTTCCCCCTGCTTTCCTTCCTCCCTCGCACTGGGAATTTCTGTCATCTCTTAATGCCTTCCTCGATCTGGAAGTGGAAACATGGAATAATGTGGGTTTGCTTTAAAGGGGAACCTTATCCTTGTTCCACTGAAAGCAAACAAAGCCTGAGAAATTCAATGCAATCTTCCTCTTCTGCAAAAGCCAGGTGAACCAAAGCATAATTGTTTGCTTGAATGTATTTCTAATGGTTTTAAATCATGCTGCAAGACAAATGAACTACAACAACAACTTGCACTTATATAGCACTTCTCATGCAGGGCAGCATTGCAGAGTGCTAATCTAACTACATTAGGCGAAAAACAAATTCTAAAAACTGCTGAGAGAAACATTAATGAGGACTAATATTTAGCTCTTCTCAATATGAAATTTGATTATTGTCATGCTCTTATTTATATGGCATTCCAGATTTTTTTTTAAAAGGCCTCATTGATTTCTTTATTATGTATTTATTTAGCAATAATAGTGAATGTAAATGCTCGTGTAAAAACAAAAACATGACTTTTGGTCATTGTTATTGTTCTGGAAGTCTAGTTCTTGCTTTCAGAGGGCAATATTATGACTTCATGTTACTTTTCATTGCTGGAAAACAGTAAACACTCTACATGTTCCACTCTACATGAGTAAATGTCTGCACTTCTTCAATGGGAAATGTCATGGTGCTTCACTGAAAAGGATCAAATGGCACATTTGCTTGATGAAGCAGTGTCAACGTGACATCAATCCAGTCACACAGTAAAAATGTTATTTGTGGCAGCAGTAAATGTGTTGAGGGACATGTTAATGTATGAGGTGTGGTGACGGGGCAAACCTATACCTTGTGTATGCACATCTTAATTTTGCAGATGTTTTACCAGTTGTTTAATCCACAAGTTGCATTAGTGCACTTCTAAACAAGCTGTACATAAATAGATTGAAACTATTACCCAAGTCTGTCTTACGACTATTATTGAGCAGTTCACGATACTGAGAAAATATTACTCAATAATTGGCTGTTGCATGCAGCGACTTTGTCTGTTATAATGGAAAATATTATTAGGGCATAGTTTCTATTTTGATAATCGCGGAAAGCGTCTCTCCAAAAGTTATTAAATTTAAATGAAGCCTTTTAGCAGGTTGATTGCCAAACAAGATACCTAATGGAAAATTAATTTCAACTGAATTTTTAATGATCTGCAGAAGGGGAAAAAAAAAACGGTTTACCTGTTTGCAATACTTTCCATTTTGTGTTGCACATCAAAGCAATGAGAAAAACTCCTAAGTCATGCATACAGTATATCTAGATATTGTAAAGAAGTTCAAGAACAATTGGAACTGTGGGTAAAGGTGCACATTGGGTGCAAAGTACATTATGAAGTTTAAAGTATTACAAAAAACATACAGCACGGAAACAGACCACTCAGCCCAACCAGTCTGTGCTAGTGTTCGTACTCCACACTAGTTTTCACCCATTCCTTACACCCTCCCATACCCTTCTAATCCCCTCTGCCTTATGTGAAGCTCAAGCTTCTTGTTGAATGCATTTATACTGATGTTTTCCTCTGCTTGAACACTGAAAGCATATGTTAGCCTATTAGTTTGCTTTTAAAGGGATTATCACTGTCGTGAAAAATTTGGATTTAGTGATTTACTATCTATTAATTATGTTTTCAGAAAGTAATATGTGATTAGCTGATGCCTTAAATAATCCTAGCATTTGATATAGCTCCTTTCACATTGAGAGGATGTCTCAAAACATTTCACAGGATTTACTGTCAAGTGTAGTGACTGTATTTTTGTAGGTGAACTTTCAACTAATCCTCAAATAACTGATTGTAGTTATTTTCTCATTCATCTCCTTGCAACTCCTGGCTTCCCTCAGAACCTATTAACTTTCTACCATGTAGTCCTGTAACAATTACGGCAATTTGGCCTTTTCAGCGGTCACGTCACAGGATTATTACTGAATCAGTTTCATTGAAACTGACAGTGTCGTTCTATAGCAGCAATCATTAATCTCCCAAGTGGAATTTGAGCTGCTTGGGGCCAGGCTGGAGCAATGCCAAGCATTCTGCTCTTCCCAACAGACAAGAGTAAAAACGCTATTAGTGTGTAATCTAACCTTTTCATAGAATATTTTGGATGTCAACGAACCTAAACAGGCCCCGTAAGTTTCTAAAGAAAGGAGTTTAGTGTAGCGAAACAGCAGTGCGGATATCTTATTAATAATTTCGCTAGTGTTGAAAGCATGTGGTAACCTTTAGTATTTTCTAATTATGTGCATTCTACCATATGCTTTCAACAGATACCTCAGCATTTCATGGACAGATATGTTTGAATGACAAAGATTAGTCGGAAAATGTTTGCTGGAGATAGAACTTGAATAATATGAAATATTTATGTGAACTCCCACTCGGCTCCTGTTAAGCCTAGAAATCAAAGCCTCAATGGTATCGGTGGTTGTAGCTGGAAAAGAAGCAGAAAGCTTTCCAGATCAAGCTTGCAATGGCATTCTGCAGTTTTAGCTGGTTAAACTGCAGCATTACCCCAACATACAGTCTGGGGCTCCCAAACCGTGTCTTTTGCCAACGTGTGCCTAATGGTAATTGTAAGTGTTCAACGGTACAGATCTTAAATAATATTAAGAGGTAATTTCACTTGAACTACAATATAGCATCCTGGAGTTTGCAAGAAAGTTCACAAGTGCCCAATTGTTATAAAATGATATTGTAGCTAGCAGATTTGAGACGGATTAAACATCCAGATCAGTAACTGGGAGATAAATGATAAATAAGTTTAATTCGATGGGGTGTTGCATCATAAGCTATTGGATACCAATGAATGCTACTGATCTCTCCATTCGTTTCACAAACTAAATAAAGGGTGTGGGAGGTAAGGAAATATTGCTTACGTATATTGATACAAACAGATATTAAAATGAAAGAAAGTCTACCTAATGATTTTGTTTTTTTATTTCCTTTTGCATACAGTCAAAATCCAACTGCAAACAGTGTACTTTGTGTATGACTAGTTGTCATAAGACCTTGCTGAACAATTAATTTGCATGGATTGCAATGTTTGCAATAAGTTTGCCTGTGGTGAAATTGTGAGTAAATAACCATTCAGAAGCTAACAGATTGGCCTCTATTGCTTTTGTTTGAAAGGGGCCTATGCTGTTACCATGCCACCGCATGCAAAAAAAAAAGTAAATTAAAACAATAAACAGGCTGGTGGAAGATGAAGTATCACAAACACATTGAAACCAATGAATGTGACCGAAATAGTCTGCAAAAGAGCATCAAGGAATAAAATAAATGAGCAATTATAATTGGAAAGGGAATGGTAAACAACTGAAAGAAAAGAAATCCCAGAAAGGGTCTGAAATGCCTTGACATGAGATTATCCTCTAACCTCTACTCTCCCTGCCCTCCACCCCTCCTGATCCCAATCCCCCATTTGGGTCCAAATCCCTGACTGTCCAGCTGCTCTCTTGTGTTAAAGAAAAGTAGTACTTTGGATCAGCACAAGATGAAAGAATATGCCTAATCTCTCAATGTAGAACTCTATCCCTCACTGTGCCTCAATCATAACCGTGTCACCTAAGGAGAAGGCCTTACTGAATAAAATCATGAAGTATGTAGTGTTTATCAAACATAACGTTCTTCAATGAATTCTTGAATCGTGGAGTTGTGAAATCACCAAACAATGCCCACGTCCCTTAAACCTGTGTCAACATCATATGACACAGGGTTAAAACACTCAGATTGTCCTGCTGTATGTTTTAGGTCAGCCAATCAAGCAGTTGACAGGCAGTATGGATAAAAAGAAATCTGAAATAAGAAACAGAAAATGCCAAAAAAAAGTACGCAGGAGGATGTGAAAGAGAAGGACAGGTGTACATTCCAGAGGTGTAACACGTCAACAAAACATGAGCATCATGTGACAAATAACATGGGAAAACAAACACCCATGTGAATTAAAGAGCAAACATCTGGCCCTGAAGTTTGGAGGTTGGCGTAGAAGTGAACTGGGTGCTGTGTTTGATCTGGGCAAACAGAATGGGATGGGTGTGCTCTGCAATGTCTGTGAAATAAGTACGATCATAAATACAAAAGTAGACTTTGGCTTCTTTTGTCTTTGTCCTCTTTTGTTTGCTGGAATAGCCTGGGTTGTTTTCATCGCAATCTTGACGTACAAACAACAAGCATTGTAAACGAGAGAACATTTATGGCCCATTTATGATAAATATGCATACTTGTTTTAGTTAACTCTGGTGTTGTTTAATGTTGGCAAGACATTGCAAGATCATCGTTAAGAGTTTGTCAGTGGCACAATTTAGTAAATATTTCACAGGCCATTTGGCAGTTTCATGATGTGCGCAAGAAGTTCATACTAACATCCTGAACACAATCTGATTGACTCAAATCCAGGTCCTAGCCATCCTAAATTTGGCTTCACGTTCAGAGAATAGAAAACCCTGTGAAGGGCTTTGAGGCATCCTCCCAGCGTGCAAGGCAGGGTATCCAAATGCTAGGAACTTAATTTGATTTAGTTGGCTTAAGAAATTGCTGTTGGTAGGTTCAGTCAGATACGATTTGGTTCACCCCACTGCGGACCTCAGATCAGAAACTACCTGCGGGAGTATATCAAATACAAGGAGTATTTATTTGAAGTGTTGCTACACTTGAATGAAAGAGTTAGTGGAACAAAAGTCTGCTTTCATGTCGACTGAACTTTTACATTTGGTGCTCAATTCATGGTAAAATAAATTCAATTGAAACTGTTCCCACAGTCGGCATTTGAGAATAATAATAATCCTTGCATTTGATATAGCGCTTTTCACGTCGGGAGGACGTCCCAAAGCGCTTCACAGAACACACTGTAAAGTGAATTGACTGTATATTTGTGGGCGAACGCGGCAGCCAATTGCGCACAGCAATGTCCCACAAACAGCCGTAGATTGAAAATGACCAATTTATTATTGTTTTGGTTTTTGGAGGGATTATTATTAGGCTCTGTGTGGAGTAAGGAAACTTGCCCAAGGTTTCGCCCTCTGCCTGGAATTGAACTCAGGTCTCTCGCTTGCAAAGCGAGTGCTCTAACCACTGAGTTACAGGACTGATGTGATTGGATCTCACAGTACATAACAACAATTTATGTTGAGTCTTTCATGGCGGGTGTATGTTTTACACAGCTGACTGGTAGCCTCAGCTGGTGGGGGCGGGGGAGGGAGAAGGCAGCCAAAAATGCTGTCGAAGAGATAAGAATGATTTAATGACTAGATTAGGAATTTGTTGTGCCCATGGCTTTCGTGTGTATATTGAGAGGAGCTGTAACCTGAGAAGCTATTTTACTGTAATAGTTAATGATTTACTTGTGCATCATTTCTTTATTACCACATTTGTTCGTGTTTACTCAGCCACCTGGTTCAAGTACCAGCTTGTAATTGAATGTCTTGAGAAAAGAAAGGTTCTTTCCGATAAATCTTATTTGTAATAAAAGCACTGGTACTTTGACGAAGGCTTCAAATAATGATTTTAAGAAACAGTACAATGGAAAATTTAGAACTGTAAGGATTCACTGAAAATTTCAGTGAAATGTATAAGAAATGTATAAGTGCCGTGCATATACAATACCAATATATCTGTACTCTATTCTCTCAAATTACCGCCCCATCTCCAACCTTCCTTTCCAAGGTCCGGAATGAGTCCTTGCTTCTCCCTCTCCCACCATTCCCTTCACGAACCCCTCCAACTGGGTTTCTGTGCCACTCACAGCACAGAAACAGCTTTGTCAAAGTGACAAATTACATTTTGTTCATCTGCGACCAGGGTTCCCCCTGCCTCCTCATCCTTCTTGACCTCTCTGCTGCCTTCAATACTGTTAGCTGCTCTATCCTCCTCCACCGCCTCTCCTCTCACCTCAACCTTCACGGCTCTGTCTTTGAATGGTTCAGATCCTACCTCTCACACCATCTCCACTTCATCTCCACAAACAGCTTCTCCTCTATCCCCCGCACTGTCTCGTGTGCCATTCCTCTGTCCTTGGTCCCCTCCTTTTCAATATTTATATGCTCCCTCTTAGTGACATCATCCGCAGACATGGGGTCACTTCCACATGTATGTTGATAACACCCAACTCTATCTCTCTGCTTCCACCCTTGACTCCAGGACCACTGCTGTGCTGACAGAATGTCTGTCAGACATCAAGTCCTGGATGAGAGCTAACTTTTTCCAGGTGAACATCAACAAGACCGAGGCTCTCCTGATTGGCAGCATCACCATCCAAGGTTGCACACTCCACCTTCCTAAGCCAGTCCGGAAACTTGGCGTCTTGTTTGACCCTCAACTGCCTTTCTACATCCGTGCCATGACTCGCTCTGCCTTCCCCCACCTCCGCGCGGTTCCGCCAGTCTCACACCACACGTCGCTGAGACCCTCATACACACATTCATAACATCCAGGCTCGACTTCACAAACTTCCTGCTTGTAGGCCTCTCCCAACTCCTCCCTCCATAGGCTGCAGATCATCCAGAACTCTGCAACCCATGTCATCTCCTGCACCAGGCTCTGCAACCCTATCACCTCCATTCTCGCTCGACTTCACTGGCTTCCCATCACACAGAGGATACAGTTCAAGATCCTGGTCCTCACCTTCAAAGCCCTCCATGGCCTTGCTCCCCCCCTACCTCTGCGACTTCCTAACCCCCTACCAACCTGCCCACTCCCTCTGCTCAGCGGGCTCTTTTCTGCTTCATGTCCCCCGCCTCATCCATCCCACCATTAGCAGGTGGGCCTTCAGCCACTCTGCCCCCACCCTTTGGAACTCCATCCCGCAGTCTCTCCACCTCGCCCCCTCCCTTGCCTCCTTCAAGACCCGTCACAAGACCCTCCTCTTTGACTGTGCCTTCAGTCACCCTCCTTCCCCACCTCCCGCCCTCCATCCTCCCCGATCCCGACCCTCAGCTCGGGTCCGAAACATTAATTGTCCAGCGCCTTGGGACATCCTCCCGATGTGACAGGTGCTGTACAAATGTAATTTTGTTGTTGTTCACTATGAAGTAAGCCATGGTAGTCTCCACAGGGAGTTGTGGCTGGGTATGAAAGGAATTGTGCTTGTCTAAACTTTAAAAGAAAAGAAAATATCTCTTCCTCAAAAATAGCTTCAAGATTTGAATTTTTGAGGATAAAACATGAAACCCTAGAAATGTCATGTGCNAAAAAAATTAATGAAACTCTATAAAGTATTGTGCTGTGTTTTGTGTCATTGAATCAATACTTTCTTTTAAAGGTGGAGGACGATACCAGGAGTCTGGTGCGTGGGCACAGACTTAAAAATTGAAGTTGCTATCCTTTAAACAGGGGAGACCTGTTGACATGTTCCACCCGGAAAATGATGAAGGGTGTGAAAATCAAGCGTATTACCATTCGGAAACACTGGAAATGGACAGAAGGTAATCATTGAATATTAATTAATCATAAAGCGATTTAGAGATTATTGTTAATCATTGTTAACCAAACATTGGAAATCACCAGAGGGTAATCATTGAAAAGAGGCAATAAGAGATTTATATTTTTTGTTAATCATTATACACAGTATTCTAGATGTATACATAGATTATATAGAACTTTGCAGCAGGCAAACAGGCCGTTCAACCCAACTAGTCTATGGTAGAATTTATACTCCAAATGAACTTCCACCCATTCTAATCCCTTATCCATCAATTTTGCAGGGCTATGGGAAGAGAGCGGTGGGGTGGGGGGGGGGTGGGGGTGGAATTGATTTTCCTGGTTCTTTTCAAAGAGCCAGCACAGAAACGATGGGCCGAATGGCCTCCTTCTGTGCTGTACAATTCTATGATTCTATGAATCTATGCAAAACCATAAAACATTTCCTTGTTTAAAGCAGTCCATCCTTAAAGGATAAAGGAGCATGTTCTTGTTTTACCTGTGAATGCAAATGTAATTTGTTGTTGTTGAATGAAAAGTGATATGATTGTTGACATGACGGCATCGTCATGGCTGCTCTGAAAACATTCAATGTGTAAAATCTGTTTAATAAAAAAGCTCCGAAACACTATGGAGCAGGAAATCATATTTGTTCTCGCAAACCTAACAACATTTCATTGAATCGGGACTGTTCAATGACATCAGGAGCAAAGCTCCAGTGTCAATTCCTGTTTGTATTATATTATTATGTCAAACTGCAGGCAGGAATTTAAGGCTTGGTATAACTAACAGGTTTGATAATAAAAAAATTGGAAACTTTAGGTCATGGACACGTTAGTGTCTGTACTGGGTGACTATCACGAGGGAATTATTATTGCACAACTTCCTTTTATCGTAAAGGTACATTCTACTATTTCAATTTCCTTATTATGGACAAGTGGCAGAGATAAGACCTATTTTTCCAATGCTATGTCTCAGTAGCATTGGTGAATGGCTCCTTTTCTACTTCATGTCTGTAGCTGCGTTAATACAGCTCTGGATTAAGGGAAAGAGAGCTATGTACAGTGTCGTTGGAAGCTGATTATACACACTAAATAGGACCAGCCAATTTCCTCACAAAGAGCTGGGGAGTTGCGTCCCTGACAACTTTACATACACATATAGAAATTTATAGGTGTGCAACCGGATATCTTTTGTCTATAATAATAATAATAATCTTTGCGTGTTGATAATAATCCTTGCATTTGATATAGCGCCATATCACGTCTTCGAGACGTCTCAAAGCGCTTCACAGAATATACTGTAAAGTGAATTGACTGTATGTTTTGTGGGCGGAATGCGGATAACTGGAGTGCAAGTAAACAACATCCCACAGTATGTGTAAACTGAAACCTGGTAGGACCATGTTCTACCAACAGGTTCCCTATTACTCTTAATGTTAGTGGAAGCTCTCCTCTCAATGCCAGAAGAACCATGCATGGATTATAGGGAGTGATTACTCTACTTTAATCAGTATATGTAGACAGGAGTATAAATCCCAACATTTAGCAGTGAGAATTGAATCTCCAGGTTCGTTTATAGCCCTGACATTTTTGACCTAATAAACTGGAGGAACAGTTTGATGGGCTGAATGGCCTCCTCCTGTTCCCCGCTTTTCCAATGCTCATTATATGGCGTCATTCCTCCTCTGATATTATCTGTAACATATGCTGTTTTAAGAGTAGCTTATTATCCGTGACATTGGTGCTGCGTTTGTAGGTCGTGTAGGGCAGAGAAGGAACAGATTTCACATAGGGAGCTGTTTTTAACTCTTTAGCAGAGAGTTCTCATGCTGTAATTCAATTGCTTGTGCATAAATTCTTTCTCTCCTGTTGCAAATAGTATCGAAATCAAGGTCTCCAGAGGCGAGGTAATGCAATATTTATGCCGCTGTTGTTTTTGAGGGCTCATTATTTTCACCCCCAAGTCCCTTGTGGATTTCTCTGGCAAACTCTTAACACCTGAGAACAGAGGAGTAAAAACAATCGCGGAAAAGTTCCATGGTCTTTTTAAATTGTGTGATTACTGGTTCAGGTTACAGAAAAATAAACTGCAGGGCGCGCAAGGAAAAGGCTACACCCACCACATCTAATGACTTACTACGTCATTAATATCCTGAAGAATCATGAGAGACAAGTGTTTGCTGCACAAGGTATCATCAAAGGGTAGAGATACAGAGACCTGTGAAGCCACTTCACCTGCTGTAAAAGAACAAAAACAAAATTACATTTGTATAGCGCCTTTATGTTGGGAGGATGTCCCAAGGCGCTGGACAGACAAGACAGTTTTGGACCCGGGCTGGGGGTCAGGATTGGGAAGGGTGAAGGGTAAGGGGGAATGCAGGGTGATCGAAACCCCGGTCGAAGAGGAGGGTCTTGAGATGGGTCTTGAAGGAGGCGAGGGAGGGGGCGAAGCAGAGGGACTGCGGGATGGAGTTCCAGAGTGGGGGCAGAATGGCTGAAGGCCCACCTGCCAATGGTGGGGCAGGCGAGACAGGAGACGTCAAGCAGGCTGGAGCCCGCTGAGCGGAGGGAGCGGGTAGGATGGTAGGGGGTTAGGAGATACTGGATGCTGGAATTCTTATTTCTGCATTCTCATTGCAGAATACTTCAGTTAAAAAATCATTAATATTGAACCGATCCGTTTAAGGTTTATGCTCGCAGTTTGATGCAGTTGAGTTAATGTTTAGTGTTGTCACCTAACTGTACTTTCTGGCTTCTGATGGAGAAAGGAGTGCTCAGCTGGGACCTTCACAGATCTGCAGCAGGTTTCTGCTTGGTGTCGATAATACCTTGCCAAACAAAAGTGAAAACTGCAAGTCCACAGATACACCAACAAATACAGCACTTTGTTTTCTGCTTCATTAGGCCACAGGACTGGACGTTAGGTTACCATTCCCGGTCTCCAGTACAGCCTCCGTACCAACTGCCTCCATATGATTCACCAGAACTTCAGAGACGATGGAACCAGCCACAGATTATACCGATGATATCGATCAGGCGAGAGCGTGATGCTGCGAGCCCACGAGTCACTCGTATGAATCTGTATGAAGACGAGGACAGATACGGTATGTTTCCTTTACTGCCCGTTTACAACTTTTCATTGACAACCAGGACTTGTGGTTCAATCACTGACTTTTACTCCGCTTACGTTCCAGTTTATCTAAAGATTTGTGATGCTCAACATCAGTCGTGCGTCTCTAACGTTGAGGCATTTTTGTTATGATAAAGTCCTCTGATTTATTTGTTAAAAGCCTTTTGTTTGGTTTTGCAGCATCCTTCTAAATTCAGTCACTGCAATCTTTAGAACGTCTTGTCTTCAGTCCGTTCACTAATTGTAACGTTCTGTTCTATTCTATTAGTTAACCCGGGGTTTGAGCCCATTCTGGATGATTTTGGAAGCTCTTCTTCAAGTACCTATGATGGATACAATGAGAGAGGAAGATCCTTCCTTCCAGGCAGTGACACAGATACAGAAACGTCAAGCAGATCACAAGGTATCTAACAAACTATTTTATTGTGTCCCAAAGTATTTCTGTTATTTTGAATACAGATTGATTGAGCAGTGATAGAAAGTACGCTGTTTAAACGGTGAACCTATGAAGTGACCTTTTGCAGCACTGTTCGTAGTTTCTACTGAACCACCCAGTTATTAGAGCTGTTATGTGAGTCACATTAACTGAAGTGGATAGCAGTTTAAATCTATCTTTCGGAAATAAAACGCTATTGTGGGTGATATCATTGATGTCTCTTTGTCCCACAGTATTAATGTATGGTGTTCTGTAGTTGAACAAATAATATTCATAATAAATGAAACCTGGAACAGGCACTTTAGGTGAGTTTCAGTTGAGCATGTTTTGAATAAGAATATTATCATTAAATGATGGCCGTTTAACTCACTTCTTATTGCTTTCATTATTATTATTACTGTAGGGCAATGATGTAGGGCAACAGCAAGGTTGAAAGGAGTGAAAGAGGACAAACAAAATCAAAAAATAGTGATGAGGTAATACAAAGCTTGGGTTTCAAAAACCTTTACTTTGTACTTTGTAATGAAAACAATGTTATTGACAGACAAAAGTCACACTGAAGTTACATTGTGGTGTAAACTGTGACAGGTTATTTTGATTACTTCTTTAGGTAATAATACCTGGCAATTCTGGCAGAACAGTGCAATAATTTTGCAGTGAGGAAATTAGACCATAATAATTTACTAAATAGTTATTGTCGGCAGCACAGACACCCTCTCTCTAAAGAATTCTCCTGTAAATCCTTGTAGCTTCTGACAGAATCTAATTAAGCAAAGAGAATAAAGGGAATAAAGGCTTGTGTGTTCACTGGTCTGAGTATATTTTTGATGTTTACTAGAACACTTTAGTCTTCAATATACACCTTGTCTACGATTCGTGACCTCAGTCATTAAGAGCAGGTTTGCTTGATCACGAGGGAAATATACGCGGTGTAAAAGGTGCTATAGAAATGTGTATATTTGCGTTGGATGGGATCTTTAACGTCCATCTGAACAGGCAAGTTTAACGTCTCATCTAAAGGATGGCACCTCCGACAATGCAGTGGGCTGCCTAAGAAATGCACTCGAATATCGGCCTGGACTTGAGTTCAAAGTACCGATGTAGGGCTTGAATCCACAAATTTGTGACTCTGAGGCGAGAGCACTAGTAGCTACTGAGGCGGGAGGGCCAGGCTGACACTAAAAAAAGCACTAGAAAGTGTGTGCATGTGTTCTAGTACCTTGTGTACTGGAATATTACTGTGATTTATCATTATTAAGTCACTATGTCAGGTAAGTTATACTATTTCAAATCTCGGTAACATTCCAGCCCACTGTGGTTCTGAAGCCCAGCATGCTCTGTTTTGTGTACTTTTAAAATGACTTGTTAACTGATCCTTCAATAGACTGTCTTGCGACGTAGGAAACAATCTCGATGAAGTGTTAAAATCCAGGAACTGCATAACTTATTTACTTTTATTTTGTTTCTAAATCATCGGTTTTTTTTTACAAAAAAGCATATAGGAAAGAGGAAATCAGACTGATGATACCTTTATTGGAAATATCTGATGTTTCTTTTCATTTTGAGAGAGATGAATGTCAACATTACTCTCATTAAGATTACAGTACTATAAAGGCAGTTTGTAAAGAAAGAAGGCTTGAAATCAGCCGGCCACAAGAAGGATACATCTGATTGGAACTTTCTATATACAATTATCTGCTGGGAGAACAGTCACAGAAAAATCTGTCTTGTGAACCTAGAGGTTAGAGCAGGCCACAGAGCAAAACTCAAAACGGACTATTTCAGCTAGTAGTGCAAGACAACAGCTGACAGGTGGCTTAACTCGTGAAGGCATGTTAACAAGCGAAAGTGTAATTGGTATTGATGAGCTTCCAAAAAGTGATGATGGACTCCAAAATCAGTCGGAGCAAACTTCAACTGGTGAGGCTGGCTGTTTCCGTCAATTCTGCGATCGTGCTATTGCACTGTGCCAGATTATCGTGTCTTTGTGTAAAAAGAAGACTCTACTGACAAAGTTTCATGGGGATTTGGCCAGCGAGACCTCGAACGAAACAATTGAAACCAGTCCGCAAGCAAGTGAGAAATCTGCACATGCAGTGATAAATATCGACGATGTTTCTGCAGGATTTCTGACAGTGTTAACAGAATCAGGAATGAGAGGTACTGAGAGTTTTTCTAAGTGATCATTTTCACGTCTCTGCTCCCATTTTAGCACTGCAATCTGTTCGTTACTAAAGGTATAATATTATTTCTGGGTCTGACATGTGCGGAAGCCCATTACTATGCCTCAGAGTAACCAAACCAGACTGAGAGTTCCATGTGTGTATAACACTTACACGTGGGAATCTCCCTCTGTCTAGAATGGAATGCAGACTCTCTTGCTGGAGGGCCACCCCCTTCATCCCTAATTCCGGAGAGTATCGGACACGAGCTGATGAGAGCCAAGACTTGGGGACCCCAGGATGTACTATGGGGCAACTGCTGTAGTTTAATCAACTGAAACTGCAAAGCTTTCACCCACAAAACACAGTCAATTAACTTCATATTAAGTATATTTTGTGAAGCGCTTTGAGACGTCCTGAAGACGTGATAAAGCGCTATAGCAAATTCCAGGATTATTATTATTATCAAATGCAAGGATTATTATTATCATTATCATCAACAGATGCAAGGATTATTATTATTATTTTTCTGTAAAGTGTTTTTTAGATGCCTCAATGACGTGGTATGGCACGATATCAAATGCAAGGATTTTTATTATTAATAAACGTGGCAGCTAATTTGCACGCAATGATATCCCACAAACAGCCATGAAGTGAACGCCCAGTTTTACCTGGAGTACTGCTGGCCCAAACACCTAGATCTGCAAAATATTGCTGTATTCCAGACACCCTTTTCTATTGACAGAATTAGGGCACAAACACTATGGAGAGCACCAAATCTGTTCTAAGTAGCTGGACTGGTACCTAAAAAGTACCTAAAAAAGAAATGCAAACTTTTCCGAACTCAAAATGGACTGAGAGTGAAAAATACATATGTGAGGGAGAAGGGAATAGAGGGGATGAAAACTCATGTGGAGAATCAACGGTGGCAGGAAAGAGTTGGGCAGAATGGCCTGTTTCCGTACTGTACAGTCTGTCTAACTCTACGTAGCAGGAGGGCTGGAAACCCGGCACAGGAAACGCTAATTGAAACACAAACATTTAAAAAGAAAGACTTTGACTCAGGCCAGAGGCTCTACTCAGGGGAGCGAAATGTCTTTTGAACAGGACGTGGAAAGTGACTTGAGTACATTCATCGGGATAAAATTGTACAATTTGTTCAAAGAGTTCCTGATTATCGTTGAAAGGGTGGAACGTTCAGCTTCTGCAAAATGTTCCCTGACAAATGTCTACATATTATTTACTGTGTGCTCAGATAAATATTACTGATGGTGGATGTTAACAGTGGAACAACATTAATCAGTCCATATATACCCCCGCGCCCCCTCGATGATGCTCACTTATTAAGTGATGTACGATTCTAATCATTGTAATAATATTTTCAACAGATCGAAAACGAAGGCGCAGAAGCCTCGGTAACTCTATTCAAGTCGGATCCTTTGGTGGCTTAAGCTTAACCCGGTTTTCGTTTAAAAAACATGAAGTCACCGAAGAAGAAAAAACAGGTGTGTAAGTATGCAAGTACGTGTTGTCAGTGATGCTAATCGTTTCGAAAGCATCGGATGAACAACGTAGTTTGGCTACAAGATTTTATATTTTAAAAAAACATGTTCTTCATTTCTGTTCAGCCAAACTTCAGATTATTTCGGAGCTGTTGAGCATGTCACCCAATGACAGAATGAGGGCAATCCAACAGTTAACGTTGTGCATGAACGAGAAACGGCAGATCAGGTAAAAACGAAGATCAGATACAATAACATTTATTTTCATATGTAATAGTTTGTGTATAATTTTTACATTGCGCGTCTGGGTGGACACTAAAGTTACTGACCTTATAACAGATACCCAATATCACCCACTATTGTAATTTGATTTAAGAATTAACATTCATAATGCAAAGGGCTAGCGATTTCATATTTCTTGTCTATTTCTCCATTGAGATTATTTGAAGATTCCAATAGCAGATAATCACTAAAAATCTGTAGCTATATTCTTTCCAATCAGACTCCCAACCATCTGATGATGTAGGATATTGGTATATCAAAAATGAACTGGTGTCGGTGTGATCTTAGGTGTTAGCCCGGCTTAGCAGGCAGCATCTCACCTCTGAGTCAGCAGATAGTGGATTGAAGCCCCACATCGGGACTTTGAACCCACAGGAATAGGCTTGCGCTCCAGTGCAGTACTGGGGGAGTGCAGCATTGTCAAAGGTGCTGTGCTTAGCATGAGATGTTGAACTAAGGTCCCACCTCCCTGTTCAGGTGGATGCTAAAAGACTTCATGTCACTATTTGAAACCAAAAGGGAGTTTCTCTCGGTGTCCTGCCCAACAATTCCCTCCGATTTTTTAAAAAATATAAAAATAATTGGTCATTCACTTCATGGCTGTTTGTGGAATATTGCTGGCTGCCATGTTCATCTACAAATATACAGTGCCTACATTTACAGTAAAATCCTGTGACGTGCTTTGAGACATGATAAAGCGCTACACCAAGATATATAGATAGGTTGGAGGATGTGCATCGGGATTGGGTTTGCATGATCACAGTCAATTAAATTTACATTTGTTATTACTTGCCAGGGCAAGTTCATTTCCAGAGAAAAACCAACCAACAGATCAAGTAGAGAACATGATAAATGCTGGCACACAATTCCTCTACAATACACTAATTGTAAGTGCTAACAGAAAAGCCTTCATAAAATAATAAACAGACAGACCGTAAGTTAAATCTTCTGAGTTGTGATTTAGGTTGTCCAATATTCTGTATTCCTGTGGAAAATGGGCAGATCATTTCAAAAATAATTTGTGTCATTGATTATTCTTCATCATGGAAGTATTGTTATCATTTATTTATTATTTTATCATATATGATGCATACAATTTAGGTCGAAGAAAGGAGCCAAAATGCAGGGGGGCTGGTGGGGGACAATGACTGTTTTTAAAGAAACCAGGAGAACTGCCCATTATCGGTGAACAATGTGAGAAATAGCTTAGCAAAAGGGCTGTAATAATATTAAAGAACTTGCATACTTGGAAGTAATATAAAGGCAAAAATGTCTGTACAGAAAAAGGCATGCGTACTTCATCCAGTCCTGTGGATGCTCCTTGTGAAATCTACTTCTTCTCTAGTTCACTACTAATTCAAACTACTTCAAGCACTCTGGGACACTACCTTGCGTGAGGGGCGCTGAGTAAATGCAAGTTGTTGTTGTAGAGAAAGTGGCAGTCTTAACTGGTGAATATTTTCTCAATATCTTCTAGAGCTAGTATATTTAAGATCTGTTATATTTTACCTTTCCTTAGGCATATGAATTATCCTTTTTACCATTATTGTTTCTTTCAGGCCTTGAAACGCTTTCATGAAATCATGTCGGAGACTATTAAATCAATCCACCCCTGGCAGAGATCCCTGAAAGTAATCGGTGGGAAGTTTGGAACGAGCGTACTCTCCTACTTCACTTTCCTGAAGTGGCTGCTTATGTTCAATATCTTGTCGTTCCTGATTAACTTCAGCTTCATTACCATCCCACAGTCCTTTGAACACAAGCCCAACCACTTTGTGTTTACGGGCCTGGATCTGCTGACTGGTGCAGTGAGTATTCTGAACCTGGAAGTCGTTCCAGTCAAGATAAGATCATATTTCTGAATTGCCGTGATTTCCTCATTGACAGTCACTCCCCGTAGTTGCCTGTGATGATCTTTTTTTTCTCTGTTGCAGGGTTACTTTAGAGAAACTGTCTTTTATTATGGCTTTTATTCCAATACCACTATTCAAAGGAACAGCAGTGCACCTGAATATGATATGCAAATTGCTTACTTCCTGACAATTGCATGTTATATGGTGTTGTGTTTTCTGAGCTTGGTTTACAGGTAATTTGACAAAACTCTTACTTAATAAACTTCAGAGTGCTGCGTATCGTATGCCCGATAACTCTTATTGATTCTGCAATTTGCGTTGAAGCCGATTATTGTACAGTTGGATGCCTGGTTGACGGATCTATTCCAATCATAAATGTAAAAAGAGAAATAAAAAGTGTTCTAGTTAATAAAACAAAAGTCTCGAGTTGTACTGATGCAGTTAACGATATAGAATACCCATCAATTTAATGAATGTTACAGCATGTCAAAGAGCTTCAATGAAAACTGTATTGGTGTTGGAATCATTGCTGGTGCAGCAGCCAGGCTCCTCTGCTGCTGGGACTTCAACATAACCAACGAAAGAACGGTAGCACTGAAGAAGAGGAGCCTTAGTACGCACTTGAAAGTGAGTGTTTTACTTTATGCGGGTAGCAGGAAATAATACCGTTGAGTTTGTGGCCACGTGGTGCTTCCCGTGAGGAAGTCCAGGAACCATCATAATACGCCGTTGAAGATAAAGGTGGAAATCCCAACCAGTTTCTCCTTAGTTCGCAACACTTGGAAGATTAGCTTTAATGAGAGGGCCCTTACTCATTTGAAACTCTGCCTCCCGCGCCCCTCCCTCGCCCCAAACTCCGCACGCCCATCACTCTGTTCCTCCCCATCTCCACGGATCGATATCAAGGTCTTACAAATTCGACCACTCCCCAGCACATCCTTATCTCTCCAATTTCCTATTCCACTCCTCCGCCCACCCCCTCCGCTCAACTAACGCAGTCTTGCTGCGCATCACCGCACTCTGCCACCATGGTGGCCGATCCATCAGTCCTTATGCCTCTAACCTCTGAACTCTCCCTCTGCCACTCTGTCATGCCCCCTTTCTTTAAGTCCTGCCTCTCTCTCTCTCTCTCCCCTTGTTCTGCGTCCAACCCTGTTCTGTAAAGTTACCCACTTGAAAGGTGCTATTTAAATGCAAGTTGTCGCTGTTGGTTCTGGGCTAATGCTAAGATCATCTCTATTGAAGCCTCATCCATCCCACCCTCAATTATTTTCGCCTGCTACATTAAGGGAAATACTTTCTGTAAGCAGTGTGTAAAATCATCCCAACATTTTACTGAAGCAAAATTCATTCTTTGCAGTTTTAAAGTAGACAGAGTGGCAGTAGAGTATCAAAAATCGTGAAAACGTAACTTGATTTAAAAACATTTTGCCGTTCATATTTACAGGAACTTATCTCGGAGAAATTACACTACAAGCGGCAGCTATCAAAAAAGCAGAGAGTATTACGGATCATTATTCATTTGATAGCGTGGATCGTTTCCATAAGCACTACAATTCTTTGTTGTTATCTTATCCATACATTTTCCTCCAGAAATTTTCAGGTGCAGTATATTTGTATTTTTTGAATTCACATTGTGGTGTATTTGACAGAGCTTTTTAATCTTGTATAATATGTCATTTTTTTACCCATGTCATAAAATTCAAACGATAATCTTCATTAAAAATAACAAACCACCCTTTTCTTAGTGATAATAATCCTTGCTATTGATATTGCGCTTATCACGTGGTTTAGGTATCTCACAGCGCCTCACAGAATACACTGCAAAGTGAATTGACTGTATTTTGTAGGCGAAAATATGTCATCTAAACGAATTTGTAAGACTCTCCAGTGCAATACTAGGGGAGCACTGCATTGCTGGAGGTTATGTCTTTAGGATGAGAAGTTAACCTCAGTTAATCTGCCTGTGAACGTTAAAGATGCCACCAGAGCATTAAAGATGCCAAGAGAAGAGAGATTATTCTCGTGGCCTGGCCAACACGCCTCCAAATAAAAAAGGATCATTGGCGTGTGTCACTAAATATATGTTTTGCCAATGCAAAAAATCATGTAAAGACAAGCCTCCTCCTCCCCACCCCCCGTGAGGCTGACTCTACTTTCAGGACGTAAAGATCTCAGGGTCTCCCTCTCTCTGTAGCCATTTTCTTTTATTTATCACAAATCCAACTCAAATCTCGATCCTGGACATAGGAGGCAGGAAGCCTTTCCAATGCATGCCCAGGTGAGCCACTTGTATCCCACATACAAGTTACCCGCCACGTTCACTGAGCTGGGCGCATTGTGACAGAAGGTAGAGAAAAGAGAACATATTTTGCTGCCCTCTACTGTTAGTATTGCATTGCAACAAAAACACCTGGCACTTTAATGCTTCTATTGAAGTTTAACTTATCACCCCCAACACCCACCATTAGAAATTCCACCAGAGTCGAGATTTACTCTATTTATGTACCATTTTGGGGCGTACGGAATCCGGCAAATTGTTAAATCCGGTTTTCTGTAATTTTTTTTTTAAACAAAATGACAGTAAACGAATTCCAAAATCGTATTTGTCCGATTCTGAATGCTCTTAATTATTTAAAAGGTTATGGGAAAAGGGTAGGGGTGAACATTTGTATATTTGTATGACGCCTTTCATGTCGGGAGGACGTCCCAAAGCACTTGGACAGTCAAGGCACCCGAGCTGGGGGTAGGGATCAGAAGAGGTGGAGAGGAGGGAGGGTGGGGGTAGGAAGGTGACCTACACAAGGATAAAGGCTAACACAAAGAGTTCTGTGCTGTTAAATTTCCAAAATTTGTGAAAGTTTTTTTAACTCAAAAGGATCCATGAATATGTTTTGGAATTTATTATTTTTTTCTCGTTTACTTTTATACTGGTAAAGCAAGCCAGCGAATAGCATCTGTGCTTGCCGGAAAATGTGTTTTCCTCACATTTGTAACTCAATAGATGCCCTTTCTTTCTGTCTTAGAGGCTCAAGCGTTTCTTAAACAAACCCAAAAAGATCATCTGTTTAGAGTATCTGGGGACCAACGAGGAATATCATTCTTGGTACCAGTGGTTAGTTCACAAAATGGAGAAACATTACGGTTCAGCTATGGATGATAATGATTCTTTACAGCGAAACCTTTCAGTGGCAGGTATATCAACAATACTGCCCCAAAGATCTAAAATATGGGCTGTGAGTATGTAGAAAGACATGCGTAGATATGTTAACATTGTTCAATAGCTGTCATTAGAGAACAAGATTGGAGGAACAATTTAAAATTGCTTTGAATCAATTCTTGACCTGTTCGTTTCAAAATTAATAAGAAATAGTAATCCTTGCATTCGATACAGCGCACTGCACTTCACGTCAGGAGGACGTGACCTGTAAAGTGCTTCGCAGGATACACAGTGAAGTGCCGTGACTGTGTGGGAAACCGTCAGAGGAGATTCATTAATTAATCGCTAGCTTTGTGACAAAAAAAAACTGAATGCATAATGGAACAACAACAACTTGCATTTATATAGCACTCTTCTCTTGGAGAGCTTAACAGTTCCAGAGCTTGATACCAAGCCAGGAAAAAGTGATCGTAACAGCGGTCAAAGAGGAAGGTCTTCAGGTATGATCTGAAGACTGATGAGAAGGAAGCAAGGCGGAGGGATAGAGCGGAGAGTTCCAGAGTTTCGGGGCGAAGTGGCTGAAAGCATGACCGATGATAATGGAGAGAAGGAGCATGCAGGGGACAGGAGCCAACTAGCGAAAGGGCAGCTAGAGGAGTGGGGGAGTAAGCAGGTTAGAGACGTAGGGAGGCACCGGGGAATTAAGTGATCTATAATGGAGTGTGAGGAACGTAAAATCAAGCCGTTCTACAATAGGGATTGACAATAGAAATCCTCTTGCAACAGCCTAGGACATAAAAGTTAGCATTAATAGCGAGAATTCCATTCTGTTTAGAAGGATTTTCTCCTTCGAAGATTTCAAATACAGTATTTGCGCAGATCTTAATCAGACCATGCAATGCTCAAATCATTCTTGGCTTTTAAGGAACATGGCAACTGCTTGCCTTGCTGCCCACCACGATGGGTACAATACTGGCAGGATTTAATAACAGTGATAATAAAATAATCAATACCAAAAAAAAGAAAAACACTTCACCAAAAATACCAATAGTAAAAGTAACCCTTGCATTTGTCATAGAGCCTTATCACGTCGTTGAGATGTCTCAAAGCGCTTCACAGAATATATTGTAAAGTAGATTGACTGTATATTTTCTGGGCAAAGTATTAAAACAGAAAATACAAAACAAGCCCAGAGAATAAGAAAAGCAAAACAAACAATATTACCAGAATAAAACCTTTTCAAGAAATGCAAAGAAGTTTTATAGGCCTATTTGAGGGGAAAAAAACTCAAACAAATGAAAGAACCGCCTACTCTCGAGGTAGTAGAAGTTTTGGAAAAATAAACGGGGAGAAAGACAAACAACATAACAAAGAGGCTGAATGGATTAAAAGGCAAAACGAATGACCATCTTGTATATCAACCGTGGATAGATGTTTCAGAAAAAGAAGTTACAAATCAATTATGAAATCACGAAACTGGAAATCATCTGGCATGACCAGTTTGGTTGAAGAACTTTACATCAAGTCATGAAACAATTGTGAGAGAATTCTCAAAAAATCATCACAAATCCCAAAACAGCCCCCGAATGGCTGACATCTGGAGTTTAGTGTTTTTAACATGTTGCATCCCCGATTTTCCCTCCATTCCTTCCCACTCCCTAGTCCAAGAAAGCTGTTTGTGTCACTAAGCGGATCTTGTTAAAGGACGTCTCTTTTAAATTTGTAGGATGAGACTAGGGAATTTGTTTTTTATTATATCTTGCTTTCATTTCCCTTAAATGTTTGAAGAACAAAGTATGAGTTTAGTGTCTTGGAAATGAACATTGTGTCTGGTTTCAATATTCGCAAGCCAGGTTTGTTGAGTTAAATTACAACGCTTGCTTTAAGACTTTGCAGAAATTTGAGACCCAAACTTTAATTCCAAATTCAACAAATCACAAAAATTGAAATGAAACCAGTCATCTCTGCTTTTTGATTCGTGTTTATTTGAGAGGAATCAATATCTGCCATAACTTGCAGAAGAAATTTGCGCATCAGTACATTTGTGTTGATTTAGAAAACATAAAATAAATTGTGGTTTGCTCCATTATCTGTTATCCTAACCCTAATTGATTGTTAAAGGGAATTACTGCCCCCAGAAAAGCGATCCGCCAATTGACTTCAACCGGGTTCCTACTTGCTGCTAGGTGAACGGAGGAGTGTGGAGTAAGGAAACTTGCCTAACGTTTTGTTTTGCCCTACCTGGGTATTGAACCCCAGTCTTCTTGCCTGTGAGGCGAGTGCTCTAACCATTAAGCTTCAGTACGCCACAGTACTTTGTCGATGTATAGCACACATATCTGTAGCTAAGCAAATTGCATGTGCTGTATTGTGTAAAGAATATTGTAAAGTATTCAAAATTTAAAGCCAAATGCTTTGATTTTTATCTTCTAGGTTTTAACAAAAGAACTCAGTGGTGTTAAATTTCACAATGAAGCATCAACATTGCTGTTGCCTTTTTTAGTGGCAGTCATCAATCTGTTTGTGCCGTTATTGTTCTCTTTTATTGGCTTTGTGGAAAGATTCAAATACCCACGACATGAGATATACGCTCTCATTATAAGGTATCAATTTTAATTGTCGCACGAGTAACTCTTTCGAAGGTCGGCTGCATTGAATTCTATCGTTTTCTGTTATGTTTTCAACAATTTTGTTTAAATGGTGGTGGTAAAAGGGCATGAACTCCTGAGGTTTTCTTCACAACAGTCAAAATATCACAATAACAACAGCAACATGCACTTACATATCGCCCTCCACACAGGGTAGTGTCTCAGAGCGCTTAACAGTGGCAGAGCCTGACTCCGAGACGTGGGGGTAGGTGGCTGTAAATACGGTTGAAAAATAAGTTTTTCAGGTGGGACTTACAGTCAATCCTCAAACTGTGCTGAGTTAGCTAATCTCATCCTGACAGCAGTAAGAGCAGTACAATTGGCGTTGGTGTCCAGGCTTAGAAGAGAAATATCGACCAGACTTCTGATGTGACTTCTAGTCACTGAGCAGTAACTCTAGGCTTGAAACTGCCTGAAAGTACAACTTATGCAATGGATTTCTCATTGAATTTTTCATTGAATAGAGGAGTATCGCATTCATTGACTGCCATGATTCATTAAAGTAGAGTGGATGTAAATATTGAATCAGCCACATGCAATGTACACAGATTGTTGCAGGTTTTCGGTTCTGTCTGTCTTATCTGCATCAAGTGTCCTCAGAGACCTCTTTTTGGTCAATTTCGGCTACTTCTGGCTATTGCTCATTCCAAGCATCTTCTACACTATGCACTGTTTTCATACGTACAAACAGGCAAGCTCAAACTAACCCAGGTTTACAATTAAAATAAAAAATTACATTTGTATAGCTCCTTTACGTCGGGAGCATGTCCCAAGGTGCTGGACAATCAGTGATTCGGACCCGAGCTGGGGATCGGGGAGGGCGGAGGGCAGTAGGGGGAAGGATGGTGACTGAAGACACCGTCGAAGAGGAGGGTCTTGTGACGGGTCTTGAAGGAGGCAAGGGAGGGGGCGAGACGGAGAGACAGCGGGATGGGGTTCCAGAGGGTGAGGGCAGAGTGGCTGAAGATCCGCCCACCAATGGTGGGGTGGCGAGGTGGGGGCCGTGAAGCAGACCGGAGCACGCTGAACGGAGGGAGCAGACAGGTTGGTAGGGGGTTAGGAGGTCGCAGAGATAGGGGGGAGCAAGGTTAAGGAGGGCTTTGAAAGTGAGGACTAGAATCTTGCACTGTATCCTCTGTGTGATGGGAAGCCAGAAGTTGGGTGAGGATGTGGGTGATAGGGTCACGGAGTCTGGTGCGGGAGAGAACACGCTGCAGAGTTCAGGTTACTCTGCAGCCTATGGAGGGAGGAGTTGGGGAGGCCGACAAGCAGATAGCTTGTGTAATTGAGCCTGGATGTTATGAATGTGCGTATGAGGGTCTCGTTGGCCTGGGGTGTGAGACGGGTGGAGCCGAGCGATTTTGCAGAGGTGGGGAAAGGCGGAGCGGGGCATGGTGCAGATGTGGAGTATGAAGGCCAGTTGAGGGTCGAACAGGGTGCCAAGGTTCCGTATTGGCTCCATGAAATGAAGAGTGCATCCATGAAGGGAGATGCTGTCAGCGCCCAAGGTATGGAGGTGCTGACAGGAGCCAAGCAGGGGGGGGCCTTGGTCTTGTTGACATTCAACTGTAGGAAGTTAGCTCTCATTCAGGATTTGATGTTCCACAGGCAGTCTGTGAGGACAGCAGTGGTCCTGCAATCGAGGGTGGAGGCAGAGAGATAGAGTTGGGTGTCATCCGCATACATGTGGAAGTTGACCCATGTCTGCGGATGATGTCACCAAAGGGGAGCACATAGTTTTTGAAAAGGAGAGGGCCTTAAGGGACACCACATGTGATGGTGTGGAGACTGGAGGAGAAGCCATTTGTGGCGACAAAGTGGAGAAGGTGGGAGAGGTAGGATTCGAACCAGGCAAAGGCAGGTTCGTGAAGATTGAGCTGAGAGAAGTGGCGGTGTAGGAGGGTAGAATGGTCGACAGTTTCGAATACAGCAGAGCGGTCGAAGAGGACAAAGAGGCAGAGAAAGCCCTGGTCGTTGAAGTTAGTATAACACCGAGAATCACTCTTCGGTCTCCAGGAATTAAAGGCAGAAACCTATCAACGATCTCACCAGTTACCTTTTCCAATTTAAAAAAATAAGCTTTGGATTCAAAAACTAAAAGCATACTATCAATTTTTATATTTTTATATTGAATATGGGCACACACAGACTTTAAAAGAGATGAGTAAATTAAAGCACACTTACAACACAGAAGGGTTTATCACCAAACTGCTTTTTCTTCTAGGTAAATGACACAAACAAACAATCTGGTTCTCTTTCTCTCTCTCTCTCAATGTGTTTACACCTGAGTGTGAACAGCTGGAAAGATGATGTTTCCTCAATCATCTTCCAGATGTCACGGAGGGACTGCTGTTGATTGTTTTGACTGCTGCATTCGCTGTACGCACATTGTGGCTTGGTAGCTTTCGTTTTCTTTTCATCAAAATGGTCCCACGAGTGTATAATTGTTTAGCAAACCATTGCTTTTCATGTCTGAGCCAGGAAAGCATACAAGCTTGTATAGTAGTAAATCTGAGAACTTCTCTCTTACAGGAACGTTATGCTGAGAATGTCAATAATTGTGGTTTTATGTTACTACTGGTTGGAAGTAGTAGCTAACCACTTAGAGGTACGTTCCACAAAGTCTTGACTTTTCAAATCTGATGCTGTCGTTCAATTGTTGCTAAACCCAATTCATTACTGGACTATAAATTAACCCATGTCATTTCAGATGTCAAGCAACATATTTATGGGAGTAAATACCAGTGTTTTAGTTCTTTCTCTTTAAATGCCTGTTGCCTATGTGCTGCTAGTTTGACAAACCTTTTCAAGTAAAAAACGGACTCAGTGTTTTGCAAATGTGCTATTTGTTTTGTTACAGTGTTGGGAAACATTTGTAGGCGAGGATCTGTATAGGCTTGTGGTGATGGATTTTATCTTCTCACTCTTGGGATCCTTTTTTGGAGAGTTCATCCTAAGGTATGCTGTACTCTAGTCTCAAGGGTTTAAGTGAGGCAGGTTTTTGGACTTGAGACGAGATGTGATTAAAGGACATTATTTAGCATTTGCAATGTAATTAGATAAATATTATAGCTCTGGGATCCAAACTTCGACATCAGGTCAGGAAGCCATCTGGCACTATCTTTGCAGATTCTGTTTCCCGGAATTGCTGTTTTCTTCAGACCTTACTGCACAGAAGCTACAGATACTAGCCTTTCTGTGTCACTTTACAGGATAGGGTCATAACTGAATCAATATCCTGGATCAATGGCATCCATGGTCTGGGCCCGGGATCTGTTTATTCAAAGAATCAGTTTCTCAGAAAAAAATAATCCTATCATTTGATACAGTAATAATCCTTTCAGTTCACGCACAGTACTGTCCCTCAAATAGCCATGAAGTGAGTGAGTGACCAATTTTATTTGGCAGACTGTTGGCCAAAACACTGGGAGAAACTCCCTTCTGTTTTCGAATAATGCCATGGGATCCTTAACGTCTGCATGAACAGGCAAACAGGACCTTACTTTAACATGTCATCTGATCGAAGGCACCCCCAACATCACCTGAGCATCAGCCTAGATTATATGAGTTCAGTCTCAATGGGGCTTGAACCCACAACCCTCTTGACTCAGAGGTGGTTGATCCTCATAAACGATATCAATTTCTTTCATAATCTAAACAAAAAAATAGGGCTGAGGAAAGAGGAAGGAAGCTCTGTGCAACAAGCTGATTACCTTCCTGGCATGATAAGGTAGCTTTACCTACGAACATCACAGACGTGGCTGTTTAAATGTTTTCTCATTTAAGTTCACATATCAGCACCATGTTATTCTGAATCCAAACCTGCGGGTAAATCCACTTGGCTGATTAATTCGGAACCATTTCATGCAAGCATTTCGCTACTTATTGACACTGAGATACTGTTGCTTTGCGTATCTCCATCTACAAAACCAATTATACCTGAATTTAGAATTCCCGTGCAATGCCACCAATCCACACATCTGCTTAGTGAGGCAGAGCCGTGATGAGGCCAAACACAAATTCTTTATTGCGAGCAAGCGTGAGAGTTCATGATTTTCACAAGTGGGACAGTGAACAGGTAGCAAAAGGTAGTCGTTCATTTGGCAATTTAGCGCAGATATGCTGTAGGTTTAGAGACGGAAAGAGAAAATCACAGCGTCAAAGAAAGAGAGAGTGAGAGAGACAGAGAAAAGAATGAGAAAGTTAGAGAGAAAGCCTTGAGATAGATTTTTTTAAAAACAAAGTCTCGGGGATGGAATGAAAGACCCATTATCCACATTGTTCCATATCCTATTAGTACAGATTTTGTACTCTATGTATCAGAAATGCGATGATTTTTACAAATGTTTTTCAGTGTCATGGGGACTCATTGCTGCAAAAGACTTGGCGTTCCAGAATTTGACATTGCAAGGAATGTGCTGGGTTTAATCTATGCGCAAATTCTGGCATGGTAAGCGGCCTTAAACGATACCTTATCAAATGGAAGAAATATTTTTCGTATCTTTTGCCTGTAAATGTTTCATTATTTTGCTTTCAAAAGGCATGCTTGCTTAAAATGCTTCTTTTTTTTCCGTTTGAAACACCTTTTAGGATTGGAATGTTTTTTGCACCTCTCTTACCAGCAATACAGGTCATCAAGTTCTTTGTAATATTTCACGTTAAAAAGGTAAGACAACCATTCGGTTACAAATATATGTAATGCTATTTAACTGCAATGTTTACTGACTGGTTAAAGATTATAAATAACAGTGCTTTACCAGTTTTGCAGTACACTGCAGATATTTATGTCCGATTTAAGATCAGAGTATATTTTCAACACAGAAGAAAGCCTCTGCGTATTAAATACAACAGTAATTTGTTGGGCCATCAATATTGCGCCATCAATATAAAATAGTCACAAATAGGTCAAATAGGGAAGAAATTTCTTCACACAGAGAGTAGTGGGAATGTGGAACTTGCTACCACAAGGAGTTGTTGAGGCAAATAGCATAGATGTATTTAAGGGAAAGCTAAATGGGTACATGAGGGAGAAAGGAATTGAAGGTTATGCTTGAAGGCTTAGTTGAGGAAGAGCAGGAGGAGGCTCATGTGGAGCATAAACACTGGCATAGACCAGTTGGGCTGAATGGCCTGTTTCTGTGCTGTATATTCTAATATTTTCTAATGTATCGTTTAGTGTAGGTCCTGTAGCTCAGTGGTTAGAGCACTCGCCTTGCAAGTGAGTGACCTGGGTTCGATTCCTGGCAGTCCAAAACCTTGAGCAAGTTTCCTGACTCCACATACCTGATAATAATCCCTCAAGAAGAAAAAAAACCAATAATACACTGCTCACTTCAATCCACGACTGTTTGTGGTACGCTGCTGTGTGCAATTGGATCCGCGTTTCGCCCACAAATATGCAACCAATTCACTTCACAGTAAATAAATGGAATCTTGTTGTTGTTGTTGACCGTATATTCTGTGAAGTGCTTTGAGACATCTAAAAAAATGTGAAAAGCGCAATATCAAATGCAAAGATTATTATTATTATAATTTGTCCACAATCTCAATCCATAACCCTAATAAGCCTTTGTTGTTTTACAGAGAGATGCTAATTAATCCCTGTGAATTTGTGTTTAGGTTAGTCTAATGATGAACTGCCAGCCTCCTCGCAAGGTGTGGCGAGCTTCCCACATGACAACAATCTTTATCTTCCTGCTGCTCTTTCCTGGTTTCGTTGGTGTCCTTACCTTGTTGGGAATAGTTGTGTGGAAGTAAGAGCTCCAGAATTTTTAAAATCTAGTGCCACAGACCTGGCATTATTGACTTGTGCCCATGTCTTTCATTTGGAAAGTAATAAGAATGTTTCTCAGGGTTATTAATTATAAGACAAATTCAAGGTTAAAGACTCAGAATCACTACTTGTCAAATCCTTGTATCATTCAACAAACACATGCACTTATCTCCACTGATCAATACTATTTCAAGCTGTAGATTCCGTATTTGTCATGTTATTCATTTTCTGTATATTCATATTTCTTTTTCAACAGAAAAAAATCTTCTGAGACCTGTGGGCCCTTTAGAGGAGTGCGCGCACCCTATGAATCAATTTCCAGCTTTATTGACCGACTAGAAGAAAATTATTCTGAACTCACGTGGTTTGTATGGATATACAAAAATTTGTTAGAGAATTCATTGTTCTTCTTCCTCCTGTCAACGATGGTGCTGTAAGTATTGCCCACGTATTTCGTAGAACGCATTAACCCGGTGACAATCACAATCGAAAGATTAATTTTAACAAGTGCCACATTATGTTGTGGAGCACTGTAGCATATTGGTTAGAGCTCTTGCCTCGCAAGTGAGAGAACCTGCATTCAATTCCCAAGTTTTGCAGTGCGAAACGTTGGGCATGTTTCGTTACTCCACACACTTCTGTTTACCTAGCAGTAAGTAGGAACCCGGTTTTTAGTCGATTGGCAGATTGCTTTTCCAGAGGTAACAATCCCTTCCAAAAAAAATAATAATTTGGTCACTCAATCCACGTTTGTGGGACATTGCTGTGCGCAATTGGCTGCCGAGTTTCGCCCACAAAACATACAGTCAATTCACTTTACGGTATATTCTCTGAAGGGATTTGAGTGGTCTCAAAGACATGATAAGGCGCTATATCAAATGCAAGGATTATTATTATTAGTGCAGGCTGAAATATTCTGAACGTCTCGGGACAGCAGTGGAAGAGTGACATTTCCCAACTGCTCCGGACATCATTTTAGTTCCTGCCCGTTTTCACATCGCGAGCACAATCCCCAGAGATTGGCATTTATTTTGGCCATTGGTGTCACGGAATGTCTTCAATTCAACTCTCTTTCCTTCCTCTCTTTTAAATAGTGCTGCGATCTATCTGTACTTACAAATTATAGACGGACGGAGAGTGATGGTGGGACTCCTACAGGAGCAAATTGCTCATGTAAGTGTGAGATGCAGAGGGCCTCATTTCCTCACAGTATTTGTGGTTCTTTCTGTTGATTCTCATTTTATTGCTGCTTTCATTAGCGGTCAAGTTGGTGACCCCTTTTGGCAAGTTCTGCTTTAAACACATGCGGAATATCACCTCCCGATCAGGCAATTACCATAGGATCATCAAGGGCTAAATCTGACTCACTAATGGTTTGATCCCATTCTGGATAACAGTGCAAAGATTATCAAAATTGCACTTAGATTTTGGGGGAAAATGTTCCATTTTGGAAAGAAACAGCAGTCTCATGCCAAACGCGATGAGACGGCTGTTAAAATATGACTTGTGTGGACGATGTACAAAACCTAAAAGCTAATTTTACGGATTAAAATGTACTTTCACTCGTAGGAAGGAAAAGACAAAGCATTTCTGCTGGGTAAGCTCAGTGCATTACAAACCAGCAAGGAAGAGAGTGAGATTGAACCACGGAAATCAAGCCCTGAGGTTGGTAAACACATACACCTGTTAACCCTACAAACTCAGTGATTGAGTGGTTTTTTTTTTCTTCACAAATTTTTCCACCTTCCCTCCTCCTGTTCTGTTCCTCTCCTCCTTGCCTTTGAGTCCTTTGTTTCCTGCTAGGATATGATTCCACAGGTGTCAGATGCTAGCAACGAGGTAGATTCTCTTGTGTAAGCCTTTGCAGCCAAGGCCAATTATGTCCTCAACTAACAGTCAGGAGCCACTGGATATCCATCAGAGGTGTAAATGCTGCTTGATTTTCTCCTTCCTAGTCCAAGGGCACTGGGCCCCGTGTGCCACCCCAGCTGAGATCAGCTAACTCAGCACGAACCAAAGATCGAACCTTGGCCTTTTCCTGGTTCATATGGTTCAGTTGTCCATTGGATAAAACTCATTGAGCCATCGGGAGACTGACCTATTGAGTCCAACCAGCAAAATATCTAATTTCTTGTAAAGTATAATCAATTTTGAACGTAGAAAATAGTAACGAGGTATTTTTTTGTAAAGCTCTTTGAAATATTTCAGTATGTTAAGGCAACCTATCAAAAGCGAGTTATTATTTTACTAATTTACTTCTATGTAACTATAATAAGAATCCTTGCATTTGGTACAGCTCCTTTCACAAAAGGGAGGATGTCCCAAAGTGCTTCAGAGGATATACTGTAAAGTACAGTGACTGTGTTTTGTGGAGGCAAACAGCAACCAGTTTGTATGCACAGCAGTGTCCCACAAACAGTCATGAAGTGAATTACCAATTTTTATTTGGAGGATTGTTGGCCAAGATACTGGGAAAAACTCCCTTCTCTTGTTGAATAGCGCCACAGGATGTTAAAACGACCACATGAACAGACAGACAGGGCCTTAGTTTAACGTCTCACCCAAAGGACAACCCCTCCAACAATCCGTCATTGGGTGCTGCATTGTTGGAGGTGTTCAGACTGTANTTTTTTAGGTAGTATCTTTATTAGGAACACATTCATTTGGTTTGCTGTTTGTACTGAATATGGCAGTTTCCTCTTTTATAGAACCTTGGACAACTAACAGCAGAAAATGTTCCACCATAAGACATTATCTCTTCGCATTTCTGCTCTGAAAATTTCTACAGCTCTTCATATACGGAAGATCAGGCTATTCCCTCTCTCAGCAAGTTTTTCATCAGGCTTTTGAAATCAATTTCATGACACAGTCATCTCAATGAACTACCCCTCGCAAGACTTGAACTGCTTTCACTGTCTCACTTGATCACTGTTTTTCCATCAATTATCTTTCGTCATTTGGTGTCATCTTTGAGCTCAAGGGTGTGTTGTACCTGGAGTCGGGCTGATCCTTGGCACCACAATGTGAGTGAGTGGCATGTTGCAAATCAACATGTGGGAGGCGCGTGTGTGTGTGTGTGTGTTTGGGTGTGGGTGGGTGGGCAGGCCTTTTTGGTCTAGCACCTGGGGAGGTGTCATATGAAAGTACGACATCTCCCCAGCAGGAGAGGGGGTGGGGTGGGTGGGGAGAACGGGAGGATAGGTTAACCCTATCACTCTCTTGTGTGCCTCCTAATGTCCTGCTCTGAGCAAACGATGCAAATGGCCAGGAACAGACCTGCTTGCCCTCGGTTCACGAATGGGAGTAGGTCCAGGGGCGACGTGAGGAGGTGGGGGGAAAAATAACTTACAATGTGTTGAATTAAGGAAATTATGGCAGCTGATGAATTTGTCTTATCATATGTACGATAAAAAGAAAGTATCAAACTAATCTGTGCACCTATATGTTATGAATACCTCTAGTGGATAGCTCCAATTCCCCCCCACTCAAAAAAAAAAGGGACTTTTGACAGGTCTTTCATGATTGTAAAGGGTTCATTCCCATTTCGAAGGAGTGAAAATAGCACCGTCTACAGGTGAGATATTCTGACTAAATTATAAGAACTTCCGATTGAATTCCGGACGCCACATGGACCTTCGTTGTACAATCCCACCTGGGTACATTACTCTATTCTTACTAACGTAGGGTTCCAGAGTGTCCAAAATTTTGGACACAATCTCAACTTCAAAGCTGCTTGTCTGTTGACTGTAAAAGAATTCTCAGAGAAGCAAACTCTCTGAAAATTTAAGGCGTATTTAAGAATTTGCCAAATACTAAAAAAAATCCTTACCAGCATAGACTAGCTGGGTCGAATGCCCTGGTTCCATGCGGTATCGTTCTATATAAGAATTCTGGATGCTCCGAAATGCTGAGTTAGATTAAATCCAGCCCAAGGTGGGATTTTTACCCTATAGTTTCAGGGATGTGAAATTACAAGCCTGTGGACAAGTAACATTCATGGTTGTAGAATGTGAAGAGGTATTGTACGTCTGTATGTGTGAACAGAGTCACTGGTTCACCATTGCTACTCAATGCCTCTTTGGCGGCAGCTTTGCTTTGTTTCAGTCTCATTCTGCACGTAATCAACACACAGCCAAAACAATTCTATTCTCGATTGTTCCCTTCACATCCCTCAGAACTCTTCTTCTGCTATTTGAAGGAATTCAAGAGGTTACTTACCCTGAGTATTCTTTTCATTTCTAATGTCCTTCTTTATAATCTCTGGCCTGTCCAATCTGTACACCCCNTTTTTTGTAAGCTTGTCAATAAAAACACTATAACTTTAAATATAAAGCTTAGGTTTCTGTTTCAACTGTGTTTGTAACTATCCTTTGTTTGGAATTGAAACTAGCTTTTTTTTTGTCAACAGCCAGAGGCACCTCAATGATTATTCTCCATTCCTGTATTTTCCTATGTTTCGATGCTACCTGCGGGCTCTTTCCCTGATGAATAATTTGATGAAAGATTGATGCGCATTGATTTGAAGGTGGGGAAAAACAAAGCTTTATTTGCAACAGGAGAAAGGCTCACCTTATCATTTGGGTGACTGTTTGCAAAATGTCACAAGCCATTGTTTCAATTCCGCAGACTGAAAATGGGAGCTCAGTAGCTCGAGAATATCTCTCTCGTCATTGTTAAAATGATCTAGAAGTGCCTACCTCTGATTAGACAGGATAGAAACTATTCTATTCATTACCCTAATCCCAGTTTCTCTCGCTTGCTTCAACCACAAAGCTACAGGCAACAGATTACATTTGATGCAATTAACGACAGCCTTGTCAATGTTAAAGTGCTTTGTCAGACCTCAGCAAAACTCTAGAAGTGCCTAACTACGATCAGACAGTATCGAAACTAATCTGCTCATTACTCCCAATTTCTATTAAGGAAAATATGCACATGCTTTTCAATTTCTATCTGTCGTCCCTCGTTGAGTTTTACACATTAAAACCTCCTGTACCTGCTGTTTCTGCTACGACCATATTGATTTTGAGATACTTTGCCTTCCTAACATTCTTTTGCTTGCTTTTGATGTATCCGGAACGAAAAAGCGAAGGACAGGGAGGAAGATAGAAGATGGAATAAGTGAGAGAAGTAAAAGAGAAAAGAGGAGAGAGAGTGAAGACAAAGAAAGATAGCGAGAACATATCAACGCCACTTTTATATTATGCAAGATCTTACCGTGTTCATTCTATTTTCATTGTAATGCAGACGTGGAGCTATTTTTTCACCACTTCTCATTTTGTTTCAAAGTGACAAAAGCCCATTTTAAAGTCAATTTTTAACAATTTTCCCCATAAATACCTCGTTTTTCTTCTTTTGTGAAAGTTGAGCAGTTNAAAAAACGATAGACAGACATAGATAAATGGAGAGAGACAGACAGACAGACAGACAGACAGCAACTATTGAAATTCATATTCAATGCTTTGCAGAGATCAAAAACAAATGTTTCTTCAACAATTGAATGATTTTTGTCATTTATAATTTTTTATTGCTTTATTAGCCTCCTTCGTCATCACATTATGGAGCACCAGGAAGGTCAGCCTACCACAGGCGCAGTAAGTATCAATAAAAAAAATACGCTCTGTCCTTTTATAACTTCGAGGAGTATGACTTCTACAAGTAGCAGTTTCTCAGCAACGCAATACGAGAGTCTGTCAGGGGTCAAGGTTTGCCGGCTAAGATTTGCAAACCTGGTGCAGTTTGGATTCCAGTTGTTGTGTAATACACATTTAGAATCAGCGCGTTGTACCCTTGACAGTGCTTCCACCGGCCTGTATGATGTGATACATCTGAAAATGGAAAACACCAGTTATAGTCATGCGAGTGGCAGGAATCTGGTCGTGTGGTTTCATCAGTAAATGGTGAAAATAGATTGTTCAGTTGTTCCCAGTAGCCAGGTAAACACTACCAATGACAAATGAGAGAGAAATGTACAGAGCCGAAGAGCAATACTGGGGCCTAAAATGCGATATTGATATCAACAACAACAACCTGCATTTCTATAGGACTCTTCGTGTAAGGTAGTGTAAGTAAAACCAAGGGTACAATGCCCAATTGTAGCATTTCCAATGCAGAGGGGACGCAAGTATATCCTGCCCGCTCCATATTCACGAGAACGTTGTTCACTTATGTTTTCAAAATGATGCAAGTGCTTCTGCATCGAGCTTAACAGCTCTGTTTCTTCAAACTTTAAAGAGCAGAGAGCCTTCAGTGACTTCAAGAGGAGTAACAAAATACATCCAGGTATTCAATTTTCAATAGGTGGCTTGATCATGAAGAAACATCCCAGATTTTCCAATTTCTGTTTCCAACTATTAATCTGAGATCAAATGACTGATCTAACGAGTGTTGCTTGTGTTTTATATGTATATATATCAAATCAATAATTATTTGGCGGTTGCAAATGCCTGAACTTCGGAGGACTGCAACATAAAATAAAGATTCGGTGGAGAATTGAGATAGTTCGAATTATGTTGACAAAGCAGGAAGTTGCATTTTAAGAATCTTTGTATTCCTTTAAATTCAAAACAATATTAGAAACTTAAGAAAAATGTAAATTTTGCAGATGTATTTTGAATGATAGAAAAAATCTTGCAGTACTCACAGGTTTGGTAACATTAACTTGCTTTGAGTGAACATTTCCTAACTGAATCGTTGTTGGGTTTGGAATCTGCTATTTTGAGGAGCTGCACTGCGTTTGCTGTGTTATCTGTTTGGTGCATTTCCCTTATACAAAATATTTACACTAACATGTACGTGGGGAAGTAAATACTGCATTATTTATGTAAGGAATGGTGGTTCATTAACACCTTACACAATCCAGCTGTTGAATGATATTAATGTGGAAAGCAGAGGAGGTAAAAAGAATATGATTCTTTTTTCTTTCCCTCTAAGTTGACTTTTTAAGAATGGATTTCATCATTTGACCAACGTGGTGCCATTTTTCTCAGCTGGTTGAAACCCCCTTAATTCCTACATCTTCGCCCCTACATTATCATCAGGGTTGTGCCTCCACTGATGTTGCTTTCTGCTTTTCAAAGGAAGCGACTCTCTTTCATTAAAGGTTAATGTTTCAGATGAAACGCTTCATCAGAACACAAAGCGACACGCCTGCAATGCTAATTTACTTTCTCTGTCGAGTGCTGATTCAATAGTGTTTCTTGTTTTTATTTCAAATTCGCGTTTTCATTGATTTCTCTTTCACTCATTAGGACCCAAGAAGACTTCTTGAGTTTTTTTTTACTCAGTTTATTTTGTCTCCTTTTTTTTTCCACAGAAAAAACACACTGTTCTGATACTTGTGTTCAAACTTAATGCACCACTATCAGGAGAAAGAATACAGCGATAGCGCTCTGTGTGGGGGGAATGTTTAGTGTAATGCAGCCTGGAGCTACTGACCTCTAAACCTGTGGACGCACTCCCAAATCCGCCAAACGCTAATCCCTGTTTTAATCCCAACCTCACGGTCAGCAGCTAAACTGCAAAACCTCTTGGAAGCAACGAACAGCACCAGAGGTAGAGTCGTTAGCTGCGCATGCTTTGCCATCAGAACCGTCAGCACTGGCCGCACGAAGGTGAAGTGTCCATTAGTTACACGGCAGGTCACTGCTCCTTGGGGCACAATTGGTATTATTTCCCAAAGCTTTTAGCCCGTGGTTGAAAGCAGTCAGTGACAGGGGGAGCAGCATCTTGCATCAAAAACTTTTCTACTTTGCCCTTTGTTCTCTAGCGTTTCAAAATACATTGACATCGACTTTGCTCCCACAGTATCTCATGGAAACTCTACCATCAGCGATTACAGTGAAGAGTTGGATATGATCAATGATTTTGAAATGGACCGAGGTAATTCATATTCGTTTTAATAACGTAACCCCCGAACAAATTCATTTCTTTATAACAAAACTACGGAGCACAGCTTATTTGTAACTGGTACGACTGAATTATTACAACTTACAGTAGGACAAGTTTATTTATTTTGAGTTTACAGCCTAGATCAGTGAGAATAGGAGCTTTCTGCATTTGTAATTATTGGTAACAGTGGCTTTATACATTATTTTAAAATGTCTCGTCTCCAGTTCTAATATGAATTAAAAATCTGAATTGAAGACATGAATTCAACAAAACTCTGTGGTGTGACACATAGATACCAAGCATGAAAAGGAGAGAGGCGTCTTGAGACTTTCTACTTCACCATAGACAAAGGTTGCAGTTGTGACATGTCAGACTATTCGTGCAGACATCACAAGAAACGTTGGAATGCAGAAGGCCCTTTGGCCATTTTATTTTATCCTTTCACCCTATCGTCCACCTATCACAGCACCAAACTGTTTCTCAAATTAATCAAGTGTGCTGACCTCAGCTACCCTTCACAGCTACCTGTTCCCATCATTAATTACCCTCTTGTAAATAAATACTTCCTGGTGTCTGTCCTGAAATTGCCCTGGGCTCTCTTGTTCTGCTGCCTTGATGTATCTGAACGTATTATTCCAGTTTTACTTTCTCAACCCCAATCTCAGGTGACCTGTGTACCCTATAATGATTCTCTCTGGGACATCTCTTTTCAAGGCTGAAGAGGCCTGGCTTATCTAACCATCCAAATAGTTTGTGGTTGAAGTAGTCATGGTGCAGGCAGGGAATAGAGTGCCACTTTAGGCTGCTCTCACACAATAAGTGGTTTGCAAACCATGATCATTTTTATCTCTCAGTGAGTGACTTTAGCTTGTTTTCCTCTCTTACAGAACAACCACAAAATCACTCAGGTGTAAGAAATGGGGCTCCTAATGCTCTTGCACTGGTCTTATCTGCCAGGCAACAAGCAGAAGAGGAAATGGACATGGACTATTAACCACTCTCGTATATGAGCATCTGAATGTCACAAGATTTTCCCCTTCGTTGTTTTCAAGTTGTCTGCTGGTTTCAATAACAAATAATGCAAATACATTTTTATCCCATTTGAAAACCTTTCTCCTACTCCGAATTAATGCCTGAATGATGTTAGAAACCAGAATTAGACTCAGACGAAGTGTGTCTATTTTGTACCTAATGTAATTATAATGCAATGTCTCAGATTGTTTATTCCTAAAGAGATTATTTAAATTTATTTTAACAAAATAACATTTCAAAGATAACATGTAAAATTGCTTGAATAAAAATCTTTGAAATTTCTGAACAGGAAACTTGTCATTAATCTCCATTCGGTAAAGTTTTAGCGGTTTTACACAGATTTCCATACTGCACACCGTGAATGGAGTTGCAAATGTTATTCAGAGGGCTGTTGAATTCTGCACCGTGGCCAGTCTGTCTTGTTACAGCTATTTAAATCAAACATTCTTAGTCATTCCAGACTTATTTGCTGAAATATATAGAATGGCTGTTTGCAGATTGTACAATATACAAAAGATGTTCATCATCAAAGCACAAATACACTGTTATCACTGGCATCTCAATCACATTCAACAAAAATAAGTTTGGTACATATTTAACTAGCAGGATAGTAATCTTAGCAATTAATGACTTAAACAATAAAATACATTACTGGCTTCATCTTTATTGAATCAGAATCTTCTCAATTGCACATTCTGCTTGTAAGTCTTCTCGGTTAAGAGTAACGCAATAAGTTTACTAAAACATACAATATTCTCTGTAAATAATTTAAAGAAATTGACATTGCCTTTATCGAGAAACCTAATACAAAAGCAGTTGAAGAGAATCCCTTCAATCCTTATTCTGGTAAATAACCAATTAAGCACCAGTTACAGTAATTTTCCCCAGCAAACTACTTGCTCTTATGCAATGATAGTATTTTCCCTGCCTTCATCAGTGGATTGTAAACAGAACTAGGCTCCTAGTCACAGACCCATGGATTATTTATTCTGCAACTACAAAGTCATTCATAAGGAGTAAGCAGCAAAACTGGATACTTTACTGAGTTGTAAAAAAAATTAATACAGAACTGTCAATGTTTTATTGAAACGTAACCCTGAGGAAATCTTGATTAACGCAAGCAAAATGCATTCATCAGGCTGCAGCTTGTAAATTATTATTGCCTTAGTTAGAAACACAATAAATAAATGAAATAAAAATACATGTATTTGATGTTGCACCTTATCACATCAAAGAGTTTCACAGAATATACTGTAAAGTGAATTGACTATGTATTTTGTGGATGAAACGTGCCAGCCAATTGCATACAAGTGTTCCAGTCATGGATCAAATTGATCAAAATTGAGTGACCTGGACACGCTCGCTTATGACGCGAGCGTGATATCCACAACGCTACAAGACTCCACAGAATAAAAAGAATAATCATTTCCTGACAGATTAATAATGCTCCAAATTCTAAGTGTTATCAGAGCAACTATGTGGATCTTGACGCAAATGAGAGTACATACCCTGAACCTTTGTGCTTTGCAGTCAACACTGACTGTGCGAAAGTGTGTACGTGGCGATGTGTTCAGAATAGGAACGTGTTTTGCTAACTTCCTTTTATACAAAAGTAGCAATTTATGAATCAGCAAACCTAGTCATAGGTTAGCACCAGAATTCTGCAGCCCTGCTTATTAATCATTCAGGTAGGTAAAATTTACAGAACCAACCATTCTTATCAGCTTTGATCTTTCCGCCTATAAATTGTACTTTAACCGGGATCTGCAAATGTTGTTGCAACATAATCGGGGTGGAACTTACTGCTAAACTCAGTGATGTTGATGATTTGGGGATCCAGATGACACATTTCCACGTTATGAGCCCACCGGAGAATTATTTAAATGCAAAAAGGAAGAGTTATTGGACCTTAAAATGAGTCATGAATGCAGATTCCACCTAATCGTAGCCCGTAAGACCGTTTTGTCTTGAAGTTTAAGACTGGGTTGAGTTGTGAAAAGCTCTTGAATTGATTTTTTGATGGCATCACCCAATCTGGCACAGAGTCAAACAGACAAGAAGACTGCAAGTTTGATTCCTTTGTCTGTGCTGAGGAATATTGCCAATCAGCCGTGGAGATGGCTGTTATTTCAGCACCACAAGATTAGGGAATGGAAATTGCGAAAGGGAAAACCGTTAGTAAAAGAAAAATAACAGTTTAAAAAAAACTCAATTGTTTCAGGAAGTAATGTTACGCATTTTGGGACAGCAGACGAGAGGTGACACAGATACAAAAACACCCTTTTTGAGTCCATTGTGGAGAGAATTAGCAAAGGTTTAAAATCAACGTGCAACAAAATCCACTCGCTAGATTACAAACTGCTGCTAAACAAGGCAACAGTAATTTACAGAACAATGCAAATGTGTCTTAACCTGTTCAAAAAAACCTCATCATCCTTCATAGTATTAAAACGCAATTGAAGAGGCAGATATCAAACACCTGGTTTAATAAAGTACAATATTTAACCACTTAGGTCACGATCCCTACACCGTCAGACCACTAATGGTATTTTCTATAGTAACGTTTCGGGAGTGACACTGTTCCTGGAGAGTGTCAGTGATGTATGTACAATTGAGAATATTTTCATAGTAGCATTTTTCGTACGAGTCATTTACAGACCAGGCGACCACTTCAACCCCCCGGTCTGCCCATTGCTGAATGTAACTCCTGCAAATTAAAACGAAATGGAAGAGTTTAACCACAAAAATACCACTTTTTGAAACTATCTGTCGAAACATCCGTCCATGTGGGATGGAGTTCCAAAGGGTGTGTGAAGGGCAGAAAGGCTGAAGGCCTTTTTCCATTAAAAAAAGTTAAATTCTGTAATAAATTAAAATAAGTTAATAAGTCAATTTTTTTGTAACACTGTACTTACATTGATATATAACTCTTCTCCATTAAGAATGCAGAAATTCCACAGAGTTTCCACAAAATAGTGTGCAGTGACCAGTCTAGGATCAAATCCACTAACTGATACCAGTAGAGCCAAAAGCCACTAAAATGGGCTATCCCGGTCTTTGTGTGGCTCAGCCTCCAGGGTCTATGGGTGAGAGCAGTCACCACATTTTGGTCAGCGTGCCTCATCTGTAATAAGTAACAATTACAGCACGAATAAAATAATCACCACATTAAACGTTTTTGCCTCACTTATTGTTTTACGCCCAATAATCCTGTTCAACACACGCTCCAAAAATATCCAGTTCCGAAAATGTTTGCTTTGTTTCACGCAAGATAACTTCCACTATATGTAACATCAGAAAAAGAAATGCCCCTTTGCTGACGTGTAGAGCATTCCGTTACCTTGATTATGACCATTGGTTCAAAAGAACACACAATGCTTCTTCCGTAGAGCTCGGGAAACTCCCTGTACATCAGCTTCAGAGCCGCAGAGGACTAAAGAAGAAAATAGAGAGTAAATTTATTGACAAAAATAAAATGAGATAATGTTTAATCCCCTCCTTAGGGCACACAGACGTTATACAGTGAGTTGCAATAGAGGAGGGGAGATCAGACATGTTTAACATTTGCAAGTTTCTTCTGTAAGCTTTGTCTCAGTATTGTAGTGAATATCGTACTGTGTTATTCTAGAGATGATACTACTTTTCACACACAGTTAAAAAGATGAGGTATCAATGTTCTGTACTGTTTGTTGATTTTACTCCCCACTGCCTTGTTCCCCCACCCACCCACACACGCACCAATCCTGGTGCTTCTGAAGAAAACCCAGACATTGCTGACAAAATGTCAAAAAGATTTAAGAACACAAAGCAGTCAATCTCAATCAAAGGCATCATCACACAATTCACAAGTGATTTAAATGTGGCAAAAATGTAATAAATGATGTTCTTGCTTATTCCTTCCACATGGATAAATAAATTGCACTGCTGAGCAGACATTGCAGTAATTTGTTAACATTCACTGTGTAAATGGGACATGTTTCTGTTGACTTTAACATCAACACGAAGTAACATGTTCCTGCCCAGATTGTGGTGATTATTCATTCTATACTGAATAAATGTAATATATTTGTTGTTGAGGTGGTGGTGATGTCTATTTATTATTGGAATTTAATCAGTATGAAATCACTGTCATGCATATTGTATTTTTGTTTAAAGAACACTTAATAATGTTGATCCTGTATACAAACAACAATAATAATAATCCTTGCAATTTAATGTAGGGCCTTTCACATCAGGAGTTTATCTCAAAGTGCTTCACGGCATTTACTATACGGTTCAGGTGTATTTCGTCGGCAAAATAGCTAAATGTGTGTATGTATATACATGTGTGAATGTACGCACACACATTATGTTTGCTGAAAGCAACAATTTTCAAATAAGCAGCTCCTTACAGAACCAAATGAAATCCCTCTAGTACGGGAAGTATTAAAACTGAAATGTTTTCTGCATTGAATTGACAATCACTTCATTTCTGTGCTGCTGTTGGAGAAACAGTAATGCCTCGTACCTGACTTGCGTGACCTTTCACATCAAAAAAAATGGTCAAGTTGTATTTCAGACATTCCATGATAGCTTCCTTTAAAGTGGGGATTTTCTCATTTGGGAATATTTTGCTGCACAGAACAAATTACAAATAGTATTAGAAGCGCCAGGATTTAGAAAGTCACATTAATCCGAAACTGGTGCCTGCGATATGTCCCTCGCCCGCTCTGTCTCACCATTGATGGCCGAGCTTTCAGACACTGTGGCCCCACTTGCTCAAACTCCTTTCCAAGATCTCTGTCTTTGGCCCTCTTTCCCTGCTTTAAACCCTTCCTAAAATCCGATTCTTAAATCATTTTTTTAGGCAAAAATCTCACTGTCCTGCTTCCCCCTCTTCCAACCCTGTTTGGCAATCTGCACCATCTCTCAAAAGGCATTGTCCTATAAGAAAAGCCCAATGCAACTGTGTTGTGTTTCGTAAAGTATTGCTTAAGCTGACTGCAAGTCTAAAACAAATTGTGTTCCCTTTCCACCTATACAAGGGAAGTAGGCAAAGTGGGACATCGGGGTGCAAAGGGAACAGTTGTAACGGCATTTTAACAATACTTTCATCTCTAGAGGTTGTTCCTATTTCAACAATTCATTGGAAAATATATACAGGTTTGGGGGAGAATTTTTTTTTTGTGTCAACAGTTGTAATAGTGACCAGGGTCTGGGTAGATTCCAGTTACGTACTGCAGCTTGTGCTTCGCGGCTGGGTTAAGTTTCCGGATTTCTTCGAAGGTCCATCGATCCAGAGGACCTGTGCCATCAGTTGTTCGGTCAACATTATCATCGTGCATCAGAATAGGAACCCCATCCGCAGTGAACTCCACATCCAGCTCCACTCCAGTCGCTTTATTCTTTGCAGCCTAGACCAGAAGAGACAGGGTTGGTATCAGAATATTCCTTTGCTTGTACATGCAGTTCAACAGCCAAACAGAAAGCCTCTTTACCTTTAACTTTCCTGCAGATTATTGAATGGTTTCCAAGTTATATTATCAGCCAGTTGCCTAGGAAAAGGTTCATTGCCAGTGACCAAGGATAATGTTCACATTCTGAAAATGACTGTAGAAAATCCTTTGTATTGCTCGCACTTAAAGTAATGTAATGTAAATCAAATTGAATCAAATCAAAATTTAGCTCTGCACTTTCTTCAGTATCACTTTGGAATTAAATAATAGTTTGACACATCATTACTGTATTTATTCGGTGCAGGGACAGCAATACTTTATGTAACCGAACATAGAAAAGAGAGGNAAAAAAAGAAAGCTAAAAGAATATAAAACTAGACCAAAAGGGTGTTTAGGAAGAACTTCTTTACGCAGAGAGCGGTGAGAGCGTGGAACGACTGCACAAAGCATCAGCCTATTTAAGACGCAACCTGATGCATACTTGAAAAGGAAATAAAGAGGGGTTTAAGATTAGGAGGGTGGATGCTTCTGTATAAACACAGATATGAACCAGTTGGCCTGAACGAGCTCTTGAGTTCTCCTGTGCTGTAAATTTACATGTAATTCTGCGTGAAATTTGGTTGTTGACTCAATGTTAAACAGTACAAACTATTTCAAATGAAGTTACCAAGGGTTTGACTTTAGAATCTTAATGTTCCTGATTTGGGGTAAACATTGTGATCTCTTACGTAATAAAACCGCACACGAACTGGAGCTTTCTGCTCAGGAACACTGCAAGGCCAGTTATCTGAGGCAAACCGGTTACATGATTATGTATTTGTTTGACTGCAATTTGCTCATTTGTTTGACTGCAATTTGGGAACTTTACATGGATTACAGAAACAAAGCAATAGAAACCTATTCAGCCTGCAATCTGTACACCACTAGAGTCCCTCCAGCTGGCGTCTGAGTTCTGACCTGCTTGTGAAGCCGAGGGGATCGTGTGTCTGAGACGCCAAACAGGAAAGACATTAATGTAATACCATCTCATTGCTTGACTGCCAAGTACAACCAGTGCCACAAGTATGCTTGATGCCAATAACGTCAGTTGGCATCAGGGTGAAAAGCCTTGTGAAATAAAAGCCGATCACTTCTCCTGCTCGCAAGGTTATTTAAAACGTCACAATTCGTCTTTAAATGGACCACGGTTTTTCTCCGACGGAAATCTCTTTCATCCATTTAGCTGACCCGAATTCCTATATAGTGAACTAATCCATACCATGTTCTGTTCCTTCCTTTGAATCCACTTAAAGATCATCTCCGGGAGCTCAGTAGTTTAGATTTGAATTGCAGGGGTCGACTCAACCTTTGGCTTACCTTGTCCAAATTCAACGCAAATAGCACGATGTCTAAAAATGTTGTCTCGCAGAATGGGCTGAGGAGGTAAATGAGGGTCCCTGGGATACAAGTGACTCCAAGGATATTGGTCAAGTGTGGTCTCGCCTGACCAGCCACAGTGGCTCATCTACAATACTTAAGAGGTGTAAACATGGCTCGAACCCTGGAAGCTAAAGAGTGACTGCTTGGGTAGTTTTAGCCGTGAAAGGCGCTATACAAGTGTTATTTGTTGTTGTTCGTTGTTGGACAAATGCCCTTAAAATACTCCTGCACAGAACATGCCTCATCAGTTTGGGGGAAGTTGTCCTTTGTTACCCAAGAGCACCCCAACATTGACTATTTTGTTCACACTTTATGTAATATAACTCAAAATTTAGCTTTGCATTTTCTTCCGTATAACTTGGAAATCGAATAATAGTTTGACACATTATGATTATTATTATTGTATTTATTCTGTACAGGGCAGCAGCAGTACTTTTATACACAATAGCGTATAAAACTGAACATATTCAAGGTATTTAAGAAAAACAAAAGGAGTATAAAACCAGACCTAAAAGGGAGTTTAAGAGGAATATCCCAGAGCAAGGATTAGTGCCACTGGTGAACGCATTCCCTCAGCGATGACAAGTTTCAGGGTGTGAACTTCAGCGAGCTACCGCGTTAAACACGGTGCACAAAAACCTCAGCACGTCTTTCCTCGGAACTAAAACAAGTTGGAAATCTGAAATTGGAAATCTGACATCAAAACAGATGTCACATTCTCCAAGTCCGACATAAAATAAAACTCGTGTCAAGTCTCCTTTTTTTAAAAAAAACAAATCCGCGTCAGTAACATATGTTATGTTGCCACATGCGCAATACAGTAATAATAATCCTTGACAGATCGCCTTTTAGGTTGCGGGGTGGGTGCCTCAAAAAGCACTTTACGCCACAGGATTCGCTGCAAAGTGTGGTGACTGTCTGTGTACGTGTGTTTTGTGTGTAGGGATCTTGTATGGAACACATTTTTCTCTGTCTTTATCGTACTAATACTAATAATAATCCTTGCATCGCGTCGTTGAGACATCTCAAAGCGCTTCACAGAACGTACTGTGCGTTTTGTGGGCGAAACTCCTGCATATTCGGGTTTTCTCTGTGCGTGCGCGGAAAGAAAATCTCTAACCCTACAAGTTGGGAGAGCAAACCATGAGAGACAGACAGAGACACCCAGCGAGAGAGAGAGACAGAGAGAGACAGACAGAGACACCCAGCGAGCGAGAGAGACAGAGAGAGACAGACAGAGACACCCAGCGAGAGAGAGAGACAGAGAGACAGACAGAGAGAGACAGAGATACCCAGAGAGTGAGAGACAGAGAGAGAGAGACAGAGAGAGACAGACAGAGACACCCAGAGAGAGAGAGAGAGACAGAGAGAGAGAGAGAGAGAGAAACAGACAGACAGTGACAAGAGTCATCCAGAGAGTGAGACAGACAGAGAGACACAGACAGACAGTGAGGGAGACAGACAGAGTCAGAGAGATGATGCAAATGGCAGCCTAACACACATTAACAAGCGCTTGCATTTACACAGCCTCATCACCCCCACCATCACCATCACCCCCTCCCCCACCATCACCCCCTCCCCCACCATCACCCCCCCACCATCCCCCTCTCCCCACCATCACCCCCCACCATCCCCCTCTCCCCACCATCATCCCCCAACATCCCCCCCCCCACCATCACCCCTCCCACCATCACCCCCTCCCCCACCATCACCCCCCCCACCATCACCCCCCCCACCATCACCCCTCCCCCACCATCACCCCCTCCCCCACCATCACCATCACCCCCCCCACCATCATCACCCCCCACCATCACCCCCTCTCCCCACCATCACCCCCCCTCCCCCCACCATCACCCCCTCCCCACCATCACTCCTCTCCCCCCCCCCTCCCCCACCACCCCCCCACCCCCTTACCGTCCTGATGGCGCTCAGCGTGTTCTCCGGGGCGTCGAAGCCGCCGCCCCGGTGACCGATGACCGACAGGCGGCCGTCGGGGCGCAGCACCTGCCGGGCCTGGCCGAGGGGCACGGGCTGGTAGCGGCACAGGTGGAAGAGGAGGCCGAGGCCGAGCAGCAGAGCCGGGGCCCAGAGCGCGGCGTGGCTCGCGCTGCCGAGCCGCCGCCGCCGCCGCCACCACCACCACCGCCGCCACCACCAGCCGCCGCCGCGGCACCAGCCGAGCATCAGCACCGCCAACACCGACAGCGACAGCCCGGCCGCCAGGGCGCTCTCCATCGGGGGCGGGGCCTGGCCTGGCCCGGGGGGGGCGGGAACGAAGGCGGGGCCTGGCGGAGGGGGCGGGGTCGGAGGCGTGGCCTGGCCTAGCGGGGGGACGGGGCCTGGCGGAGGGGGCGGGACCGAAGGCGGGGCCTGACGGAGGGGGCGGGATCGGAGGCGGGGCCTGGCGGAGGAGTCGCCCGAGGCTCAAGTCGGTTGACGGGTCCCCACTCCCCACCCACCCCCCACTCACGTGACCAGTGCCCTCGGAGGTCGCCGACCTCGGAAGTGACGTCATCGAAGCCGCCGCCGGTTCAGCCAGGGAGGGCGCGCGAGCGAGCGAGCGAGGGAGGGGTGGCGCGGGCTCTGGTTGCCAGGTGACGGCCTGAGTATGGCGGCCGGCGGCGGAGAGTGGGGAGCGGGGGTGTTGTGGGGGCCGGGCGGGAGCTAGCGACCCCGGCCTCGCCCACAATAACAACAACCTCCCACCCCCATTCCTTCTGACAGTTGCTGCCGCGCATTCCCCCCCTCCCCCCACACGTCTCCCGCCCCGCCCCGCCCCGGGAGGCGGTTACGCTGTGTTTGTCTGGTCGTTAAGGAGCAAGAACGCCTTGTCGCTGTGCTAGGCCCCGCCCGTCAACGCACCTTCTCTCACCGCCCCCACCCACACACCCCCCCCACCCCCACCCGGCCTGACCTCAACCCCAACCCCACCCCCTGACCCCCCACTCGACGATTGGCGCAGTTAAAATAGCCTCTCGAATCCAAACGTAAGCATCTTGTTTTCTTGTGTGAAACCCCCATCCCCCCCCCCCCCCCCCCCACCGTCCCACCCCCTCCACACACACTCACACAAAAAAAAATTAAAAAAAGAAGAAATAATTACTTTGGTTATAAAATTGGCCCAAATATAGATTTCCAAATTAAGAGGCCGGCAAGTAAGAAGGCTTGGAAACGACCGTGATCACGAGCGACAGCCCTCAGCTGCGTACAACATTTTTGATGGTCCCAAACGTGTCGGAATTTGTGTTTCTGGATCAATTTGACGATCCGCAGACCGATAGCGCCTTCCGCTTGACCTGGCCACAACTGATACCGCAAATCCTGCAGTCAAGTCTCGGTGGTTCCGATTGGGTTCACTTTACCCGGTCGGAGCGCAAAGGAAATCGAATTCTTTCCAGTATTTTGAAACGTGTATCTGGGACGGCGACTCCGAAGCTCGCAAACGGTTTTATTTCTTTCTCCGTGCAGCCAGGGTCCGAATATTAAAGCGGATAGAATGGAAGAGTACGAGAATTTCCGCACAAGCCGTTTGGCCAGGATTCAGAATGAACTGGTGAAAAATGAGCCTTTACAATCAATTCCACAGAAAGGCATCTCCGTTATCCGGTTCCACGGTATTGCTGTTATGTCTCCTCTGGTATGATTTGCTTATTTTTGCCTCCCGAACAAAACCTTAAATGATAAATATGCTTTAACAAGTTTCATGGATAGAACCATTTTCAGAAGAATATTTTCTGAGAACTGCAGGGACAGTGAAATAATGTTTTTAAAAGAGGAAGTTGTCCTTTGTGTTTCTCTTTGTAATAAAGAAAGAAAACACTCTGTGGCAATTACTGTAAAATGTGTGTATTTTAAAGAAGCTCTAAAATTGGGATGAGTAACCACATCCACAATTTTTCTGTTGATTTATTTCGGCTTTACGAGCTCTTAATTACTCTGTGGCCACCTTTGTTTTCTGTTGAGTTTCAAATTTCACAACTGGGTTACCAACATAGAAACAGGAATAGGGTAATCAGTCCGTCAAGCCAGTTCTGAAGTCAGGTTCTTACAGGTATGTTAACTAAGTCTTTTCCTGTACCATGTTTGTATCCCACTTCAGAGAGCGGCTGATCAAAAATTGGAGTTGTTTCATCTAAGGTAAAGAATAGTACAGTTTTATGAAGTTTCATTCACCACTCAATGGCACGACACAATGGTTGCCCAACATTAGATCAGTGCCACAAAACATATCTATCAACTATGGAGTCCTGTAGCTCAGTGGTTAGAGCACTCGATTTGCAAGTGAGAGACCTGAGTTCAATTCCAGGCAGAGGGCGAAACCTTGGGCAAGTTTCCTTACTCCACACAGAGCCTAATAATAATCCCTCCAGAACCAAAAACAATAATAAATTGGTCATTTTCAATCTACGACTGTTTGTGGGACATTGCTGTGCGCAATTGGCTGCCGCGTTTGCCCACAAATATACAGTCAATTCACTTTACAGTATGTTCTGTGAAGCGCTTTGGGACGTCCTCCCGACGTGAAAAGCGCTATATCAAATGCAAGGATTATTATTATTATGTAGATCAGCAGTTGAGGAAAGACTAAAATAACCGATGAGTCTACGAAGCCAGCTATGAAGATTTATATTTTCATCAAGCTGATGTGTTTTTTACAGCTGCTCCAACATTTCTTTGCCTTCTATGAATATCGTTATGATGTATCCTAAGGTCACAATATGTTTTTAACAGAATCTTCAATTTGACAGATGTGTATTCCATAAACGTGTAGTTTATTGAACAGGCACAAACCTGTTATCTAATAATTAACTATAAGCTTTCATTTGCAGTATGAATAGCTGAGCTTCAATTGGTTATTTGATAGCTTAAAATTAGCTTTGAGTTACATGCCTTCCAACAAGTACAGAGAATGCACAGCAGTGCTAAATAGCCTGCCTTTGTTTCTGTTGACTTAGATTGCAGTAATTATAGTGAAGCGCAGATTTGTTGAAAACTCAGTGCTTAACATCAAGCTTGACTCAACTAATATTCTTCTTGCAGATGGGTGCTGAAAGGAAGCGGGAGATGCAGCAATACAGACAGAAGGCAATGGAATTGGAGCTCAGCTGGGAAAATACTAGAAAAAGTGCCTTACTCAACCGTGTACAAGAAATTATTGAAAACGTGCAGGTTTGCATTGCTTTTGCAACCCATTTATTTAGATTTTTTTTAAATGCCTAAGCTGGCCATTTGCAAGTCATCCAGAACAATGTTTAAAAACAAAGAGAAACTGCTCGTCTACATTTTAGAAATTCTACTTCTAAAACAAATAATGGTGCATGACATTCAAACATTGATAAATGCAATATTTCAAAGTTGCTCTTTTGCTCAACAGGTTGTTCTGATTTAGTAAAAAAAATATTTGATGTGGGTTTAAATTCCTTGATGAATGCGACTTATTAATTTGCAAATCAAAATCAAGGAAAGGATGCTGAAGCTAATATTCACAATTAGATGTAAATAAACTTTCAATAAATTCACCTGATGAAAATTCTATTTCTAAGAATTTGCCTAGGACATGCAGGATGAAAAGTATTGTGCAAACCTTTTGCCATTTTCCCTAGATTTATTTTAATCCATAAAGTTTTTACTTTTTTAACTAAAAATCTTAGTTTTGTTAAACAACTAAGAACATAAGACCAAGGTCCACCTAGTTCGCCTTCCACTTTCCTGGCAGCCGCATGCACATATGTCCCGAACTACCTATGCACTATATCCCATAATTTCCTAAAAGAAAACTATCTAATCTGTGTATGAAAGAATCAATACTTCCTGCTTCAACCGTCTCCCTGGGGAGCCTGTTCCACAGATTCACTATTTATTACTGAAATAGTGTTTGCGTAGGTTCGTTCTGAATTTCCCCCCCCTTCAATCGCAGGCCATGTCCTCTGATTTTACTATTGTGGACAAGTTGAAACAACAACATGATTGCATTTATAGAGCGCTTTTCACGTCGGGAGGACGTCCCAAGGCGCTGGGACAACCTGTCACGATCTTGTCTTGCCCCTATAGAATCTTAAAGACAGCAATCATGATGCTTCTCAATCTTCTCTTTTCCAGTGTGAACATGCTCAATTTACTTAGTCACTCCTCGTAGTAATAAAAGGACAAAAGTTTGGATAAAAAGTTATTAATGCAGTCATTAATTCAGCAATATCAACAAGGATTTCATAGAATGAAATCATAAACCCTCGCTGTGTATCATGGCTAAGCTTGCATAATTCTGTTATAAAATTATAACACGGCGCCTTGGATACAAAAGAGCAAAACATTACTTTCAGGATTTTGTGATGTAAACTACTAGTAATGATTGATGATACATTAAATGTTAGGTTCCATCTAATGAATTCTCTTGTCATTGATTACTTGAAGGGATTGCTTTCGGATTTAAGAAGGCATCATTAATAGATAGTGGTGTTTTTAATTTTTTTAAAAAGCTAACTGATGTTTTTGTCATTGCTAGCTATCAAAACTATTAAAAGTTTTATCACTCTTTAATGTTGCCTTTGGATCATTCGTCGGTATTCACTGCTTGTAGATTAGTTAAAATTTAACATTAATTGTTAAAATTATTAAAACCACTAAAAATTAGTTTTGTAAAAAAGTTTTTTTCAAGTTATTATATTAAAATGTTATAAAATGTAAGCAGAGGGACATTTGGCTCATCTTTTAAATGGGAAGTACAGCTAACATGAACACTATACATACTGAACTGATGGATGACCTGTCTTTTTATTCCAAAGGTACGGAAAGTGCCAAGTACTGTGTGTGTCAAAGACCCTGTCGATCTAGAAAAAACTGATGCAACAAATGGACTTACAACAGTGCACCATACAGACTATTTTTCAGCTCTTGAAACCCAGTCTAGCAAACAAGAGGGCCCCATGTTGTCAAATAAAACTGAGTTGATGCTAAATGACACAATCACTAATGCATCTGAACAAAGTGAATTCCTGAAATCCACTCAGAGTATCAAATCTGACAATGCTGTTTACACAAAATCATTCTCTTCCAATGGCACCAATATTGGTCTTTCTACCAATGTGAGCGCAAAAAAGGACGAATTAAAAATTGACGATCTTCCTCCTGGAAAGGAACCTCCTGATCACTATGCAATGAGTCTTCAGAATCTTCTCAGAAAGTCAAGAGAATATGTGGAGAGAGAACAACATCGACGCACTGGGAAAAATGCTTCCAAGGAAGGTACAAATGAGAGCCACTCAGACAAAGAAAATCAAGGTGTTAAAATCAATGACTGGGAAAGGGAAAGCATCAGAGTTTCCAACAGAAGTCGTAGTTCTAGTCCTGTGATTGTGGAAAAATCAACCAGTTTGAAGTCAGCTTCACAGATGCAAGTTCCCTCCATAACCAATGAAAGTTTTGAATTACACAATAAAATGACAGTTAATACCACCACTTCAACTTTGTGTGTTTCACCAAAAATAGACTTTCCAGTAAGATCAATAACAGCCTTCTCTCAAGAATCAGATGAAGAATGGATAAACAGCTCAGCATATGAACATGAGAGCAGTTTGTTCAAAAGTCTGATAGGATCCCATGCCAAATTACCCAACCCTGCCCCAAGCCGAAGCCCTAAAATGCACCAAAGACATTCTCGGACATTGGCCAATATTGTAATTAACCATCCAGTGAATGCCTATGAGCTAAGTCCAAAAGAAAAGCTCAGAGGAATAACTGGGACAGATCAAGGTATCAAAGATTTGAATGTCCTTGAAATAAGGAAAGCATTTCCAAATGAAATTTTGCCATCAGTTAACCAAGAAGCAATTGAAAGTAGTTGCGCCAAACCGCAAGATCTTTCAGAAGGTACAGTGAAGGCATTTGATGTGCAATCCGAAGGGAATCCTCAGTGTATGTATGCTGAGCCTTTTGGCAAATTCGAAGTAAATATGATCAGTAACTTAAATCCAATACCATTGAGAAACCAGATTTACAGAGAATCGTTTAATTTGGATAGCACTTCTTTACTTGTAGCTAAACAGAAGATCCAACTACTTGAACCTCAGATTGAACTTGATGTCAGCAACCAAAAGTCTAACACTGTGATTGAGAAGCCTAAGCAACGGTTACCAGTTGACCTTAACAAATCCTATGATGTTGAAAGTCCGTCACCCGTACTGCTGCAAAGCCAAAATATAAAGCGACAAATGGACTTATCAGTTTTATCTTCTGGAAGTGAAAATAATCTGGAAAACAGCAAGGAAACTAAAGCCAAACGTAAATTAGATCTGGATGTGTCAAAGGTCAAAGAAAACAAACCATTTGTTGCTATGACTATGGGCTCAAATAGTCAAGAGAAGAACTTGTGGATACAAGAGGAGAAACGTCAGAGAGATCATCTTGGCAGCAACAAACCTGAAAGATCTTTAAAAAGCCAAATTAATGGCGCAGGTAAGAATTGCAGCTATACTTTCAGATGCTCAGATGAGACTGCATAACTCATTAACCAAACCCCCACTCCCCACATTTCTTTGTTTAGATGAAGGACTGATCTCAAAACAGATGAAGGCTTTTGAAGAAATGCGGAAGCGATTGGAGCAGCAACACACGTTGCAGTTATCCTTATTAATTGCTGAACAAGAGAAGGAACAAGAAAAATTACGGCAGGTAGGGAGTTGTAGCAATAAGTAAACTCCAGGTTTTGAGTGAGGTTTGTTATAAAATGTAGACAGCTACTATTAAAAAAAGGAATATTTTATGATTTAAACTGTTTTACTGTTTCCTTTTCCAGGGTTGCTGGACTGCACCAAACCTGTGAATATTCTAAAATGATCCTTTTTTTTAACTCTTTAAATTGTGGGATTGCTTTGAATGTCAATACAGTTTACACTTACAAAGCGCTTTTCACGTCAGGAGCACGGCTCAAAGTGCTTGATAATTCTGGTTGGCACTGGAGCTGAGTGGGGTAAGGAGGGGAATGGACTGAAAGCAGGGTCAAATAGGTATGTTTCGAGGCATCAATAATGTTAATCTAATTCAAATGAGGAGCTATATTTAGGTCAAAAACTGGCCAGCAAAATAATTTTGTTTGTTCCCACTGGCCAACGAGACACAAATTACTGCGTAATTAGAATCATTTTATATTTATGTAATTTTTGTAAATAACTCAATCAAAATTTTCTACTGCATTTGATTCATTCCTCAACATCTTAATTTGCAGGAAATAGAAGAAAAGGAAAGACTATTCAGAGAATCGAAGGACTTTGTGGCAGACTCGCAGGGAAACTATTTCAATAAAGAAAGCTCCTTCGATTGGAAGAGAATAAGTGAAAACTGTTCCATGGAATCCAGAACCAATCGAGTAGACGGTGCGTAATGTAGTATTTCTCCTAGCATTGATAATTGGAGATTCAGAACACAAGTATCTGTCTTAAGACCAGAAATATTTTATATACCATGGAGCACCTATAGTAGCTATTTAGTTTTTTTTCAGTATTTTGTAATTTCAGTGAGAATTAACTTTTTTTGTTCTGATTTTTGTTCAGGGGTTATCAATAATTCAGCTATGCAGAGTTCCAGTTTGACCATGCCAGGCGCTGAATCTGTTTTCTATCGAAGAGGAACTATGACTGCTGAAATATCTGAGATACAGGCTCCCAGTTTTCTCATCAGATCGAAACCTGGATGGTCACAGGTGACTTTGCAGCTGTATACATTATTTTATAGAAGTAAACTCACTGATGAAATTCTCAAGTTGATAAAGAAAGTTCTAATGGACATTCCGGTGAAAAGGCTAGTAAAAATTTTCAGAAGTTCCATATTTAACTTTCTAATTAACTAAAATCATGTATGTAGTCGAGCTATTTTCTCCCTCCCAGAAACAACTGAACCATCACTTGTTTTTGTAAATAGCCCGTGGTGAATTGTGAGAAATGAAAACTTGAAATTTTGCTTAAACCCGCTAATTCATTTGTACAATGGTAGTGCTCTCACCTCTGGTTCAGAAGCCCCTTGTTGGGACTTTCAGCTCATATCTAATGCAGTATTGGGGAAATACTATACTGCACTGATTGTCAGAGGGACTTTAAACCCGAGGTCCCACTTTCCTGTCCGTACGTAATTCGAAAAGAAAACGGAGTTTCTGCAGATATCCTGGCCAACAGTCTCTCAGACACAAGAGGGAATTTATCATTCATCACTGTTCGTGGCACATGACATTAGCTGCTGTATTTGCCTTATTTCTTGCATCTTCAAGTTGTTAAGAATGATTACTTTGTGAAGGAAGAAATTCATTGTGTCGGGTCAAACCATCTTCTGTTCTATTTTCAATATTTGAGAAATAAATGTTGTATCTTTAGAGCTGTTTTGACCAAGTCTTTGAAGCTACATTGTTATTTCTGTGAAATATTTATTTTTCACTGTTATTTCTACTCCCATCTTATCTTGTGTTATTGCATTTAAGATAAATACACCAAGGTTCCAGCAGATGTTTGACAAAGTCACAGCTCTTGCAAAAGGATTCCTCACTCGCAAACTGCTGGAAACTGAAAAACTGAAGCAGCTTCGACAGACTGTAAAAGTGAGGAATTGACTAAAAATTGCTATGGATCTGGTGGGAATATTCTTCTTTACATTTGGGTTCACAGACAGGAACATGCATGATTATTGATTAAAAGTTGAAACAAAACTAGAATAAGGAGTAAATTGTCTTAGTTTCAGAATTATCTAGGTTTTTTAGCTGTCAAAAGTTTGCTCTCGTATCTATATAATACTTGGGTAGAAGTATGAAAATTCCAGAGGAAATGTATGTAAAAAAGGTTTTTTTTAAAAAAATCTGGAAGCTATAATAACATCAATTGGGGGAAGAGAGCTTTCAATTGGAAAGTTCAGAGATTGCAATGGATTGTAAATTTCCTTTTTTATGTTTGTAATTTCTTATATTTGCAACCAGCTTTGTTGATGGTTGAATGTAATAACTTACATCTGCAGTTATTTATTGCAGGATACCCTAGAATTTATGAATAACTTCCAAACAGAAGGACCTTTGAAAAGAAGTACTGTTTCATCTCAAGATGTTTCACTGCAGGAAAGAGTTTTTGCTCAGGTATTAAATCAAACTATTTTTCATGGGGCCAAATAACATAGATATAGATACTATGGATAACTATTTGACTTGTTTTCTTTCCCCAGTTACGAGCTGCCCTCTATGAGATTCATGACATCTTCATTGTGTTGAATCCCACTGAGAGAATGCAGATCCTGCAACATGATCGTGAAATTCGCAAAGAGAAACAGTTGAGGCAGATGGTAAATTTCAGTTATATTTGATATCTGAATGAAATGAGTGTGGTACATTGCTGTGATTAAAATACTGTTTTAGATTAGAAACAAAAAGGTTTTACCTTTACAAAAAGGTTCCAAGATATAGCATTTACCAGCTCGGATCCCAAACCCCTTATTATCCAGTGACCTGGGAAGTCTTTCTGATGGGAAGAGTGGTATACAAGTATAATTTGTTGTGTTAAACGTAAGGACAATTGAAGTATAAGCACATTACTAAATCAAGGTTTCCAAATTGGGTGGCAGAATGTGTCTCTTCATATTACTCTTGCAGAGCAGGATCTATGAAAGAAAATTAGAGCCCAGTCTACTCAGCCAAGCTCAGGCTGTTTCTTAAAGTAGATCATGAAAGGTTTCTCTGCAAAGTTCCCTGTAATGTACTTGTCTGGACTAATTTACTTGTGTTCGCAAAACATTTGTGATCTGGCAGCTCTCCTGATTCTTGGTTCTCTTTTTGACTTGGTGATGTTTGGAGCTATGTATTTGTGTTTGGGTTTGATTTGCTATATTTCTTAGCAGGGTTGTTTACTAAGGCATTCTTTAATAGGGAATCCATTAATATTCCTATCAACCTTCACCAAGTCCATTCCTGATTGGAGCAGAGTTTCTGGAGATTGTCCTGACATCCTTCAGGTTATCAGAAGACATTCCCATTTGCACAACAGTCAGTAAGAAATAATAATTAGACTGCATCATAATCTCTACTTACAGTTTTGTTTTAATATTTGTAGGAGAAGCGGAAAAGTCCTAAAGAAAGAGTATCCCTTTCTGCTGCTACACAGAAATCTTTAGACCGGAAAAGGCAGCTTAAGTAAGTGCAGCTATTGAACATTAGTAGCTATTAGTAGCTGAAATGCTGTACACTGTCTAGTGCCTTGGGACGTCCTCCGACGTGAAAGGCGCTATACAAATGTAATCTTCTTGTATTGGCTGGATATAATATTGAAGTCTTTTTTACAATTCAAATACTTAGTTGAAAATTGTTTTGCAGTTACAATAGCTTCCTATAGTTTTACAGTTGTAATATTCTTTATGGCTGTGAAATGCTATTCAAAATTCTTAATTGTGGAAAATAAATCTCTTATTGCACTAGTATATTAAGGGTTTTTATCTCGTCAGAGGTTTGATCAGTTTTGTCTTATCAAGGGCTGCTGAGATGGGAATAATCAATAAACGGAAGTTACAGGCAAGACAAAAGGTTTCTTCTCAAATCCGGTAAGGCCAGAAATAGACCATAACAAATTACATTTATATACAGCACCTTTCATGTTAAACAAATGATGTGAAGTGCTTTACGAAATGAGATGAATTAGAAATGAAAGTGATTGTTGTTATGGAGGGAAAAGGCAAAAACACCAATATAAAAGTTATTTAAAGTAAAATTACACATTTGCCTCACTCGTTATTTACAGAATTCTTCAGCCAAGTCAGGGGCAGAATGCCCCAACTCAAAGACCACTCCATAGACAGGGGTAAGACACAATGTTAATGTAATCTGCATTTTTGCATTATTTTGTATTTGTAGACATTTGAATTGTAGTGGAATTGCAGGATGCATCCCTCCAGGGAGAGAGTGAGCATTCCAACAATGTATCTCTGGCATTTTCTTGTGTAGGTGTGATTCATCGAATGTTCCGTTTGGTTTGGATATTCTTAATGACGATGATGGGTTTCCGCATGTGCCAGACACCTGGCTGACCGAAATAAAATTGCAGTGGTATTCAGTATTTGCAAAATATTAAGAGACATCTGCTGCAAAGGTCAATAAAAAGCAACATTTTGCATCACTCAGAATTTCAACCTGCTATACTTTAAAGGAATGATTGATCAGTAATAAATTCTTAGTAAAGCAAAAAGGTAGAAATGTCTCGAATGCTACTGTTTTTCATCCATAATTCTAAGAAATATTTTAAGTAGATTTTACATCCTCATTTTCTGTAACTTTCCTTTGAATAAAAATTACTGTATGTCTTCATTCTGACCTAGGCTCTTAGAACTTTACCGTATTTGCTTTCTGTGTCTGAGAGAAAATGCTTCCAGTATTGAAATATGAAGCAATGCAATTTTGGGGACAATATCAACAGCTGTCATTGAAAATACTGTATTCGTTTTTGGCTCATCGTTTTAGTGAGTACACGTGGACTAGTGCAACTGCGATGTCCAAATTTGAAACTGAGCATTAAACAGTTTCTTAATATCGTAGAAATAATGAATTGTTATGAAATAAGTGAATTTCTTTTTGTTTTAGTATTGCTTTAGGCAGCAGCATCTCTCATTCACAGTGTTTTGCTGCTCAATACGTTATTTCACTTTTCTAATATGTTGGAAAAACAGAACCAAAGTGATACCACATTTATTTATCTACAAAATAATTTAGCTTTGTGCCTAAGAATTTTATATATCCTCACCTCATGTAACAATTTTTTTATTTGACTAGAACCCAGCCTTCTAGGAAGGGGGTTGAGCAGAATAGAGAGAGGTTCACAGAAAGCAGATTTCCTAGGAAAGCTCTTCCAGGTGTGTTGACAAGCTATTGCTGCATATTTTACGAATGAATATCAGATATAAAATGTAAAAGACCATGACTCTAGGAGCTTGCACTAGAATGATTATTCATAGAAACGTTTCTGTTTGACCGTCTATGAGACAGAACTTGAATTTCATAATTCCTGTGTTTTATGATTTCCCAAGATTTTTTTATATTTGAATGGCCTTGTCCCCCACACCCTATGATCCCTCAGTTGGGAGAAACTGGTAGAGGCAGGGAGGGAGTAGAAAATATAACCATGTTGTATAGGCTTCAGACATTTTGTACCGGGGAAAAGAAGGAAGATTTGCAGAAATATTACATTTTGTAGCTTTCTAACAACTTACCGTGGCAGCAAGAATGTGAAAACAAGGCACGGTGGTTAGCTCCATGTGTGTACATAGAGAGGTTGTTTTACCCAAACTGAGATTACTTTGTGTTAGCGTAATGTGCCAATGTGTGCCGTTCCCTAGCACAGAGATTCAGAAATCCAAGAGAGCGTGACAGTTCCCTCAGCCCCCCTCCCCCCGCAAGGGAAACTAAAAGTTTTGTTGCTGCCAGGTTAATCTGTTATTTGTTTTTAACTTCGCTCCAAGGAAAACTGAGTTGCTAAGAGAAGAGTAGCCTCGGGAGAAAAGGTGTGGTACTATCCCTATGTTCCTATCGCTATACTATCCCAGCTTCCACAACTCGCCTTTCTTTTATGTTACTGGTTCTCAATATCTTCTCATGTTCTATTCTATTCTCGGCATTATCATTCTGTCTCAATGTTTTGATTTATTTTTGTAACCTTTTTATTAAAAAATCTCATTCCATATTCAGTACATTTTCCTCAAAATCAATCAGTTTAATCCACATATCTTTTCTTCTTTAGTATAGTAGACTTTAACAAATGACTTCTTATGTCGATTTTTAAATTTTTTTTTATTACAAACTATTAAATGTCTTCTGGTCTGTTAGTTATGTTACTCTTAACTGTAAGTGTTGACAGTTTACAAGTTAACCATGTTTCCATGCATGTCATGTCATATATTGCATGACTTTCTATATTTTAAATAATATTTGTTGACACTACCTGAAAGTATTCACTGCTGTTAAAAAAATAAATGCATTTTTCTGCATGAATGTTGACTAGAATAACAGTATGGCACAAACAATTAGATTTCTCTTTTCAGGATGTTATTTAACTGGGTCAGTGGAAATCTGTAGGCATAAAATAAAGTAATCCTTGCATTTGATATAGCGCTTTTCACGTCGGGAGGACGTCCCAAAGCGCTTCACAGAACACACTGTAAAGTGAATTGACTGTATATTTGTGGGCGAACGCGGCAGCCAATTGCACACAGCAATGTCCCACAAACAGTCGTAGATTGAAAATGACCAATTTATTATCGTTTTTGGTTTTGGAGGGATTATTATTAGGCTCTGTGTGGAGTAAGGAAACTTGCCCAAGGTTTCGCCCTCTGCCTGGAATTGAACTCAGGTCTCTCACTTGCAAAGCGAGTGCTCTGACCACTGAGCTACAGAACTCCACTGTTAAGATATATGCAAGGCCTAATATTTCTAAAGCAATCTGGTTAATAATTGGATTTATTATTGAATTTGTTCTTCCTCCCTAATCCATTTATTCTCCGTATGCAAATAAATGGGGCAATTATCCTTGCAGAGAAAGTGCTTTTAAGATGTTTAAGATTCTCAGGACAACAAATGGATTAGGTGAATGGAAAGGGTTTGCTTTGATGAAATTTGCTCTTAGTTTTACCTGTTCACTTTGTTTTTCAGCAAATTACTCTAGTGGAGGTAATGTTAAATCTAGATAAACGCAGTATTTTATAATACAAACTAGCTGTAGGAGAGCGAGCCAGTGAGAAATGGTAACTGTGTTTAGGTGTGTGGCACAAAAGTGAAGTCATCTGACAACTAGATGACCTTCTTGGCTTTCATTGCACATATTTTGCTTCGGTCTCCGTTCCATGCTGGCTCCAATATTGTGATATATAGCAGAATGGCTTGTAATAATAATCCCTCCAAAACCCCCAAAAAACAATAATAAATTGGTCATTTTCAATCTACGACTGTTTGTGGGACATTGCTGTGCGCAATTGGCTGCCACGTTCGCCCACAAATATACAGTCAGTTTACTTTACAGTGTCTTCTGTGAAGCGCTTTGGGACGTCCTCCCGACGTGAAAATCACTATATCCAATGCAAGTATTATTATTATTGTGTTATATTGTAATCTCTGGAAAACTTGAGATTTCTTTTGTGAGGTTGATGGCCTGTTGAACTACGTTCAAAGAATGAGAAAGACTTTGTTATAAATGGATGTTGAGAATTGAGAAAGACCCAACTGTATTGATGGAATCAAATGTTAAAGTGATATGTTTTTAACATGTTTGTGTTCTTTGAAGGAGTATGTCCAGGAAGAGTACTGAACACAAAATAAAACGATATGACAGTCTGAGGAAGCAGCACTCCATAGGATGAATGGTGCAGCATGGTTGCCTGATGCCAGTAAACAAAGCAGCGTTTCATTAACAACTCCACAAAATATATTGCATCATTAACATGTTATTCTAATAAGCAATCCCATTTAAACTGTTGAAGTGTCAAACTTTTTCAAGTTCTTGTATAAGTATCAATTACTCCACCTGTACACTTTCCAAATTACCTGCGGGCATGCTTTTCATCAATGTTGGATCTGTGCCAGCTTCATAGAGCAACGATTGCCCAGCCTTGCTCTAGTTTTATGAGAGTGGAGAACAGTTATTGGAAACTGTAGAAATCAAGATCTTAGCACTATCTTAACCATATGTAGTGTCTTGATTATTGGCTGCAAACTTAAAAATTCCAAAGTTGGTTGATTTTGCTCTGATAAATGTAGAATGATTGATCAGTTCGTGTTCCAGGCTTAATGTGTAATATACAGATATTACAAGTAGGAATATAGTCTTTTTTGGAAAAAAATGGAATGTATTAAAAGTGTTTACTGCAAATCTGTTCATGTTTGTCCAAAAATGAATATATTTATTTTACCTTAACCTATTACAGTATGCACTTTTCAATGCATATCTGTTTTGTTGTTAAATATCTACCGTACATTTTCAACTCCCTAAAGTTCAAAAGGGCTTCAATTGGAAATGTGCAAGTTTCCCAGTAAGTGTAAATGCAATTTGGGTTTTATTTACATTTTATAAAATGTCATTACTTTTTTTTAACCACTTAAGTTATTTTTTTTACAACATTTTGTTGATATATCCCTCATGTTGTGCATGAATCAGAATAAACCTTTATTTAAATTGAACTGAGTTGCAAAAGCTCCTTTGTCATTGTATCCATTCTCTTCAACCGTGTCTTCATCTCCCCTCTCGACTCTCTACCCCCTCCTCGCTCCCTCCCTTCCCTCCCCTCACCCTGACCAGTTCCCCCCAATGCTCGGGTCCCGACCCAACTGTCCAGCGCCTTGGGACGTCCTCCCGACGTGAACGGCGCTCAATAAATGCAATCATGTTGTGTTGTTATCCTGTGCACTCTTAATATTGTAGCTATAAATTCAGGGTTGGAAGATGCACATTTCCAGTGCAGTCTGTCCGAGCGATGGGATAGGATAGGAAACAGTTAAGGAACGTGATTCACACTTCGCTGTTGGCAAATTGCACGTAAAGAGTAGACTCAAACGGGAGTGGGGGAGGAGGTCTGGTCCAGTTGGTGCATTGCGTTTCGCCCACAAAATATACAGTCAATTCACTTTGCAGTGTATCCTGTGAAGCGCTTTGAGACGTCTGGACGTGACGAGGCGCTGTGTCGAGTGGTAGGACTGTTATTGTTATTCACTTCACGGCGGTTTACAGGGCTTCGGGTCGGTCGGTGCCGCGTTTGCCCTCAAAAGACGCAGTCGCTGTTTACCGTAACATTCGACGTAGCGGCTTATGGTGCCTTTGTGGAGTCCTGTAGCTCAGTGGTTAGAGCACTCGCTTTGCAAGTGAGAGACCTGAGTTCAATTCCAGGCAGAGGGCCAAACCTTGGGCAAGTTTCCTTACTCCACACAGAGCCTAATAATAATCCCTCCAGAACCAAAAACAATAATAAATTGGTCATTTTCAATCTACGACTGTTTGTGGGACATTGCTGTGCGCAATTGGCTGCCGCGTTCACCCACAAATATACAGTCAATTCACTTTACAGTGTGTTCTGTGAAGCGCTTTGGGACGTCCTCCCGACGTGAAAAGCGCTATATCAAATGCAAAGTTTATTATTATTATTATTATTATTTGAGAGGCGTCTCAACCGCAAGGACCGCCCATCAGCCATTATTCACGATTGATGGTGAATGTTGGGACTGCGACCTGTGCAGAGCGGCTCTGTGTGGGTGTGGGTGTGTGTGGGTGGAAGGGGGGTCGGCGCATGCGCGGCCGGTGACTCCGCCCCCAACGTCAACACGCGCGGGGGGGGGGAGGGGGGGTTTCCACGGACACGGTCGGCGGGTCACGTGACGTGACCTGACGCGGGAGGTCAGAGGGCACAGCAGCCGGAGTCAGGTGACGGGATGGCAAGATGGCTGCCGTTCAGTGGTGAGAGGGCCGGGGCCGGGGCCTGGGCTGAGGGATTACCAGGAGCCACAGCGGTTGTTTTTTTTGTTTTGCTTTACGCACGGGGCGCAGCCGCAGCACATGGCGGGACTGACTCTCTCCCCCCTCCCCCTCCCCCGGAGCCGGCCTCTCCGGTGCAGACTCCAGGCTCTCCCCTGCCCTGTGATACCGAGGGCCTTTGTCCTGACGACTTCCCCCTATTCCCTGGAATGAGCAACAACGAATCAGCCCCTGACACTGACTTCCTCCTTACACTGTGTGCTGCCCCCCCCCCCCCCCCCCATTGAAGGGGTGTAGTTGTGTGTGTGTGTGTGTGTGTGGTGGGTGTAGGGGCATTAGAAAGTCCTATTAACACGGACGCAGTCACTTATTTTTTTCCTCTTTCGATGCACCAATTGTGGGCGTTTCGCCCTCAAATTATACAGTCCGTTCGCTGTACAGTATGTTCTGCGAAACGCTTTGAAGACGTCTCGGGGACGTGATCGGGCGCTGCATCTAAACGCAGGGATTGTTATGATTGTTGTTGTTGTTGTTATTGCATTGAGTAGCAATAGCGGTCCTCCCGTTTAATTCCTGCTGATACAATGCCTTATCAAGTCGTCAAAATGTCTTGGAGCGCTTCACGGGATTTAAAATATAAGCAGCAGACAGTCGCTATAACCCGAGCCCAAATCAGGGTATGGTAGTTTTTTTGGAGTATTAAAAGGAGACATTTTCAGGGTCGCACAGAGTCTACATCGACGGATTGAGGCATTTAACTGACTGGGCTGTCGCAGAGAAATATTGGTGCCATCGAAATGTTCAGCTGGTGAAGTCTGCATGATAATGAAGGGGTATGAATAATAAAGTAGCTGTGTTGAGGACAACATTTTAAATTGGCTGCAAATCTTGATTATGTTGAAGTGTAATTGGTGTCTAGGTTTATATCTTTATTTTATTCCAAAGGCATTCCAGATGCAGGAATTACAAAGCCGAGCTGGAAGCATGTCGCTTCGAGGTTATCCCTGTGGAGTTTGGGGACTTCCATCCTCTGAAACTTATTACTGTAAGTTTAAAAGATGTACAGCTAACCTTGTGTCTTTTGTCAATCCAACAGCAAACGTTTTTGTTTTTTAAAAAGTAAATCAATTAGTCCTCTTAAAATCTGTAATTTGTTATAGGTTAACATCCTAACCAACAAACATGTACACTTGTCATACATGTTTCCTGCCCTGCCATTAATGATCTGTCCCAGTAGTAATTGCCACAGGCTTCCTTCTAAACTTACCTCTTCAATAATATTGTGTTAGTAGGGTTGTAATTGGAGTTTGCTTGAAAAATGCAACATGAATATTTGAACAGTGCACCCTATCAAGCCCACAAATGCATGTACCATTTAATGTACATTTTCTTTTGTATATGAAAACTGTCAATCTTGTGTTGCTCGGAGTACCAGCATCTATGGCTTTTCCATTTGCTTCTGCCTTCAAGTTACAAATCAACATAACAGCAGTTGTCTTCATACTTTAACTGCATTATGGAGTTCACCGTGACCTTATTCAGTTGTTTCCTCCTCTGGCTGTAACTCCTGGCTTAGCAAGTGGCTTGTTTATGCAATGACATATTCACGACAGATAATTCCAATGAATAATTTATTTGGTTATCTTTTGCAGGTCACTGACTCAAAGACTAAGAAGGTTGGCCGCAAAGGAAGTACCTCCTCTACCTCCTCGTCCTCCTCAAGTTCGATGTTGGACCCTTTGAGCAGTTTGCTAGATGGCAGTGACCCTCTGTCATTGTTTGCAGCAACAGCTGATCCTCTGTCATGTGCTTCATCCAACACAACCGGGAAAAACAGCATCAATATGGTATTTTTAAAAAAAATCATACAGGTGCCATAACAGTTTGGTTTCAATTTTGTTTAAAGGGACCTGGACTGACACACCTGAGTGTAGGACAACAACAAAAGTTGAAAAGAGCGGGAGAGAAAATGAAGAGTTCAGAAGTATTGGTGACATGATGTCAAGCTTAGATTTTCAAAATGTGTGGGTTATAGGAGGAAGGGAGATGGGTTGATTGTAATTCCACACTTTTAGATTGGCTTGTTCGATAAGATGCTGCAGATTAAAGGGGTATTGTTGCTCATTTGTTTTCTGGTGGAGGTCATCAAAATTAAGAAAGGAATTGTCTGTGATTTTTGAAGCACCATAGCTTGTTGTCAACCCTCGTTTGTTTTATCTCACAAAGGATCTTGGTAAAAAGAAACGTGAACGAGAAGAGGAGACGGGAGTAGGAAGTGACTTTGAACCATGGTGTGGGAAGCGCGGAGATATCCTTGCACGATACACGACTACAGAAAAGCTGTCCATAGTAAGAGAAATATGGGGGAAAATCTTTTGATTTGCTATAATGTCCTGTAGCTCAGCGGTTAGAGCACTCGCCTTGCAAGTGAGACACCTGGGTTCAATTCCAGGCAGGCGAAACCATGGGCAAGTTTCCTTACTCCACACTATATATTCATGTTAAGAATGCAGAGACTAATTTATATTTCCATAAAATGCACTCACATCAATTGTTAGTTCCAACAATGCTGAGGACTCAAGGAGCGCTATTTAATTCTATGTCCCTTTTTTTTCCGCGGGAGGGTGCCAACACTTGTTTTGTGGCCCAATTTTTCACATAGCCTCTTAAGGGTTACATTTGTCAAACAATTAAAGTAAAGACAAGCTTTAATTTTTGCAGAAAAAAACCTTTGTGATCTCGAATATAGTGAATGTGCTGTGAAAAATACTGATATTGCAATTGTTTTGTTTGTTAAAATAAGATAATGTTTCTTGTCTAATCTCATGCTTTTGCTTTTTACTCCCCCATTATGTTTTCTTCTTTCCCTAACAGAACCTGTTTATGGGCTCAGAAAAAGGTAAGCCTAATGAGATTAATATTCAGTATATATACTATAGTGAAAATTGTTGAATTCTTTAAGCTTTCTGCAAACTTCCCTGGTTTCGATGTAACCAAAGTATCCTTTGATTTATTTACTCTGCAGGTAAAGCCACAAGTCCTGGGTCTGCTGTTTCTGAAAAAGTAAGGAATCGATTAGAAGAATTGGATGATCTAGAAGAGGTAAAAAGAAATTCTCACATTTATAAAAACAAAACACAGTGGTTCAAAGATAAGATATTAGAGAGGGTTAAATATGTTTTTGGCTGTGTGTTTGCATTTGATAATTGCTACCATTTTATAACTTAAATCTATGGACATCTACGACACTGGCCATTCAACCATTATATTTGGTATTGGGTTTTGAATGATCTTCCAATGAAGCAATCTATCCACACACCGCTTTCCTGCTCTTTCCCGGCATCCTTTAATATTCTTCCTCTGCATATTACCCCTTGAGGCCATTGTGATAGATTCTGCAGTTGTTCCTTTCCTGCCTCTGCTATTTACAGCTTTCATAACCTAGAATAATGTGTTTACAAAATTACAGAATCTATGGTTACCAGCAAGAATAAAACCCCTGCCACTGTAGTTTTTGCTGCTTACAGAAAAAGCTAACTTATTGCACTCCAGTCTTTGTAATGCAGTTTGTCACTATCTGAAGGTTCAATAAAGGTTACAGCTATGGATCGCAAATAAAAGCTGACCAAATTGTTTCACTTGAATTGAAACGTTAAATGTCACTAGCTGAATAGATTTCATTTGAAATTGCTGATCAATTGTTGACTGACACTTGCAATAGACTTTAATAAGTAATGTCGGCAGGCAATAAAACAGAAACAATACTCTGTTCCATCATAAAACGCAAGGCTATTATTTATTTCTACCTGAATAGAATAAAATGAATCTTATTTCAAAAGTGTTTGTTGAGGGCTACAGTAAAACAATAGGTATAATGGAAATGCCCTCCAGTGATTATAACCCAGCACTTGAGCGCAATGAATATTTAATGGTCAAGCAGTTCTACTGACTATTCCATCCTCACATAGAAAATACATAACCCCCTGAGAAATTGGTCTGATTTGCGGACAAGATTGGGTGAATAACAAATGAGCTTTTTTTCACATCAGTGTGTCCACATTTAATCTAGACAGATTAAATTTAGACAGATTCACATTTAGTAGTTCATTGAAGCTAGCCTCTCATTTCTGCTTTTCCCTGAAGGAAATTGTTTTAACTCTTTCAACCGTTTGATAATTTAGTGTTTTATAATTTCCTATTGTTGTTCTCAGTTTACAGGCATTTTAGCATAACATGTATTTCCTAATTTGCCAATGATAGGCAGTAGTGCATGGAGTTACACTGTTCTCCTGAGAACCAAATTTTGTTCCCGTTATCTATTAATTGATATCCATCTATTCCCTAGGGGTCCCAGAAAGAGCTTTTGAATTTGACGCAACAGGATTATATAAACAGGATCGAGGAACAGAACCAGTCGCTGAAAGACGCATGGGCTACAGATCAAAAAGTGAAAGCGTTAAAAATAGTTATTCAGGTCAGTTTTACCCAATTATTTTCAAGCAGATTTTGATTTTTTTTTGCTTGCCAGCTTCCTTTGCGTTTTGCATCGTTTAAAATCAAAATCCAGCGCAGCCTATTATAGTGTATATAGTGCAAATTTGGTTAAATCCATTGCACTGTGGACTCTGTTCACTTCCAGCCGTAAGCCGGCTTTTCGCGATGCCCAGTTCATGAGTTCACCGTCCGTCACTTTCTGCTTTGCTGTGAATGAAGGGGTCGCAATGAGACGTCTTGTAAAGTACTTCAATCAAAAAACAAGCTACTGTTTTGATTCTTATTATGTGAAACATCCCTGAGGGGTCTAAAGTTGGCATGTTTTTTAAAACTGAACTTAATTCCTATTTTCAGTGTTCAAAGCTGCTCTCCGATACCAGTGTGATTCAGTTTTACCCAAGCAAGTTTGTTCTGATCACTGATATATTGGATACCTTCGGTAAGGACAGTTATCAGCATTTTATCTGTAGGAACTGCTTTCTTGTATTGCAAGGTCATGTATAGTTTTAAAAGGTGAACATACATTCTGAGCTATGTAAGGAGGATTGAAAAACCTATAATACGAACTATTATATTTTGTTGTTGTGGTTAGAAATGTTTCAATATCTCCACGTAATTCAACTTCATGTCTATTCCATTCACTCACTGTAAACGTGTACATACTCTTTAGTGCTGTTGAAAGAATATATTTGTAAATTAGCTTGTGTAATCATTAACCCTACCAATTTAGGCCTGGTTTATACTGCAGATGACATGACAAACTGCCACAATAAATGCAGTCTGAATTGACGCTGAGCTGGAACCCAGTTGCTGAGCTCACCCTGAGTATACGGTTTCAGCAGCAATTTGATTGTAACACTGCAGTATAAATGGGATGGTCATAGATCCATTTAGGTTCCACTCAGAAATGGCCCATTAATAATTCTTGGGTAGTTCATCAGTCGTATTAACACTTTCTGATTGCGTATAGATCTCTCCACAGGGCTGGTCAATGAGATTAGCAGCAGGAAGTGTAAATTGGACTTCCACTTTTAATTGATTCCATGCAGGAGGGAAGCAATATTGTTTCCCCTTTGGGCACGAGATATTCTCTTGGATAAAGTTCTACGGCGGTCTGTCACTCGTGACTGATCGCACCGAAAAATATAACTTGCGTTTAACTTGCATTCACCACAAGGTGGAGCCTGATCGGGCTGCCACCTTGATATCTTCGGTTTGTTTCCAAATCACCCATTACTCAGTGACTGTTCCGGTGTAAATCCATGTGAGACCCTGACCAGACACCGCCATTCATTATTATTAAGTGGTTTCAATTTTTTTTTGAAGAATCACAGAGAGATTGGAGAACAAAGCTATTTGGACGCGCCTTATTTTAGAGGTTCCTTTCCAGTGATCATCTGCAGGAGATGAGACACTTATCATCTTCGTTGAGATTTGCTAGTCATATGTTAAGGAATGATTTGTGATCAAAGACCTTTTGCTCATTGGAGAGGCGCTGTCAGCTTGCTTTATCACCAGTGCCTGTAGAAAACTGATCATAACCAGAATGAAAGCTACATGTGGCAATGTGCAATGTTATTTTAAAAACTGGCTTCCAGTCAAGGTATTTGGATGACTATTTTTAACCACTCAAACATCACTCCTGTCTTTTTCCCGTGGTGGGAAGATAGCTGAATACTTTAAATTTGTAGCCTTGAAATCACTCCTGATTTCGACCAACATGGAATGTCTTTAAACTGAACTGTATATGTGTGAAAAAATTCATTTCTGTACGCAAAATAATTACTTTGGAAATTGGATAATTGACCTGATCAGCATTTGTGTTGAGTATTCCGTAATGAAGAATGATCGAACTGTGACAATGTAGTGTTCTGTCTGCCCACTCTTATAAAATGTTGTAGACCATTGTTTTCAAAAATGAAATATGTACCACATTTTGCTTGCAGGTAAACTAGTTTATGAAAGAATTTTGTCCATGTGTGCAAGTCGGATTTCTGTTCCTGGAGCCTCATTACCAGGTAATGTGAAAGAATTGAATGCTCAGGGCAGATTTGGTGGAAACCAGTCTGCAATATTTAATGGTGGTAGCTGAACAGATACCTGGAAGCTTTCTTCTGTTTTTTCATCTCAGCTGAAGAATATTGTGTTGCAAGAGAATTTTTTATTTTTAAAAAAAAAAGAAACATGAAAACTAATGGCCAGAAACAAAAGCTTGAACAAAGTTTATGAAGTTCAAATATCTCAAAGCACTTTTCAAATAAATATTGTCAAGTGTTGTGACTTTTTGTTGGGAGCTATCTGTTGGAAAAATAGATTTTGTTATGATTAACATTTTTGTTTTGCATTTTGTTACTTGCTGATGACTCGGGCTTCCTTAAAATCTGGCTTTTTAACCATTTGTTATGCAGATAACTTCAGTCCAGATGAAGTGAATGAAACGGCAAAGGAAACTTGTCTGAATTGGTTCTTCAAGATCGCATCAATCAGAGAGCTCATTTCCAGATTGTATCCTAAAACACAAAATCAGAGCTAACATTCTTCTTCACAGATATAGAATATAATCTGAATGTTTGACTATCTGAAATACCGCAACAGCATTTCTGTGGAGGTGTTTCTTGTAACAAAATACAAGTGTTTGCCTTAATTTTGTTTGCAGTTATGTGGAGGTGGCAATACTAAAATGTAATAAATTCCTTTCCAAGGTGTGAGTATGCAATTCATTAACCCAGAATGTCAAATGTTTGTTTCATAAAGTCTTGTGGTTTTTTTAATGCATTTTAGTACATTATTTTAATAATGTACAGATGTAATCTATTTGGTTCGGATATTTCAATGTATCAAAGCAGATTTAATAACTGACTATTTTGTTATTTAAGGAGAAAGTGCTCATAAATTTATCCTTCAAATGATCTGAATGTAAAATATTCTTATTTGATAGTGGTATCTCCGAGACTCTTCCTCGTTTGACATCGATGATAAGAGGCATTGGTGACCCATTGGTGGCTGTGTACGCTAGAGCATACCTTTTCAGGGTAGGTTTGAGTGACATTTTTATACTGAATCAAAGTGATAAATATTGGGCTGTTCTACATGCTATTTTGCAACTTTCTCAGCAAAAATGATTGCTGTCATTCATCATTTATTACCCCGTCTTTGTCTTCAACAGGTTGGAATGGAAGTTGCGCCCCACTTGAAGGACAGTTTGAATAAGAACTTTTTTGATTTCCTCTCCACGTTTAAACAAGTATGAAATTATCCCGATTGACTTTCAATATAAGGTTTCTTTATATAGTACACTAGCATTTTAACAGGAACATTTATTGGCTATGCCAATAGCCTAACATACCTCATTATTAAGCTATATAGACCAGAGAGTTCCTGATTTGATTCCCATTCTCTGATGAGCTAAGACAGGGAAATCAGTAACCCTAAACTTGGGGGAGTGGGAGTGGAGTGGATCAATAATCCAATAAACCCAATTGAACATTACATGTGTTAGTCATTGGGTAAGAACACAATTTAACTTGACTGTGAGATGTCACAATTGAATATGTGAGATGTCCAAGCACTCTGGGATACTACCCTGCGTGAGGGGCGCTATATAAATGCAAGTTGTTGTTGAGTATTCTGCCAACACTTATCTGCTGTATTGCAAGCCTATTTGTAATGGTCTTTCGAAACTAAGCTTATTGATAAAGAATTAGTATTATCAGATCTATTGTCTGGTTTAGTATATTAATGGCATTCAGAAACAAGTTGCGTTAACAACAAATTGTAGTTATACAGCGACATTCACGTCGGGAGGACATCCCTCCCAATAAAATGGGAGAATTAAATGTTGCAGGTCTACTTATTTCTCTTTAATGTAGATTCATGGAGAAACTGTTCAAAACCAGCTTGCTGTTCAGCGAGTAGAGATTCCAATTTACCTCACACTGTACTCTCCCGCTATAGACTGGATTCTTCAGTGTATTGCATACAAAGCACCTGAGGTACATTTTCAATTTTCTTTGCACTTTTACACTTTTTGTTTCAAAGCAGGTTCAAAAATTTTTGTTTTTCTGTAAAATGAGCATGTTGCATTTTCAAATTGCATGACCTGTATACATAGGGTTGCAGTTTGTGCAGGGTATGAGTGGACGTTTGTCCCTTATATTCACTGTAAACTCGCTGACTTTTATTGTACGTAGACGTGTAAATTTATCAGCTTAACCTTTTCAGGTCAAAATTGAGCAAAGTTTTCCCTGAAATGTGTACTTTTGGATTGTGGGCTGGAGTAGCTGGTGAAATGCTCCACTCTCTGGCTTCTCATGCAACACTGATCGGTAATGTGGAGAAACGTTCATTCCGTCAAGAATTTGGGTTTTTGTTTTAGTCCTTGGCAGAGTGAACATTGTTCCCACGCTACTCAACTCGTGTTTTCATTAGAAGCCAGCGAATGGAGGATTCCATGAGCCGCTTAAAATAACTGCAACTGGGTCAAAGATGTTTTCCCATCAGAGTCTATTGCTCTGAAAATTCCCGAATTGACGCAGCCCTCTACTCCTCACATTTCACGATTTGTTCAAAATCTTGCTCAAGCAGTATTCCTGGATATTGAGTTATTCGGGTTCATATTCATTCAACAGTTCTTTACGTGTGAGTTTTGCCTGTTAAGAGCATTCTTTAGTGCAATGGTGGACAACCTTTTTGGGTCGGCCAAGGAAATGAATTCTCTTGACTGAATACGTCTTGATTTATGGCCACTCGGAAGCTGCTGGAAACAAAACGTTGATTTAAAATAGAATCACGTAGAAGAGTGTGAATGTTCACGGGTTGGTCACCACTGCTTTAGAGAATATCCTGCGCTGGAAAAAATACATCCATTTCTTTGAATGCAGGAATTTTCTATCCCCTTTCCTCTTTCTACCCTCCACCACCACCACCACCATCATCACCACCATCGCCACCAACCCCACCTACTATTACCAGTTTAATTTTGTTTGGAGGTAATTGAAATTCTTTGAACTGGGAATTACTGAATTACTCTGTTTTTTGTATTTTTTTTAAAAAAACTTAGTTAAGTAGCGGGAGGGAGAGGAGTAGAAAATTGTCAAGGATGGCAATGCCTCCCTCGCCTTAGCACTTGTCAGCAAGTGGCATAGCACTGTATCTGTCTCAGCACTGCGTCTGTGGAACTGATTTTGCTGAAACAACCACATCCACTTCAGTAGAATAACAAAGTTTGCAGAGGACAATGAAAGAGTTATCAATGGGAAGCGAATTGCAACAAAAAAAATTACTTAAAGTCCAGCATCCACTCGGAGAGATATCACAAAGCTATTAAATAATAAAGGTAAACCTAATGGAAGTACTCATGTAGGACGATGTGTTTAATCCTGTTGTCTCTGCATCCTAAATGCATCTTTCTGCGCTGATTAAGTGTGTAAAAGATCTTGATTACGACTGCTTGGGACTTCAGCGCCTTGGGACGTCCTCCCGACGTGAAAGGCGCTAAACAATAATAATAATCCTTGCATTTGATATAGTGCTTTTCACGTCTTCTTAACGTCTCAAAGCACTTCATAGAATAGACTGTAAAGTGAATTAACCTTATATTGGTAACTTTGTATTGTAATTTTGTATTGTATTGGTTACAGGCATTGCTAACTGAAATGATGGAAAGATGCAAAAAACTTGGAAACAAGTAAGTTCATTCTTCCCGTTTCCTCTTGGTATGTGTAAAAAAAAACGGTACGTAGCGTGTATAGCATCGTTACTTCATTTTTTGATTCTTATCCCATGTTTTCCAATAGTGCTTTGCTATTGAACTCGGTAATGTCAGCGTTTAGGGCAGAATTCATCGCCACGAGATCGATGGATTTCATTGGTATGATAAAAGAATGTGAGGAGTCTGGTTTCCCCAAGGTAAGTCGATACTCAATGAAGTCAAGTGTAGTGTTTACCTTTCTTGCTCTATGTCCAAATTCTGGTAGTATCCACCATCAATCTTTGCTATTTTTGGGGGATAGTGGGAGTACATATATGTTCTAGTTGTAAATGGCATTTAAGGAAGCATCTGTCTCTACCTTTGTGGTTAATAGATGAATGATATTATAAGCATCGGATAGTGTTTGTTCTATAATGTAATTATATTCTACTGCTTTGAATTGCAGCACATCCTTTTCCGATCCTTGGGGATGAACTTGGCATTGGCTGACCCTCCTGAGAATGACCGATTGCAGATTCTGAATGAAGCCTGGAAAGTAATCACCAAACTTAAGAATCCGCAGGTCAGTATGGCATACAGGGCTTCAGGTTTCACTGTTGAGTTTGTACCAATGAGTGAACCTGGATCTAGTTCTGGCTGCATCCATGAAACTGCTGGTTTCTAGAAGATGAAACCTTAAACTTGAGACCTTATAAGTATCTATGATAGGTTTCTGCAGCCTAAATCAAAAAAAATTCCTTATGAATACATTTGAAACCTCCCATGTGATTTTGGCAGCCAAAATGTCCCTTACCCCAGTCTCATTTTTTACAATGGATTGTTTTGTTTTTGTCAGCAAATTTTTCTGTGTGTTAGAGTAATGTTTGGGTGCCTTTTGTTCTCTACACACCTTAAGCATTCACTGAAAAATCTCTGATCTTCAAAAATGCGTTCATTCATAAACAATGATTACATCCAGTGGAGAGCACAATTTTGTGTTGCTTTCCTTTCCCTTGGAGTGCAGAGGTAGTGGCAGATACTGTGCCTGTTTTAGATACTTGTGTGAAAGGGAAAGAAATGTCAGAGGATAGGAGGTCCGTGCATGTTCATTGCAGATCTACACCTGTTTTTTGCTGGCAAGGTGAATAGCTGGAATGGAGTGAGTTTGGCCCAGTTTGACCAAGTTACTTTTCACAAGTCTTTAATTTTAATCAAATGACTCACCCCAACGTTCGGCCTGTGGAGATTCCATTTAATTTGGGTCAGGTTGCCTCATAAGGCAGAAGATATTTAATTATCTGTCCAGTGGTAGTAATAAGTTTTACTTCCTAGCAGAATTGGTTAGCGATTTGCGGTAAGGGTTGTTCACCCAACTGAAATAACCTGTTTTCTAGCCCAAAACAGAGCTGATGTTAAATAGTGGGTGTTTTCACACAGACTGCCATTGTAAGTCTGCATAATTTGTAGTGACCAGTTGCTGTAATTTGATAGCGTATTGTGGTTGTATTATTAAGAGCCATAACTCTTATGTAATGTACTGACAAACAAGGAAACGTGTGAACCATCTGCTGTTTCTGCTTTCATTAACCAACACTGCAGACAACAATTTTTTAAAATCAAAATTACTTTCATAATTTAGATGTTCATGGTGTCTACTTGTGCCATTTTGTTTTTAATGAGGAATGAGATCATTGCACAATCAGTGGTTTAAGTACGGTACTGTAGGGATGATCAAAATGTAGCATTTTTTTTGTAGATCTGCTTGGATAGAAAAGATGTAATTTGATAGAAAAAAGTATTGTCAATCAAATTATATGGTGATTTTTAAAATAATATTGCACTATTGCTTTGTCACTTTTAGGATTACGTTAACTGTGCTGAAGTTTGGATAGAGTACACATGTAGACACTTCACAGTAAGTGGGATTTCCTTATACTCTACAGTTAGTCTTGTCGTTTTCTGACTTTAATTGGTGTAAATTGGTAAATTGCTGAGTTTGTCCAATTTTCTCGAAATTGAGGGAAAATGAATTTCTATTGTTAAACTTGCCAGGGGAGGGATGGAAATGAAACCAAAAAGTGAAGCAAACATCAATATTGTCTGTCAAATTTTTAAAAATTCCAAAACCAACAACGCTATGTATGGCTTGTTACGAATGAAATATGTTTGATGTGAAAACTTTGAATTTGATAGAAACGGCAAGTCAATACTGTGTTAGCAGACGTCATCAAACACTTGACACCAGACCGAGCTTTTGAAGATGCTTATTCACAGGTAACCAACCTGCAAAAGGTTTTGATTTTACGTGTATATATAATACAGTAATAATTCTTACATTTGATACAGTGCCTTTCATGTCAGGAGGACTCCTCAAAGCCCTTCACAGGATATACTGTAACGTAGAGTGACTAGTGTTTCGTGGGCAAATGCTGCAGCTATTTTGTGCTCAGTAATGTCCCACAAATAAGCCTTGAAGTGAATATCAGTTTTATTTGGGGGATTATTGGCCAGGACACTAAGAGAAACTCCCTTATCTTTTTGAATAGTGCAATTGAATCTTTAACATCCACCTCATCTGGCAGATGGGACCTTGGTTTAATGCCATTCAGCTGCGCACACTTGCAACAATGCAGCACTACATTGCAATGTCTGCATAAGCAATATACGTTTCAAGTCCCAACATGAGACCAGATAAATTGAAAAATATTTGTGTCTTCATACCTACTTCATTGTCCTAGGACAGTTTTCCCTCACTTTATTCAGTTAATTCACTGTACCATTACACTCTTACCTGTTGATAAACATGGCAGTGACAGCTGATGTTACGTGCAATATTCAAAACTCTTCCCTTAATGACTTTAATCCTCAAACAAAATGAGGATAAGAGTCCCCCGCTACTGCTTTTCATCTGAGATCAGCTAACGGGTCACCATTATGTATCTTGCTGACGTATCTAGCTCAGAACCACAGCAATCTCTGAATCATCAGGGAGGTTTTAACAGCAGCAGATTAAAGACGTATTTTAGTGGCATGCACATTTCTATGTCTGGTGTCCCTGAAACCCGATGACGGTAATCACCTTGAATTTCCCTACAGCCTTAGTGGATGATTTATCTTTGATATGTTAAGCAAAAATTATTGAATTGTTAGAATTATCAATTGTTGAAATGTTACAAACTGTTGTGCTTGGATGCTTGTAGTCTGTAGGCCTTGACTTTTGCTCACTTTGTTTTGTTTTCTTTTCCAGCTTCAGTCAATAATAACTAAAGTTCTGTATAACTTCCATGATTTTGCCGTTCTATTTTCAATGGTAAGTGTTTAACTCCAGTTATCTATCCTATACATTTTAATGTGTTTACCTCTCAAAATAACCTAGAGCTTTCTCACAGTATCTCACAATTATCTCACAATTATCTATAATCACTCACGAATTGTGTTAAAATATAATGCATCTCATGTTGACTTCACCTGGTTAGGTTTAAGTCTGAATGAATTTTGGACAGTGGAAGAAATCATCACCTATTTCAGGGCTGTATTTTCTGTGATTTTAATTATACTTATTATCTGTTCAAATTGAGATTAGCAACTTTTGGATAATCTCAAGTATAAGTACTATATTTTGTAATTTATTACCAATATGCACAAAATCCATTACATTACAGCAACCACGTTAGAACATGTTTCCTTTGCATTGTGCATTATAGCAGGGAGCATTGCTGATATTACTTCCTGGGGACAGCCCAAACACACTACCTACAGAAACCATTGTTGATGTCTTTTTGCAAAGAAAGTGACCTCACAATTATTTAGTTAATTTTTGAAAGGCATAAATGTTCCACCTCCTTTAAAAGAAACTGTTCTGTATTTCAATTGAAGTTACACTTTCCAAAGTAAAACCAGTACTACAGAAACTCCCATTTGCTGCAGTATCTGATGTATTTTTACCTATTGTGCTTTGTTCTCAGGAAAAATTCCTGCCATTTCTGGATATGTTCCAGAAGGAAAGTGTCAGAGTGGAAGTTTGTAAGTGCATTATGGATGTTTTTATTAGGTAAGCACACATTTACTTGAAATGCTTTTGCTGAAACCATAAGTTCAAATGGGCTTCTTATCTGAATCAATGTGTTGTTGCAGCTTTGTGTAGCATTAAACCCACTGAACTGCTACCTGAGACCTTAAATTAAATAAAATATGAAGAGTTTGCTTGATCCTACTTGTGTATGGCATATATGAGTAGCCACAGAACATTATTATAGTTGGGTTTACTTTCAGTATTGACCCCCTTGTATAATAAGGACTCATTTTTTAATCAAAATGTCTACACTTTGCCCACGACTATATCAACAAGTTTACATTTGAAATATAATTGCATCCGTGTTAAATGGGGTACCATTCCACCTCATTCCTCTGGAAAACCTCCATAACTAGCACCTAACTTCATATTTTTTTCAGTTAGATGGTCTTCCACTAAATTGCTTTGTCCATAATTACACAAATCAATAGACTGCCTGGAGTCCCCAGATAATTCAGCTTTCCAGTTCAGTGAAAGCTACTCTTAAGTACCATTATCTGCCTATACGATTTGCATTGAAATTATTTTGCACATTTTTTATTGGATCTTGTACTATTCACATCTACTATTATAAACCCTTAATTGAGCCTGGAGTATCCCAAGAAATATATTCCTGCAGTTCATTCCTACATGCTGCTGTTGCTGATTGGTGCTTGATATATAAATATTATGTTGTATATTTAAAAATAAATGTCAAAAGAGAGAAATATTGGTTTTCGTAAGATTAAAATCTGCATTCTACGCAGATTCATGTTTAAATTCTGACTGCTGTTTTAATTAGATGAGCCCTGTTAACTATCTTTTTGTTGTTGCTCTATGTCAAATGATCATATAAGTTTTAACTGATTTATTTAATTTTATATTCCAGGCATCAGCAAGAACTAACCCGTGACCCTGTTATACTGAATGCTCTGATGCACGTTTGCAAGACTATGCATGACTCTGTCAAGTAAGACATAGGTTATTTTGACCTTACATTGGAAACTCACTGATCAGGTCAGCAGATAGACTGGGGGATTTTGTCCAAATAGTACATTGTCCTCACCAGTTACTCATGACATAAACTATCTAAAATAACACAAACTACTGCTGCAACTAGAGTCTTTGTTTATTATCAAGTCCATGTGTTGTGTTCCCAACTAAGACTTCTTTCCCTCCCTCCCCCCCACCCCACCCCCCCCCCCCAACTAGGATAAATTTTTTTAAACATTTATAACTGCTGGAATTTTATATTTACTTGTGTTAATTGCTTTGTTGAAGTGCGTTAACATTGGAAGATGAAAAAAGGAGTTTGGCTGTTTTCATCAGTGGATTTATCAGAATGGTGAGTATTTCAGGGCTGTTGATTTCGCTAAAAAGCTCAGCGCAACCTTAAAGAATGGCATTTTAAAGGTTTGCAGATCTTGTTGATGTACTGCCATTGGAGCTTTGGTAAAGAAAAGAACCTCTACAGACCTCTACATCAAAACTATTTCAGAACTTTTTTCTTAAGTTTTTTAGGTCTTGTCTTTCAAGGTGTAGGGAATTTGATTCGAGTTTTGCTTAGGACTGAATGCGGTATATATATATATATAGTACGTTCTTTGTCCTTAGCATTGCAGCTTTAGAGTTACCCACTGGGAGGCAACAAAGGGACAACAGTGAAACAACACTCCCTATGGGAAATGTCTTGTCGGTCGCTGGCAGAGGATCAGTGGGAGCAATCCATCCAGAAATCATTGTCCTGTCACCCTGATGCAATACCTTGAAGCTCCAAATTGAACCTCTTGATTCCCTTGATTTTAAATCGTTGCGCTGTTGGGAAGGTTATTCATGTTGTAATGTGATTAGAATCTTTTTCTCGTTTTCATGATTTCGGGGTGCTATGTTTTTTGTTTTAACTGTTCTTTTCATTTTATATAATAGGTTTCGTTTGGCCGTGACTTTGAGCAGCAGTTAAGCTTTTATGTGGAAGCCAGATCAACGTTCTGCAACCTGGAGCCTGTTCTTGTTCAGCTAATCCATGTAAGAAATCACTGTTCAGATAGGGTCCTCTGGGCTTACTTCTCTTCTTCCCTAATTTAATTCACTTTTTACAACGTTTCAAAACTCATAGAAGGGCAATTGATGGATTTTAAGCATTTTGCACAGGTCGCAATCTTTGTAACTCAGTAACCAGCTAAATATTATATAAACTTTACCTTGATATCCAGCGTGGAAACAGGCCATTCGGACTAGCTTGTCCATCCTGGTGTTTGTACTCCACATCATCCACTCCTTACTCCCTCCATTCTATTCCCTTCTTCTGCATTGAAACAGGAGGAGGCCATTCAGCCCCTCAAGCCTGTTCCGCCATTTTATAAGTTCATGGCCTATCTGTACCTCAAGTTCAGTTAACCGCCCTTACCCCATGTTGCTTAATACCCAGAGCTAACAAATATCTATCTATCTCTGTCTTGAAAATGTGAATGGATCCAGCATCCACAGCCTTTTGGGGGAGAAATTTCCAGATTTCCACTACCCTTTGGGTGAAAAACTGCCTCCTAATTTCACTCCTAAATAACTTTAAGATGATGCCCCCTGTTCTGGATTCCCCCACCAGAGGAAATGGTTTCTCTACCCTATCGAATCAATCATATCACCCCTCAACCTTCTAAACTCAAGGGAATAGAGACCAGATTTATGTAACCTGGCCTCATAATTTAACCCTTTAAGCCCTGGTATATGGAGTCCTGTAGCTCGGTGGTTAGAGCACTCAGCTCGCAAGCAAGAGACGTGGGTTTGAATCCCGGCAGGGCAACATGCTGGGTAAATTTCCTTATTCCACACGCCTCTGTTTATTTAGCAGTAAGTAGGAACCTGGTTGTTAGTCGATTGGCAGATCGCTTTTCTGGGGGTAATAATTCCTTTTTTAAAAAAAATTGGTTACTTCAAATTGCTGTCACTTCACCACTGCTGTGCGCAATTGGCTGCTGCCTTTCGCCCACAAAATTTACAGTCAATTCACTTTACAGTGTATTCTGTGAAACGCTTTGGGAGTCTCAAAGGCGCTATATCAAATGCAAGGATGATTATTGCTATTTTGCTATGTAGTTTCATGACCAAATTCTGAGTGTACATATGATATGAAGTCACGAGGGGGCGCTCTTAGGTAACAGAATCACCAACCGAGGTTACTTGCCAAACCCATGCAATAACACGATTCTCTTGCCCTCCTTTTCGATGAAAATAAGCACCTTGAAATTCTGCATAATTTGTTCACCTACACATAGTCACTACACTTTGCAGTAACTCCTGTGCAGCGATTCGAGACCTCGCAACACGAAAGGCCTGATATTAAATGCAAGTACTATTATTATTATGGAATTAGGTATGTTTGAATTGACGATTGGTGAGCTGATTAGGTTAATGTTATCATCCCTAGTCATCTCATTTTTCTTCTGAAAGTGAGTGTTGACCTAAAAACTCAAAATAAGTTTTTTTTTCTCTCTCCTCCCTGCTTGTTTCACTCCCAGGTGAACACTGGCTTCATCTGTCTACATCAAATCATTTTTAACAATTGCTTCACCATAATGTGGGTCACTATTTCTCAACAATTGGTTCCAGGAACTTGTTATTTTTCCCTTTTTGTGAGTTTGTACCCTGTCCATGTGAAATCCCTTCAGATTGAGTGCTCTGCCAAGGTTTATTTATAATTGATTCACTGCATAATAATCATTGCATTTGATATAAAGCCTAATAACATTGTCAAAACCTCTCAAAGCTCCTCATAGGATTTGCTGCCAAGCATAGTAAATGTGTTCGTCGGCAAATGTGACAGCTAATTTGTCCGCAGTGGTGCCCCACAAATAACAACAAATCACATTTATACAGCACCTTTCACCAACAACCAGGAGGTGAATAACCAGTTGTTTTTTTGTTTGGGGGTTTGGTGGCCAGGACACCAGGAGAAACTCCTCTTTTCAAATAGTGACACGATCTTTAACACCCACCTGAAAAGGCAGATAGGTGGGAGCTCCATTTAAAGTTTCATCTGAAGGACGGCACCTCTGACAATGTAGCGTTTCCACAGCACTGCATTGGGGTGGCTGAGGTGGTGAGTGCTGAAATGTGGGCTTCTGTCTTTTTTTCCCCCACCGAAGCTTGCTGCGGCACTCTGAAGAGATACCAAACTGGGGTCCCAAGTGCTTCTTATGGGAATTGGGGAAGGGAAGTTCTTACAAGTTCTTATTAGGTTAGGAGTAAAGCATTGGGTGAGACCTTGTGCTGTTGGACACATGTAATCCGTGACTTCAGGACACTGGGGAAAACAAACGATAAATGGTTAACTGAATTAAAATAAATCAATATTGTATAAAAACACTCAATACTTGTTTTTCTTTCTGTGAAGAGTGTAAATCAACTTGCGATGGAGACCAGGAAAGTTATGAAGGGCAAACATTCCAGAAAAACAGCAGCATTTGTGAGGGTAAGAGATGTATGGAACTGCAGTTTGCTTTTTCAGAAAACAATGAAATTGAAATTTGATGGTTTTGTAAAATGTTATTTTTGATGTGGCATCAAAAAAAGGGTTTTTGCTTTGAGCACAAATGTCATTGGAATTCAAGTTTTAATGTATTGCAGCATATGATTTCCATGATTTTGCTTCATCTAATGTAGCTCATGTACAGCAGGATTTTCAGAAACCATTTGATCAGGTCCCTTGTGAGAAAGTGGAAGCTCGTGGGATTGAGAAGGAAGTTGTAAATCAGATAATGAACCAAGGGCAGTTATCAGTGTAATACAAAGTCATGCGTTGGCGTCAGGAGTGAAAACATTGTATTATACACCGATCCTTAGTAATAACATTATTTATACTGTGAAAATGAAATGTCTGTGTTTCATTGTATTTAAGTTTAATTTTGTGTTTTAAATTAAATTGAGGCATGCGGTTAGCTCCACAATGGCTCCGTGGGTATGCATGTCACTAAGGTACGAAATTGGAGCTATTTCCAGGGTGCCAAATGAGATTGTTTATATGTAGATGGATATTGGGATTGATATTCATGGGTTTTATATTGTTTGCAGAAAGTGAGATATTGAAGGAGAACAAAATGAGAATCTCAGTGTTTTTTCAGATCCTCGCAGACAGATACAGATAGAGTTCAACGGTGGAACTGAAATATCTGGGACAGTACTGAAATGTCAACCTGTGATTTGTGAAAATATTCAGTCCATTGCCAGCTATTTATTTCTCACAACAAGCTCATTCTAAGGGAATTCTAATAGTTGTGAATATTTTTTGTGTCACAGGCCTGTGCTGCGTATTGCTTCATTACCATTCCATCGTTGGCCAACATCTTTACACGCCTTAACCTTTACTTGCATTCGGGGCAGGTGGCCCTTGCAAATCAATGCCTTTCACAAGGTAAGAGGGATTCTCAACTGAAGGATAGTAGGAGTTGGGCTATTTATTGCCATATTTACAGACTCTGTTTAAATTTTTTTTTGCTGACTCTTTTTGTGTTTGAGAGCTCATCTCGAACCGTAAATTCCAGTTTCAAAACTATCCTAGATTCCGTGCTTGGTTCTTGTATTTGATCGTAATGTCAGAGTAACCAGGTCGATTTTTATGACACAAAGTTAAGAGATGACTGTGTAAATGGATATTCATATATTATATATAAACACACACACACACTTTTTAATCTATACGGTATTCAATCGTGCCAGTGAAGAAATTACAAAGTGCGTGAGTGCCAGAATCTGGTGAAGATGTCATATTGTTATTTCATTAGATATTGTGGATGCCTCGTAAGCACGTCAGTGCAGGCAGAAGGCTTCATATTTAGGATTTGCCTGTGGCTTTCTTCTTTTTATGTTTTTTTTAACGTTGCTGGAATAATTTTTAAAAATTTGAATGCATGAGGCAGGAAAAAGTCTACATCTTAAGCGTCACATTAATACTTGCAGTGAGGCATCACTTTGACAGGTTTCACCCAGTTGTTATATTTCGCAACTGTAGACACACCTCAGCTGGGCAGCAGTGACATTAATTGACTTAATCAAGTGTATTTACTTTGCATTCATTATGCATATTGAGGAATTCAAATGCATTGGGCAGATTAGGCCAAGCTCTTACATATGGATGATATATACTAGCGTGCTGGATTTTTTTTGACCTTGTCTCTAATGTAGAAATCAGCACTACTTGTCAGCTCTTGTCCACCTACGCAAGCTTTGTAATGATGTGTTACTAATTTAAAATTGGACCTCCATCATGTATAGTGTGAGTTATACATTAACTAGTAACAATACAACGGGAGCTAATATGCAGTCAACTTTCTAATGTGTTGGACCAGAAGTTGAAGTATTTTAGTTTGTATCACCTTTACATTTTCTAATAATAGAAAATAACTTTCATCAGCTAATTTCTAACTTTAGAAATGTTACTGGCAGTCAGAGCAAAGCTCGGCTTTCCCCAGTGAATGCAGACGTATATTTCACAGCTCTTGGAAATGCTCAGATGTGTACATCTTGGTGCACTGTAACTCGGGCATTAAAAGTCTGAGCTTGTTTACTTGGTGGCTTTTGTTGGTCTCCCTGTAAACTGCAGCGTTTAGTTTCTCTGAAGTTAAACGGATATCTTTGAGATATAACTCGACTGGAATGCACTCATGATTTACACGGCACATATGTTTTCATTGTGCAATTTTATGACTAATCAGAGACTTTTACCTCTAACTCCCACCAACATTCTTTTACTTCTGTGTTTTATCAGAAGGGATTCTGGTGAAAGCTCCCCAAACGTAGAGAAATTCCTCCTCTCGGTGGCATTGTAAAAGTTTATAAATTATAAACAGGCCTAAATGCATTACAGAAGGGAGGGAGTGTTCTGATTTAAATGTGTAGCTAGAGGTCTGTCCTCCTGCTGAGAGTGTTATGAGGTTAGAACTATCACTAACTGACCAAAGAAGGCTTTGCCTGTGATGTTATTTTTTCCTGAAATGAATTCATTCTGTATTTCTGCAGCTATTAGACCTGATAAACAGTTTGGTTTAAGCCATTAACAGTGAAGGTTTTCAGATTCCCTAATATCTTGGTGTTTTCCAAAAGAGCCGTATTTAACAGCTGCAGAAATGCAATAACTATTTGCTACTGAAGCTACTGGGCTTGATATGGTTAAAAAACTGATTCACAATGTGTGTGCCCGTCATAGAAACTCCCAAGAAAGATTCTGTTTTCCCTCTATCTTTTGTGATTAAACGTTCACAAGCAGATTCAAATTGGATTAATTTGCCTGTTGTAAAAATGTTCAAGCTCAGTCAACTGGATACTTACTGTTTCTGTCCAGCATGCAGAGAACTCTGTAAATGTCAGCTAATTTGCAGCTTGGTATGGAAAAAGCTGATGCAGGAAGTTTAGCGTTTTGTGCACTGCTAGAATTTAGTTATGATTAGATCCTATTGTTGCACTGTGGTGTTCTGAGTGCATTCCATAAAGTAGGGATTATTTCTTTGGCTGCTGAATAGAGTTGTTTTTGACCTGAAACACGGCATAGATAGAAGTTGTGAAGTCATTGATGTGAGAGTTGACAATAAATCTGTTTTTTTTAACTGCATAAAGTTAAGCAGCGAGCAAATATTTTAGTATTTCTGCAACCCTTGAACATTTTGGCAGATGCACGATAATGTTAGTAAGTTTGAAACTTTGTCACATAAACCAATCATGTAATAAGGAGACCCTTTGGAGAAGAAGAAATATCCTCTCTCTCCCCTCTTCTAAAAAGCAATTGATTTATAATGTTATAGAAACTTATGAGAAAGAATGCCTTTTTTGCTTGGCTCCCCCTGCAACCAATCTAGTCTCTACTTGGCAAGGCCACGAAGAGATACGGTGTGATAAAAGAGTGATTTGAATTTGTGGGATAAGTAACTCACTCGTGTTTCTCAACTATCAATTGTGAGCTTCCCTATTGGCTGTGGAAGCTCAGAAGCACGATATGACCAAATATAGTGTGGCATTGGTAGCTAGACTGCACTGGCATAAGCATAATGTCTTCGGCGTGGAAATTGAATTGGTCTTGGCATCTTTCTCATTTGTGTTTCCTAAATCAAAGCCAAACCCCAAGGCAGAATAAGTCAAATACATTGCGAAGCTTCTCAATTTTTCATCCTGTGGATTTGAACCTCAGTGTTAGACAAGCTCTCAGTACTATGTCAACAGGCCTTTCCATTCATCACACTGCCCTAAACACCTATCACAGTGAAATTGCTCAAGTAATACAACATTTAAGATGAATGCAGTATCTACCCCTAGGAAACCGGACTGCAGCTAAAGACTTCGACTGTCAGAGCCTGTTGTGGTTCCAATACTAAACGGAGATTAGAAACATCTATACAGGATTAATCAACATTGATTTCAAATCTGTTCTCTCTCTCTCTTCTCATGGTATATGAAAATGAGCCAATGTACTGGATGCTTGAATGGTGCACTCACTCCTCTTTCTTGTAATGTGATTCATGTATCCTCCATGTCCATAAGTATTGTGTTACTATTCACAGAGAATTGTCCTTTCAAGAGAAGGGAGTTTCTCTTTGTGTCCTGGTCAACAATGTCCCAGACAAAATTGATCATTCATGTCGTAGCTGTTTGTGGGATATTGCTGTGTGCAAATTGGCCACTGTGTTCACTTGCAAAAATACACACAGGCACTACGCTTTACAGTATATCCTGTGAAGTGCTTTGAGATGTCTTTCCGACGTGAAAGGCGCTATGATCTCCATTAGACTGAGATTTCATTTGATCAGGGCTAGCTCAAGAATTCAGATTGTACATATCCTATTTACCTGGTTATCTCTAACTACAGATGGATATCATTTAACTTAACATCGTTTATCTCTAGTAATGTCTGTATAGCTTGTTTTAGTTCCTTTTTATCGTGGGTATACATTTGATCCAGAATCAGATGCTTCTCTTTGTAATTTTGACTGTCTTACAGTGAACAATTTTCTCTCTGTTAAAACCACATACAGGATTTAGGTGACAGTCTTGCTTACTGTGGTAAAGAATAAAAATGATATAAGGACCTGACTGTAATGAATTCGAAAGGTACTAAAACTGTGGACATGGGCCAAGAGAGCAAAAAGACTACTCTCAACTCAACATGAATTGCCACTCAATTGGCATTCTCGCTTGAGAGGTCACTGGATGGCTGATGTGAGAAATAGAAAATGACACACTGGTACAGAAATAGATGCTCTTCCAGCATTGAGGCATTATTGAGAGAGCAGTGGGAGCTTCACTCTGCATTGTCGCCAAGCTTTACCTCACTGGTATTACCTTGCCCTGAAAGAAGACAGTATTCATAGCTCATGCCAACATCCATTATCTCTTGTTCATATCACCATACCAAAATCTCTTCAAACTCGAAACATATAATGGACGACTGAATCGAGCTATATTTCGGTAACCATACTCATTATAGGCTGTTGTGACAGATCACACCCATATAATAATTATTAACTGTTAATAAGCAGAGTTTTTTCCCCGAGTGCTGTGATGAATCATTCATCTCATCTGCACTTGGGGGCCCTTGTTGTGATAGCTGACTATAATTTGGAACATGCTGCATGTGTAATCATGGAGTATTAATTTTGAAGGATTAGGTTGGTTTGTTCCAGGTTGTGTGTGTGGGACTGATATTGTATTCTGAGAGCAAACCTGAAAGTAAGGAATTAATAACCCTGACATTGAAAGGAAAGGTTGCCTTAAATTAATTGATAGAAGTTTGTAATGTATATAGTCCATCATTTTTTTGTTGTAGTATAGACATAGTAGAAGTGACTGACGCTAACTAAAGGATAAAAAGTATGATTGTGATAGTCAAGGTTTTATAGCAAATGATGTAATTTTATGTTTTGTTCTAGTCGCGCATAAGATTATATGCTAAATGTATAATGCAGTGTAAATGTATAGATAATAAAAAATAATCTTGCATTTGATGTAGCATCTTATCACGTTGTCAAGACGTCTCAAAGTGCTTCACAGGATATACGGTATAGTGGTTGACTATGCTTTGTGAGCAAAATATGATGTCATGAAATTTTTGTTTCCCGGTGCAATAAAATTTCTCATTCCTCATGTTTAATCTCAATATTTGAAGAATGGGGTAGATTTATGCTGATAGCTGCATTTGTGATTTAAGTAATTCAGCATATAATATGTAATTGGCCACATATTGATCAATAATGGATTTTAAAGACATGTGCCATAAATAATATAGTAGGGTAATTTAAAAGTCTTGGTTATCTATATTCCATCTTTAAGCACAGTTTGTGCTTAAAGTTTATGAACAGCTTTCTCTTGGAAAAGCTGTTTTGAAGAACCAGTGCTTTCTATTGTTAGTTATATGAAATGTGATTTGTTTCAGAAGGCCATTTTTTTTCTTTCTGCTTCATGTGATAATCTGCAATTACAGCTGCTGTAGTCACCGAATAAATGTTCTTCCATTTGAATGCCATCTTGGTGTTTCGTCAAGATAGTCGATCGAAATTTCTAGTGAGGCATTCCAGAAAAAAACATATCTGTGAAGATGTACATAATTATCAGCAAGCAGATGGTGATCAGACAGTGTCATACTTGGTCTCTGAATATTTACAGAGCCTTTTGTTATTAAGAGGAATGCGTCTTATCAATTTGCAGGTTTTTTTGTAAAACTGTCAATGTTTGTTGCTCCATTGAGTATTGTGAATGCAGCACCTTTCTGTTAACGAAAGCCTGGATTTTTAATTCTAGAGTAATTAAAGCCTTTCTCTTCATTGGATTAGTTTTTCTGCTGCTGCAGCTCCGCTGACCCGATCAGAGCCACCCCGGCATTCAGTTGAATATTCAGTTGACGTTTCTCGAACGAAGGCTTAATTTAAAAACGTAAAATCACAGGCTCAAGATCGAGACAAGGTTACTTTTTGTTACTCACTCCTTCATTATCCAGACTTCTAGATCAACTGTGGTAGCTTGTCATTTCTGAACTCGTCTTTGAGGGTATTTCAGCTTTTGCTGGTCTCCCTGGGGTTGATTGACCAGGCTCTCAGGACGTGCACGAGGCAATTTTTTTTATTTATTTGATGACTAATCTATAATTGTAACTCAGCTGAATAGATTTGCAACTTCCTTTAAGTACCGTGATTTGCCATCTATTTGTGTTTCTTTTTTAAATTCTCTCTTGCTTTAGCTCTGGCTCACCCCTTCAACCTGGTGTTGCAGCGTTCCCTGATGGAAAAATGTATTCTTCGACCTCTGACCACGTTGCTGTGTCAGCCTTCATTAAGCAGCGTTTTAGTGTCACAAAATGCTGGAAGCATCCCTGCTCTCAAACTCCCGCCCCATCTCCAACCTTCCTTTCCAAGGTCCTGGAACGAGTCGTTGCTTCCCAGCTTTGCTCCTCCTTCTCCCACCACTCCCTTCACAGACCCCTCCAACTAGGTTTCTGTGCCGCCCACAGCACAGAAACAACTTTGGTCAAAGTAACAAATGACATTTTGTCCATCTGTGACCAGGGCTCCCTCTACCCCCTCGTCCTTCTTGACCTCCTCGCTGCCTTCGATACTCTATCCTCATCCACTGCCGCTCCTCTCACCTCAACCTTCATGGTTCTGTCCTTGAATGATTCAGATCCTTCTGACACCATCTCCACAAACATCTTCTCCTCTAACCCCCGCCTTGGGACATCCTCCTGACGTGAAAGGCGCTGTACAAATGTAATTTTGTTGCTGTTGTCACGGTGCCAAGCCACAAGGTCCGTCAGATGGACCAGAGTAAAATGATGCTGCTGTGTACTGCTAATATTACTATCATATTCATTGTAATTCCAAACTTTCCAGTTTTCTTGAATTCCTCATATAGACTTGTATCATCCCCAGAATCTCGTATTGATATTTCTTAAATTTCAATGCTACTGTGTCATGCTACACCCCCCCCCCAACCACATTTCTTCCTTCTGCTGGGGCTGCCACCGTTGTGGCACTATATCACTGATTTACTGTGCACAGACCTGGAAGCACAGTGTGTGCTGCCAGTTGTACAGATATAGCAGGAATGCAGTTGCAGCTGACTAGTAGAAATCTGCATTCAGTCTGTACCCCTCTTGCTTTTTCGCTGCGATTCTGCAGATGAAGAGCCTGGATTTCATTATTCCATTGACCTCCAGGCTCATCTCCCCTCTGTTCATGTTGTGGATGTGGTTGACATCAGACTCCTGCATGACTCGCTCTGAAATTCCCTTAGAGACCAACTATTTACATGTCGTCCTGACAATTAAGAACCACGGATTATACACAGGGCTACAACAAACTGGGGATTTAAAGCTGGACGGTGGCGCAAAATATATTTTTATTGCCAATCTGCTGCTAATTATTGCCATTATACTGTGAAGTGAAAAGAAGGCATTTAAAATCAGAAGACTCATCGATGTTCTTGGAGACGTTTTCAATTATTAATCGTATTCCCAAGAGTAGGAGAGCACAGCTGGCCATTTGGGAGATGATATTAATTTTGTTCACGAAATTTATCATAAAACACAGAAGGGGGAAAAAGTCTTTTTTGTTCAATTCCCTCCTCCGTTATGTTGCCACCAAATGAACCGGCTCGCTAATGTATTTCCTATTTTACAAAAGAAAGCTGGATATTCCATGCTGTGGACTTGAAACAGAATTGCAGCACAAACAGGACAAGATTACAAATAAGCTGCAAGAAATTTCAAAATGTTTTACAGATCAATGAATGAAACTATAGAATGCCAAAAATGTAACATTTCAGAACGCATTCATTCCGTTTGCGGGTCTGCTCTCTGTTGCTTTAGTGTTCCACTGGACCGTGTTCTTGCCATTATAACAGGCAATTTGTGTTTGTTTCCCTTGAATACTCTTGTTCCAAGTATTCTGGCAAATTGTTACTCAAACCATATACTGTACTCAGCTACATTCAAACCTGAGCCTCCCCATGAAACAAGTGTAGTTTACTGCAGATAAATGCTTTATCAATAGAAACGTTTCTTTTTAAATCAAAACACGTTGCAACAAACTGCTGTCTCTTTTTCTCTGTTTCCCCAGTAAGGTACAATTTTTAGCGTACAAAATTTTAGTGTGGGTGAGTGGGCGGCTTATACTCTTGGTTAGGACCGGCTAGAAAATGCCTCTTGCTAAAATGAGCTGGTGGTTAGCTGTGGAGGCCCATGCTAATGCACTGGGTCACTGAGACGTTCCTATGGTGACTTAATCTCTCATTGTGCCAAAAGCTGAACAACTGTATCAACAAAGCAGACGTGTATGTGCAAATAAGACCTGGAAACTATTACATTCGGTCAACATTATTCTTTTTTATAATGGCTTTATTAAAGGGGGGAAGGATTGCCTCTTAAAAGCATCACCAAACAGGAGAAATAGTTCGATCAGGGTCAAAATACAGCTTTCCAGAAAGAAGCTGACTGGAAAAGAGATTAATTATGCTTTTTTTCCCCTTTGTTAACAAGCTGACGCCTTCTTTAAAGCTGCAATCAGCCTTCTTCCTGAAGTCCCGAGGATGATCAACATAGATGGGAAGATGAGAACTTCAGAAGGCTTTCTCTTTGAATTCCTCAGTAACTTCTTCTCCACGCTGTTAATCGTACCTGTGAGTATGCTTGAAAGTGCAAATGTTGATTCAAGAATGTAGCAGCGTGGCACAGTGTTTCAACAACAACTCCGATGAAATAGTAGGTCACTGGGTTTATCCCTGCATTTCGCACCCAAATCTAGGCTAAGCTCTCGAGGGGATGTGCTAATACAAAGTACTTCTAAATTGTAAGAGAATCAGAATGATTGTCACAGGACAGTCTCCTGCATCTCCACAATCCTGTGGATTGTCTCCTGCATCTCCTAGCAGACTCATTTGAAGAACATTGGAAAATAGGGCAGGTCATTTGCCTAAAAGTGCTTGTTAGAATGTGCTTCGCTGCTGTGCTTTTAATTGTGGCTCGTTGCTTAAGGTATGGGTGCACTGCAGAATACATTTATCAAAGTCTACATCCAAGTTTCCATTCAACTTCTACCATTTAAGAAGCCAATGTTTCACACACTGGTTTCCCAGCACTTCACACAATTTAAAATGGCAACTGATAATTTCAGACTCGCTTCTACTGCTCATTTTAACCAGCTATTGTTCCAAACTATTCCTATTTTTTGAAAAATGATGAAGCATCGTTGGTAGACAGCTGGTGTAGGAGCAATCTGTCAGAAAAGATACGAGAATTCAAGGGAATTCTGAAAGATTTTGGAAACCTCAGAAAGCAATCTCCCCAAAATTACATTGTAATTCCCAAATTTATGTTATGTATAGTTAGTTTGCCCTTACATTGTAGTTTTTTCTGCATTTTTTTTGTTTGCTGCCTTGGAAACCTTTTAACTTTTACAAATACTCCCTGAATAATGCATTACATTGCTTGTAGTTCTCACCTTATTTTCAATAATCATGGTAATGTAAAACACCCAAGGTATCATATACAAATACACATGTTAACTATTCAGTGTAACCCAAGTAATGTTGAAGGTGCTAAATTTATAGTTAGTTGCATATCATTCACCTACAAAATCCACAGTCACTACTCCTTACAGTAAATCCTTACACTGAGATGCTTTGAGATGTCCTCCAATGTGAAAGACGCTATATCAAATGCAAGGAAAAAGAGTATTTAATTGATTATTCTGATATCTTTTTATAGTGATTTTTAGTTTTGCAGCATTTTTTGCAGACACAAACTAGAATCATCCACTGCCATCCACTACCATCCAGAAAATCCAAATCATTCAGAACTCTGCCGCCCGCAATCTCACCCGCACGAAACTCCGCTCCCCGATCCCCCCAGTCCTGACCAGACTGCACTGGCTGCCTATCCCAGAGAGGATCGACTTCAAGATCCTCACCCTCGTATTCAAGTCCCTGCACTCCTCTGCACCCCCCGACCTCTCTGACCTCTCTCCTCAAAACACTACCCGTTGCCTTTGTTCCTCCGGGTCTGGCCTCCTCCTTGTCCCCTGAGTCCTCCGCTCCACCCTCGGTGGCCGTGCCTTCAGACACTATGCCCCGAGGCTCTGTAACTCCCTTCCTCTCGCCCCCTCTCTTCCCATTTTCAGGTCTCTGCTGAAGACCTTTCTTTTCGACCGCACCTTTGGTCACCTTCCCTTGGCCCCCCCCGCTCCCCCTGGCTCGGCCCCGGGATCTGTTACTGTGAAGCGCTCTGAGACGCCGTCTCAACCGTTGTTGTAGAAGGATTGAAAAGATAATAATAGCTTCAGGGCAAGCACTATTCTATTTGACTATTTGTTTTTGCGAGTTAGACCCCCCACCACCCAAACATTTTGCACATTAACTTGTATAAAATCTCTTTCTTTATTTCTTTTGGATAGGATCATCCAGAACAAGGCGTCTTATACCTAGTGAGGGGGCTGTTGAATGTGATCCAGGACTACACTTGGGAAGATGCCAGTGATCCAAAAGTGCGAACCTACACAAATGTGTTGCACTTGCTGGCTGCGGTGAGCCAAGAGAACTACCTCTACCATGTAGATAAAGGTACATTTTACGTTTGAAATTGTTTTTTCCTCTAGAAAATAGAGCCAGCATATTTTGTTGAATGTGATTTTCATATTTTTAAAAATATCAAAGCTAATATTTAAACTCTGCAGCATCTATGGAGAAAGGAAAGTGAGTCAACGCTTCGAGCCCACGACCCTTTGCCAGTAAGTTCTTCGTGGATCTGAAATGTTGACTCGCTTTCCTTTCTCCATAGATGCTGCCTGACCTGCTGTGTGTTCCCAGCGACTTCTGTTTTTGTTTTCAGATTTCCAGCATCGGCAGTATTTTGTGTTTTGATAATATTTAAACTGGTTGGGTACATGTTAGCGAAGAGCCTACTGTCACTCTTACAAAATGACACTGGAGGAATGAGGTTTTTTTAAGCCCTTCCAAAAATGCCTATCTGCATAGGAATGGAAAAGTTATTAAGAAGAATAAGCAGTGATCCAGAAATAATGTTTTTTTTCACTTCCTATTGACTTAATAATAATAATCCTTGCATTTGATATAGCGCTTTTCACGTCTTCTAGACGTCTCAAATCACTTCACAGAATAGACTGTAAAGTGAATTGACTGGATATTTGTGGGCAAAACTGTGGCAGCCAATTGCGCACAGCAGTGTCCCACAAACAGTCATGGATTGAAATGACCAATTTAATAATAAGGTATTGTAACACTCAGGCATTTAGCAAAATCTCTTAAGAAATAAGCTCACTGCTTCTACAGAGTGGCTAAGATCATAAAAAGATTCTTCAAAAGATTCACAGCACATCACGATGGCCCGAATGGCCTCCTTCTGTGCTGTATAATTCTATGAATCTATGATCATTGTACTGATATCCCATCAATGCCAAAGCATTCTCTTGGAATGTTTAAACCGAGTGCAGGCTGTTCCTGTCATAAACATGATCAAGTTGATTTGAAGTATAAATAAGTCAAAACGGGAAGGGTTGTTGACAAGCATATGCTTAACATCGCATCTGTATAATGGATTCCTTCTAAGAAATGATTTGATGGGCGAAGAAACTATTAGATTTTGTAATAAATTGGACTCTTGTAACAGTGATTTTTTTTCATTAAAGAGATCATAACACAGATCATTGTGAACAAATTTGAGTGCATAATAACCAGTTGTCTCATTCGCCTCAAAACCCTCAAAAAAGCAGTTTTACTTGAGCCTAAAACGTGGGTGGAGATGTGTATTTTGACTTCAGATTCACTTAACATACCAAAGGTAATAGCAAACGTGTTGGGTATATGTCAGTGAAGATCCTACTATCACGCTTATGAAATGACATTGGAGGAATGAGTTGTTTTCTTTTTAAACCCTTCCAAAAATGCCTATGTATAGGAATAGAAAAGTTATTAAGAAAAGTAAACAGTGGTCCAGAAATAATCGTGGTGCATTAAACGCCGGTTTAGACTAGTTGGGCTGAAATGACCTGTTTCTATGCTGTATATTGTGTGTAATTCTATGTAACACTTCAGCCAGTCTTGGAGAAGTGGGCACATAGGCCACTTGGTGGGCTAGTTTTCACCTGCCCTATGATGTATGGATGAGAACAACTAATGTGTTCAGGACGACAATTATAAGAGACTACATTAGAACTCTATTAAAGGGTCATGCCTGAATATTATCTCTTTCTGATTTTAGCACATTATCTAATTCTAGTTCTTATTCAGGTTCCAGCAGTATAAGATTTTCTTTTTATTTCTGCCCACTGTGCCCTTCTTTATCTAGGTCAAATTACAAGTTTTATCTGTGGTAAGTAGCATGGATAATTGTTGAGCTGATCCAAGTTGGTTGCTAATAAGTATTAAGGGCCACACTATAAAAGGTCAGTTTCTGCAGGGCTTTAGTACACTGGAGTCGGTGACTTCTGAAATGACACTGTGTATATTGCATTTCATTGAAGAATATTTAATCCCCTTCACCCATAGAAAGCTATCGTATTCACAGTCGTGTGATTAAATGCAATTTATAGGATCCATGAATGTATTGAATCGTAAAGCAATGGAATTAAATTTAAATTCTAATTTTAAAAACAATAACAACTTGCATTTATACAGCGCCCTTCACACGGGGTAGCGTCCCGGACCACTTACGGTGAGAGGGTTAACCATGATACACACAGCTGGATTTTCTTTGGCCTCTTGTCATGATTGCACTCCTTTCATTTTCCTGGAACGATCCTCCCTCCCATAGTTTTAGCATTACAGTGCTAGAACTGAATATGTTTTTCTTTAATGAGCTGACTGTTCAATTATAACTTGATGAACACCTCTCTGTCTTGCAGTTGATTCTAATGATAACCTCTATGGAAGTGACCCCAAGTTCTTGGCTGAAATTAATAAGCTGTCTGACACTCTGATTGGACAGATCCTGGACCATCTCAAAACTCTTGGGAAAGACGAGGTATTGAATTAATCAGATGTAGCGAGCAGTCGTGTTTTCACATTATTTATTTAAAAGCTATCATATGTGGCTGATTCTTGCCTCCTGCTTCAAAGAGGACCAGACTCTCTATATTAAATTCATAATAGGTTGCACACTGCACAATGATTCTTTATTTTTAGGCTTATTGACCCAGAGCTGCCCTCCGATTCATAATTTTTTGACAGGAGCCGGAATTGGCTTGCAGGGTTCAGCAGCTGGGAGCGACTGTAAGGGATTATGGTAACGCAACCTGGATAATTTTGTAGAGAATAATCCTCTCTCTGTTTGAATCATTTTAAAATGTGTATTTTGCAAGATTATATTTTATATGGAGTTGTTGTCTTTTTTTTCTGTAACCCTTATTTTATTTTATTCAAATATGCAGTCTTTTCACTTTACAGTATATTTTGTGAAGAGCTTTGAGACGTCAGGAAGACATGAAAAGTGCTATATTAAATATAAGGATTATTATGTTATTATATATTCCGTGATAAAGAAATGTGCCACTGGGGTGGATCAATATTCCCTATCTGTTTGTAAGATCTTCCCTTGCATTAAATTGCTTTCAATTCTACCTTCTGCTGTCTGCATCAGTTCTAGATAACTGCTATGTTTCTTTTTTGGTTTTATTTTGCTAGTATTTGATGCTTCTAGACTGGCACAGTGGGAAAAAAAATGCAAAACAACATGCCTCTGGCTAAACTCTAACTTTGTGACCTTTTTGATTTTGTTCCAACGTTTTCAAATAAATCAGACATCAAATTCCAGACTCCCAACATCCTAAATCAACAAATTTACTGATGGTGCCTCTGGAAAAAAAGCAAATTGGCAAAAGGAGGCCTTTTCTTCCTCTTTACATGAAAATGGGGCGGCTGATTAAAGAAAGGATGTTAGTTTAAAACAATATTTAGTTCCAGCCCTTAATATAGGCGAGTATATATGGGATTGCAGACAGAATGACCTGCTACAACAGTGTTTTGAGTCCGTAAAATTAAGACACTATATTATAAGCCTGAAGAATGGCCATTGATTGTTCTTCTGTGTTGTCAGGGTACTGTTGATGTTGCTTCCAGCACAGACTGGCCTGCTTGTCATAATTGCTCTTGCCAGAGTTTCTCGCGAGGCGTTTTATAATGGGATAATGCCCTGGTATGACTTTTGAATAACTAAAGATTTCCTTAAGGACTGGATGTTAGTTTTGAAGACCTTCTACCTTGATTATCTTTCAATTTGGAAAGCTTGAATGTGTGTATTTTGCTTTTTTTTCATCAGTCTTCTCACTTCCTTCTTGCTTTGAATGGATATGCTTCTGCTTCTGCTGCTGCTGGGCAACCACAATTCTTCAACAATATGTGAGCTGCAGTGAGCTGCATTTTTAAACCTCAGCCATCAGGAATGTGGATGATTAGCATATTAATTCACTCAACTATTCTACTCATCCAATTTGATTTGTGAAGCATATGTGCCATATAGCCAAAATATGGTTTTTTAAGCATTCTATAAGGATCGAAACCCAGCGTGAACCATTCTCTTCACATTTCTGGTATAAAGATTACCTATTTTGCTCCGTTTGTCAAACGTTCATTGTGTCTCTTCTGTTCTACAGAATTTGAGGCGACAGAGTGCCTTGGCCATGTCTTTGTTTAACAGTATTCTCATCCACGGAGATTTGCGGAATAATAAGCTCAACCAATTAGCGATCAACCTGTGGAATCTTGCCCAAAAACATGGCTTTGCTGACACCAAAACTATGGTAAGGACCATAATGAGTTTATTCATTACAATGCAATACACAATTACATTTGTATAGTGCCCTTCACGTCGGGAAGACGTCCTAGGGTGCTGGACAGTCGGATTTGTCCCCGAGCTGGGGGTTGGCATTGGGGAGAGTAGGAGGGTGGCCGAAGGCTCAGTCGAAGAGGAGGTCGAAGATTCATTACTGTTGTAATTCCACCATAAACATATTTGCTTTGTTTTTTGAAGTGGTGAAGTGGTAGGCCAGGACTGAGAAAGCTAATATCCTTTTGCATAATTTAAAATGACATGTTTTAAAACTCTGCAGAGATTCTTATAATTAATTGGTCTCAAAGTAGACTTTTGTTTGCAAAGGGACATTAATGAAACACAATGTTAAAAGTGACTTCAGATTAAGGTCTACGTGCAAACCAAAATCGCTGTCAGTTTACTTAATTAGTTGAGAGAATTAAAAGAGGAAACTGGGACGTAGAATTAAAATAGCAATTGATTTTATAATAACAACAATCCTTTGCATTTGATAGAATACTTGCTCGACAGGAGGACAGCTCAAAGGGCTTCACAGACTTTATTGTAAAGTGCAATTTATTTAATTGGTGAACGTAACAGCCAATTTTGCACACAGCAAAGCCTCACAAACAGCGATGAAGCGAATCACTGATTTTTATCTGGTGCATTATTGGCCAGGACACCAAGAGAAATTCCCTTCTCTTTTCATATAGAGTCATGGGATCTTTAATATCCACCTGAGCACAAATCTCGGTTTCACATCCCATCCAAAGGGCGATATTTTGTTCACTGCAAAGAGAATGATTTGATTAATATCTATTTGCTTAACAACAAATTGAGATTGCATTTCGAATTCATCTCTTCACCATAAACGTACGTTATAAAAATGTGTTACTCCTGCATCCCACTTTTGGCTGTTAGCTGCTGGGGGATACCTTTGCAGCAGAGCCGTGTTAACCTACTTTACCCGGGAGCTGCACGTTTAACTCACAAATGAAAAACTGTATTTGGAATTATTTGACTGTTTGCTCTCCTGATCATTGTTTTTTTTTTAAAAAAAGGTGAGAACATTGGAACACATCAAACGTCAAAATAAACAGCCAGGCATGGGCCATTTTGCAGAACTGGCATTGAGACTCCCATTGCAATCTCGAACATAATGCTTCCTCTTCCTCTCCACTACTATAATGGCAGAACTGCTGACGAGAATCTGTCTTAATACAACAGCAAATCACTTTACTAAACTAAATGAACTTGAATTCTTAATTTTTTTTGTCAACCAGCATTAATCTTTTGTTGCCTACCAGAAAATGTACTTAAAGAAGAAAGAACAGTGCACAGAAAATTGCTGTTCGAGTTATTTTAAGGAACTGCTGCTGTCATGGAGAGGTTTGGTAATTCCCTGCAGGAAGGGAAGGTTGCACCTACTGAACTGTTTAGCTGTTTAGCGAGCTTTAGAGCCGGGAACAGGCTGGCGATGATCCCTCGCCACCAAACATAATGCAGACAGTCCCAAAGGAACGGGAAGGGAAGAAACTACCTTGAAAAGCACTGGACAAGAGAAATATCCATCATGTTTCTACTGCACATGGAATTCCATCTAGTGACTGAGGTTAGATTCTCTTCCTATTGTCATTGGTTTTGTATAATTTCAACCTCAGTATTTTAAGGATGCTTCAACTCGTCATGTTAATCTGTACAATTAGATGCAGAATTGGCTTTTTTTTTAAATAAAGTTTTTGTTTGGTGCCAACCACTTGCTGTAGTCATTGTTTAGCTGGGGAAGTGGTAAGGTTTTGTACTCACCTCTACAACTACCATCAGAGCTCGTGTGCGATCGGCTGAGAGGAAGCCAGTTTCTTCTCGATGGAGTGTCTCCATTGCAGATGGAATTTTGTCTTAACGTTTCAGCTAAAAACCATCGTCCCTCACCTGATTGAATCGGGTTGGTTTGATTGACGGAGGCGTCTCTAGGATTCTCAGACTTGTGGTTAGTAATCAAACGGGTAGTTCCTCAAGTCTTGAATCCTGACTTCTTTCTTGTAATGCGGAGAGCTTAGTTGGTTTAAAACTCATTTTGAGGAAAGGAAGTGCCATGAACATTTACATATAAGCAACTTGGAATGATTTGATTTCATGTTGCTGTTTATTCATCAATGCAAATAAAAGACAAATGGGAAATATGTTTTGTGGAATATTTGAATGTTGTGTTCGACAAATAAAACAGCGCTTTTGTTTTCCAGATCACGAATGAGGAGCCACATCCTCACCTGCTTTAGGTTTTAAAGTAGATTCCAAACTGAAATTGTTTTGATGAATAAAGCTTCCGCTGCCTACAATATTTAATCGTTTCTTTAATACTGTACTTGAAGCAATACCAAATCTGTATTACATCTTGTATTTATGATGATAGTACATTAGTCTGCAGTTGTGTCAAATGTAGTGACAAGTGACGTGAAGTAGAAATATGTTGCGAACTAATTGTGAAAGGACAAGCCCATTTAAAATGCATTTTGCAATTTATGGGCCTCACCACTTTATATACGTAAAATAAACTGATGTTCAAGCTTCTGAATTGGCCTATTTTTCCCCAGTTTTTTTGGTTTGGATGGAAACTAATATAAATATCAGAACTGTCAGGGTCACGTTTCATTACTAAGAGCATCATTTATATAGACAAATTGTAGCATGTAGCAAATTTTAGCAATTTCATCTCGAGTCAGACGTTTATGCGACCAAGACCCGAGTTAGGGACTTGTAACTGACGGTCTATGCTGATAGTCCAATGGCATTGCTGGGGATGAGTTGTATTGTTGAAGGTGCTGTCCTTCAAGTGGGATGTTGTCTGCCTGTTCAGTTGGCATAATTGGAAAAGGGAGTTTCTCCTGGAGTCTTGGCAAACAACCACCCAAACAACATTTGTTATCACTTAATTGCTGTTTGAATCTCCTGCTCAGTAATTCTTAGCTTCCTGAATCTCTTAGTAAAGGTTTCATATTTAGCTAAATCATGTTGAACCAATTTTTGAAAACCTGTTTTGATTTTGGAGTGCAACTTACTTCTTGTGTACAAACTGAGAATGAGGAAAACAATGCTATGTTTGCAGTAACAACACACAATTCACATCTGCAGATGTGGGAGAGCAGAAAGAAAGAAATCAATTCCAAAATTGTTGTTGAAAGATGCAAAAATGCAATGTTTTATTACTAACAGTTTTGTTCATGTTTATTGTGAATCCAAACTGAAGGGTGGAAATATAATTGTAAAACTTGTACACCATCACACTGTAAGCTCTGGTCTGATGTTGGTTCTTAATAAGTCAGAAAACAATGTCATCAATTTTCTGATTCAAATACCGAAGTTGACTGAAACAAAGGTGAAATAAGAAATCCTGCAGGAAAAAAATAACGTAAACCTGAGCCAGCATTTGGTCCATTCAACCAGGACACACACAGCTGTGTTCTACATGAAATACAAAGCTCAGCTGAGCTTAATTTTCATATCTACTATGATTCCAGCTTCCAATTACAGCTGCCTTTTTCCAGACCAAATTGAACAATTGAATCCAGTATTGTTTTGATTTGTAGATAACCACCCAAATCCCAAGTAAGAGAGAAATTATTGAAAGTAGATCAAAATATTATTATACAATCTTTTTTTTTAGTATTCAAAATACTGTTCATTTTCACCTTAGTCTAAATTAAACTTTGATGATGTCGAGGCATTCTTATCTATGTAAAACATTTTGCTCTGTATCTGCTGTTGTGGGGACCGGAAGCCCAGACCGATGCCTCGGTTCTGCCTGAAGTTCAAGGCTTTTTCAAAATCGCTCTGTAAATGGGTGTTAAGTTTCTGCTCGTCAGACTTGTTAAGGGCCATGTTGGGCTTTTCAGAATCCACTCCTGTTAATAAATGTTGATTTGACTTCTTAAATCCACCCATCAGTCTCAAAAATTTATTTTGCTGTTCTGGGTTCTGAAATGAAGCTGTGTTCCATTGTCCAAACTGCGTGCACTACAGTAGACAAATAAAAATAAGTTGATTATATTAAAAAAATGCACATTAAAGTAATAATAATCCTTGCATTTGATACAGCACCTTATCAAGTCTTCAAGACGTCTCAAGGTGCTTCACAGAATATACTGCAAAGTGAACTGACATTTTGTGGACAAAACGCGGCAGCCAATTGCGCACATTAATTTTTTTTAAAACCTGTTTTGAATTTGCAGTGCAACTTACTACTTGAGTACAAACTGAGAATGAGGAAAACTATGCTAAGTTTTGTGGTAACGACACGCAATTCACATCTGCAGATGTGGGAGAGCAGGAAGAGAGGAAACAGTCAAGTCCAAAGTTGTTGTTGAAAGATGCAAAAACGCAATGTTTTATTACTATCAATTTTGTTCATGTCTATTGTGAATCCAAACTGAAGGGTGGAATATCAATGTAAAAACCTGTACACCATCACATCCTAAGCTCTGATCTGATGTTGGTTCTTAATAAGTCAGAAAACAATGTCATAGTACTAGTTCCTATACTACAGACAAAATGCACAGAGACTGGTTAGGAAGCAGAGAAATGGAATAAATGGGACATTCACTGATTGTTGGGCAATGGCAGGTCACATCCTCTGTGGATCAGAGTTGGGGCCAGTTTTTGAAACCACGTAAATTACCCAATCTTATAGAAGACATGAATATGATTGATGGCAGGACTTTCAAAATTGACTTTAAAGTCGGCTTAAAATGTAGCATGATTGACAGTGTTGTGTTAGAACCAACAGTCACTGTTCTGCAGCTGCTCAATATATATATATTTTTAAAACAGATTTTTTTGGTTTCTCTCTCCATCAGCATTTGCCTGTTGATAATGATTGCTGCATGCTCTTCCAGTGGATCAGAGTAATACCATTTCTGAACAGCTTTTCTGTATCATCCCTTTTCTATATGGTCTTTCATTTGCAGGAAAAACTACACGACTGAGCCTGCAAATCATTTCAGGTAACGTAATCCCCATTCTGTAAAAGTAATGAAGACCAGAGAAGCATGGTTTCTGATCACTTGTTAGACCTCCCAATTTGCTGTGTGCCTTCAGCTCCCCTCTCGACTCTCCACCCCCTCCTCGCTCCCTCCCTCCCTCCCCTCACCATTTCCCCCCTGCTCGGGTCCCGACCCAACTGTCCAGCGCCTTGGGACGTCCTCCCGCCGTGAAAGGCGCTCTATAAATGCAATCTTGTTGTTGTTGTGTGCGGTGCACTCGGTCAGATTCCGCGACTGTCAAGCTCCGGGACCCTACCCTTGCGTGAAGGGCCCTATATAAATGCAAGTTGTTGGTGTTGTATTCGCTCATTTTTAACTGGAGCCATATCCCTGAGTCCGGGCTGCAGTGAAATGCAGGCTAAAGAAAATCTCCACAGAGGTAATTATAATAAAGTGCCATTTTTAGTGAGAGGAAAGCTTTCAGCAAACAATTTGTTCTTCATTGGAGTTTTCAGAAAAAGGTCATTGTTGCAAACTAATTGTGTTCAGTCTGATATAGGATGATATGTCATGGGCCAAGGCCAGCAGTGAAATATGATCGATATCAACTAGTGAGTAGGGATATTTATCATTAATCTGCTGAAGGCCATGAAAGATTGTTTTAACAGTGATATAAAAAGTCATCACAGGAGGGGAGATATGAAATTATTTTCAATCTCTAACACATGTCTGGGGCAGTATATCATGTTCAATTTATTAGCACAAGTAATTATACTTTGTATCTCTAAACTTCACCATAATCCAAAAGGAACAAAAACAAAACTATTAAGGAGGAAGCTGGATTTTCATCAGTTAAGTCACCATTTCAACACTGCGAGTCGCTCAGATATGTTCCCACATCTCTCTAAATTCTGGTGAGCTGCAGTTTCTCCACGGCCTTTATTCATTCAACTTTATACCAGTAGCTGGGCGTGTGCTTTACATCAATATCCTTAAACTAAACATCCGAACACTGACACTTAAACATTTCCAAACACATTTTGAATATTTGGCTAAATTTTACAATAGAATGCTACAGCATGGATGCAGGCAATTCGGCCCAACTAGTCTGCGCTGACGTTCACACTCGACTCCTAATTCCCTTCGACTCCACGAATACATCATTTTTATGATGCAAATATGTGAATGATGTGGAGCTGTGAGAGGGGCTCCAGTGAATTGCTCACTCTCGAGTTAGGCAGCCTGGAGGGAAGTGAACAGTCGAATATTTTTTGTATTTCAGATATGTGGAATGCATCACATTTTCTGTTGCTGACAGCATATCCTCTGAGCCGTTAATAATTGAAGCTAATGTGACACGTTTCAAATTGGATCAGTCCTTAGCCACTTTGTTTTGTCCCTTTTAAAACACTGAAAGGCCCGAGCTTAATTATAACATTTTAATCTATCAACGTAAATGTGTTGAAATGGCAGAACATCACAATTGTGTAATTAACATAAACCATGCTGCGAATGTTAATTTGAATGCAATGTAACGTCTCGCATTGTAACCCTGCCCCCACTTTGCATAAAGAACCTCCCGACAAACAAAAACAAACACTGAATTGGATACAACTGAACTTTTATCTTAAATTAAAGTTTTCCACACAACCAAATATTTGCAACAAATATCCAAAGCAATACTTTTTTTTAAAAAGAACATTAATACCGCACAAAGTCTACCAACTGTCACGGCTGGAGAAAGCTTCATTAATGAATCTTAAGTTGGATAAAATGATATTAAAGTAATCACCACCACCACGACTCGCCGCGTCAAACACGCCTACACTTAACTTGCTTGTGCGTCATCTGCACCAAGGATGAACCATGGTGCTGTTCTTCTACTTACATGAGGTTTGATATCTGTTTGTTTGATATCTGTTTGTTTGTTATCCAGAGGGTTGATATCCAGAGGTTTTGTCTCTGAAACAGCCCCCGTCTCCAAAGTATTGGTTTTACCAGAAACTCTGTCGATTTCTGCTTGCAAGGCTTGCCTGCGAGCCTAAGATACACAAATTTCAGAAACGGTTTAACTGTACAGTTGTGCATTGAATTAAATAATGAAAATGTCGTTGATAATTGATGCTATGTGTAAATAACCAATTTGTATGCTAATGAGTAAAATAACAACGGTTACTGTGTGTTAATGAGCTCAGATTGCAGTCTTCGGTTCTGTTAATAATTGTTGCAACAATTCATTTGCAAAAAAGGGCATCTTATCCTAGAGACTTCCACTGTTGGGAGATCTCAGGTATCTGCGGGAAACAACTGACATCATAAATGTAAAGAAACACCACTAATCTGACAGCAAGTAGAATTTGTTCCGGTTTTAGAAATTTGCACGTCAAACATCTCTTGGTAGATTTCTTAATGTGTTTTGCCCAGCCGAGTTTCTGACACATGACCATCACCCTGCTTAAGAGTATCCAAACCAAACCAAACTGAGATATCCATCATTCAACTTGGAAACCCACTGCAAATGAGTCTGGCTTGTTCTTGTATTCCCCGGCCCAATAAACGCGTCTAGCATTGCTAGTACAAGGTGCAGTTTTGCACTTCTAGATCAAGATTTTCTTGCACATGTAAACAAGATCATAATCATAATCCTGTAAACCTTACAACTTAAACACAAGCGAGATTTGTTGAGGTGTGTGGGAGGCAGCTGAGTATGCAATGCCTATATATTTTCAGCCATTTCTAATTTGCTGTTCGCTCCTAACATAGTTTGTCGCTGCCAGGAGAGAAACAACCCTATCTCCTGAATCTGAACATTCATGTGTTTTAAACCTGACTTTGTTTCACTGGTTTATACCAATGAATAGTACAAAAATTAGTTTATACGGATGAATGTTCAGCTTAGCTTCGAGTTTGCAAAAGATATGCCAGGAGTTCAATGCACCACTGTACCTTGTCTATCGTCGCTTCAAATACATTTCCTTTCTTTTCAGACATAATCTGCAATTCTCCGTCACTCTCCTGAGATTCAATTTCAACTTTTATCTAAAAGAAAAAAAGCAACATTTGAATAAACCCAATTTCATAATTATAATACATTCACATTGATGCAAATAATTATGGGTTTGTTTAGTTTGCAGAAAATAGGCAAATTCCCTATATACTGTATATTGAAATATTCTGAATGGTTTAACAAGAAATATCAGTCTGGTAAAAAAGCATAAGGAAATGAAGCCTAATTATTATAGAGATCACTAGGATACAATGACCTTCCCCCTAACCTTCCTGCCTCCTCTACCCTCTGGTTACTTGCATTGTTATTAAAATGTCATTTGCGTTTAGAGTGACATCCATGAACATAAAATAAAATACGAATCGAGAGTTGATGTGCTGTGCCAATCGCAAAGAAAAATCTCAAATTTATTTCTGCTAATTGACGAGACAAAATATTAGTCGAAATTCAGAACTTGTTTTCAGAGTCGAGAGGAAATGCTGGCTGACTGCTGCAATCTTTTGAATGTGCTGCAACTACTCATAATGTTTCAAATGTACTAAAAGGAACGCTGTAATAAGAAAGACTGACATATACCCAGGATGCGTAGTGCAGTTTCAGTCTCATGCATATTCCTCCAGCACCTGGTTTTACTTAAGACTTTTGTATGTTTACCACAGGACAACTCTAAACCGATCGCAGTTAAGTTCAGATCTGAAGCTGTTGGCAGGATGATGGGATCGTATTTCAGATTCATTTAGACTTCACCCAGACTTTTTGATGTTTGTAGACTCGGTGTGAATCAAATGATGAAAAACAGAACACAAACACGTGATCGATCTGGGATCTTTCACCGTAAGAATTCTCTCTCAGTGTAAGCTTCTGCGTGTTAGTAATGCTATATGTAACATTTCTTGTAACAAACAACAGCAAATGGTGATGGCCTGTCTAGCCATGAGAAATGCTTATATGGTATTGATAAGTAACCGGCAGATTATTCATTTTGCAATGAACACTTTCTTATGTTCTTATTATACATAGGTAATTCGGGACATATGTGCATATGACCGCCAAGAAGGTTGGAAAGAGAACTAGATGGGCCTTGATCTGTTTTCGTCTCGCATTTCTTTTGTTCTTATGCAACGAGTTTTTACTTTAGTGTGACCTCAATTAGTAAACTACAGCGCTAATTTTAACTATGAATATTATCTGGTACAATTGCAGTTTTTAAAAGAAAACTAGACTTTATAATATAATAAATTTGGAATGAGGTCAGCGAAAGTGTGTGCTGTTGACAATGTCACAGAGGCACGGAAACGGTTTGATCCATCACCACATCACTCGGATGTCAATCCCAACTGTACCATTTGCCTCCTAAGGGAGCTGGAAGGTAAATATCATGAGAAGAATTGTGTCAGACCAATGCTGCATAACTCGAGCAGTCAACTCCGACTGAATTACTGGGCACTTGGGAATAATTTACCTCCCTGGCCTCTCAAACACAGGATGTCCAAGGCTCGGGACACCAAAGGGACAAACATGTTCTTTATTCTCACCCTGAGCAGTGTAATTTAGCAGAGACCATGGCTGCACAAAAGCTGCACAATTAAAAAGAAAAATCGTGAATGGTGGAACTCTTATATAAAACCGAAACATACTATGGAATCAATTTACATTTATATAGTGCTTCTCAGGTCAGGAGAGATTGAAGAAGGGAATGATGACCAAATTCACAGTCAAAGAGGTAGGTCTTGAGACGGGCTTTGAATCTACATCAGTTTGGAGAGCATTTAAAAATAAAAATGACTCCTTGGTTATCAGATCAATTTTACATTGTAAAAACTTACAAGAATTTCTAGAATACGATCAGTTACATTTTAAATGGAGTGGGACACGTAAAGCAAAATCTCTTATTGATATTTTGCATGGGAAGTGGCTGGGATATTGACAGCATAGCTACTTTAAGTGGTAGGAACAAGTTAAACCAGGGTTGAATATCCAGAATTTATTGTGGACCACATCTGGCCTGTCAACGCCAAAGTTACTGCCAGATGGACTGGTTTGTCTTTTCTAGTCCTGCACATTCCTATCTGCAAGTCCAATGGGATTCTCTCCAGTATTACATAAAGGTATGCTATCTATTTTTAGTTTAAAGCTTTCCACTCTGTTCTTTGATGCAGGAGGCTGAATGTGCAATATGCTTGGAATTTCATAACACACAGAACATGACACTTGCCAAAGTACAATTCCATATTTCAACAAAATGTTTTGAAAGAGCAAGCCCGATAAATAAGATTTGAATGCTTTGTTTACCCCCTAGATGAAACCCAAAATGTAACTTTTTCCGCAAGAAGCATCTATTGTGTGTGTGTATATACACATACATATATATAGTGTATATATATATACATACTAGCTGTACCAGTTGCAGCTTCGCTTGCAACCAAAGGATCCAATATGGAATGTAGATTGACACAGACAGACATTTCACCTTTATCTATACTCATCTGGGAGGACTCTTGTGGGAGAACTCATTTTGGCTGTGCTATTCTTTGACTGGGCAACTCATTTTGGCGTGCTGTTGCAGTCCTTTCAGCATTGAAGTGCCACTGCGCTGTTCTTTGTTCTTCAGTTTCATTTAATAGGCCTTCTCTCTTTTGTCTAGCATTTTTACTTATCCTTGAAAGGTTTGATTTTCGCTTAGAAATCTTTACAACGATAAATATATAATTTATAATCACTGGGGCGTCCTCCCGAAGTGAAAGCGCTTTGAAAATGTAATTTTGTTGTTGTTGCCGTGGCTTAGCTTCGTCTGTGTTCTTTATTTTGTTCGTGCCACCGCCTGGTCACGTGCGTGCTCTGTGACACTGGATGCCACAGCGCCACATTGACTCGGCAGCCACCAGGTGTAACTGCAGAGAAAAACGCAAAACTGAAATACACTTTAGGCCGTAACTCAGGATAGGAGATTGCCCATGTCACTCCCAGGTGCAAGACCTTTCTGATGAGGTATAAATCATGTCTCTACTTCAATTGGTTATTGAGATCCTTCTTGAAGCACACACAGACAGACAGATGTTGTAATTTATTAGCATATATATATATATAACATAGATAGAATAATAATAATAATAATCCTTGCATTTGATAGATAGAATATATATATAATACAGACAATTAAGCTGTAGTCTCTAAAGACCCTCTTTTCTTTCCCCCGCCACCCCACATTGGTTTGAACACATTAAACATTATGGGTTAATTCACTAACCTTTCCCACATTTAACATTTGTTTTTTTTTCCTTTTTATCTTTGTGAGGTCTTCAATAACCGCTGATACGGGTTGTGGGATTCTCTTCTTTTTTTCAGCTACACTTGGTGCAGTTTTGAGATCCTCCACTGGCTGGGATTGAGAAACAGTCAAACCCTCTTCTTTTTTGACTGCTGCAGACATCTTACATCTTTTCGATTTAACGCATTTTTTGTCACCGTTAATTTGTCCCGTCATTTGTCTCTTATTCTCCGGTAATCTAGCTTCTGAAAGGGTTTTCGTTTCGCTTTGTAACTGCTGGTCTTCACATTGTAGCTTTTCCTTCTTTTTCTTCTTTTTCAAGCAACGTTCATCCGTTGCTTCTACTCTGGGATGCAGAACATTTAGCGCTTGTCCATCTTTGGGCTTCCTGACGTTTGCGACTTGACATTCACCGCTCCTAGTTTCAGCCTCCTCTAACTGCGCTATATCCCTGTGCTTTTCTCTCTTTGTTTTTCCCGCTGACAACTGTTCTTTCGAATCCAATTTGATTTCCTCAGAATGAAAGCGCTTCTTTTTCTTTTTCTTCTTCTTCGCCAGATCCATCTCGTCCCGATCGTTAGAGATGTCTGCAGCTTCCTCCGATACATCAGCAGCATCACTTGAGCCCTGGTTACCTTTTGCTCTCCCTTCTTCCTCATTTCTGCTCTTGTCTCCTTTCTTTTTCTTCACATTGCAGTTGGTTTTGCCTGCACCACTCTCCATCTCATCTTCATGCATTTTCCTATTGGATTCTCTGGAGACATTTGGAGTGCTGGACTGATCCTTAGCACTCGCCACCGTCAATGTCTCATTAGGTTTCAATTTATTTTTCTTCATTTTTGAACTGCCAGATGAACTCTCATGCATTTCACTACGATTCCTGTTCCTCAAACTTTTGTCTGTATCCAGATTACGTTCACCTTGACAGGGAACATCTCCTGCGATGCCTTGACCTCCAGTCCTGTCTTTCTTTTTCTTCTTTCTCTTTGCCGATTTCTCGGGACTGTTCTGCTCGTCAGGGCAAGAAGGACAATTGGAGTCACTTGCATCAGTCGAAACTGGCTTCTCTTTAGATTTTTTCTTTCTTTTCCTGCTCTCAGGCTCTGGACTGTTGTTGTCCACTTCGGTTTGGTCGACGACGTCAGGGGCTGTTCCGCTTTCCTTTTTTTTCTTTTTCTTGTTTATCAGATTTACTTGAGAGTTTTCGTCGTCATTTTTCAACATTCTGAAAAAAACGTTTGGAATTTTTAATACCATGAATGATAACTTAGCATCGACTGTCATCAATGCAGGTATGACTACCAGGATGGTGGAAGGCAAGCTGGATAAACAATAACAACAAAATTACATTTGTATGGTGCCTTAATAGGTGGACATTGTACTGAAAAGCAACGAGAAAATCTTGAGGTTGTTTTGAGGGGAACATTTAGCAACATTCCTTTTTTTTGGTACATTGTGCATGGCTTTATCTCCACATTGCTGACAGCCGAAGTTCTCTCAATTTGTGCAGGACTCAGTATATATGGGGAATGGAAGCAGTCGCTAGTGCTGGCCCTCCATGGCCTTGCTCCCCCTACCTCTGTGACCTCCTTACCCCCTACCAACTTGCCCGCTCTCTCCGCTCAGCAGGCTCCGGCCTGCTTCACATCCCTCACCTCACCCACCCCACCATTGGCAGACGGGCCTTCAGCCACTCTGCTCCCATCCTCCGGAACACTATCCCGCAGTCCCTCTGCCTCGCCCCCTCCCTTGCCTCCTTCAAGACGCATCTCAAGAACCTTGTGACGTTCTCCCGACGTGAAAGGCGCTATAGAAATGTATAGAATCAAGGATCAAAGACACTTTACATCCCTATCTGATTTTTCATATTAAATGTGTATTAAATTATAGCAATTAAAACAAAATTGCAGACTTGATGAGAATCTTACAAAAAATGCTCAAACGCAATTACAACCTTGCATTATTGTTTGGAAAACAATACAGAACACCAAAGGGGTATTTTTCCATACGTTTACAGATGAAGACATAACATTCATCAAAGGGAAACAAACAATATATACTCTTGATTCAATGTAACATACATTTGAAACAATACGTGTAAATATATTTCCTCTCCTGAAACCAAGTAAGACAAGACAACTGGATGAGACTTCTGAAGCTTCTCAAAATAAGTATGTTTTAAATAAAAGCCATTTCGATATTGATATACCTTTGTCACGCTAAAGGACACAGTTTCTTACAAATTAAAGATCCAAAGTAGAAAGAGTGAGCATCAGTTTATCGAACTTGTTGTTGTTGTTCCTAAAACTGGTGTCCCAAACATTGATGATTGTAATTTAACCTCTTAACTTTTGGAACAATATTTACAATGCGACGGGTACTATCTAAGCTCTGAACTTTATATTTTTTGTCATGTCCACAAATTACAGACCAGCAACGGCGCGCGATTTGTTTTCCGTTTGCAACTTGTTTTAAACAACAGGGCCACCTCACAATTTGCCGGACAAGAACAAAACGCCTTTTACCACTCTTTTTTTGTACACTCGCACACTTCCACAAACACACCCACAGTGATGGTGTGTCAGAGGAGGAGGAGGAGGAGGAACTTGAATCATGGGAGCAACTACTTCCTAACTGCCCAACCAAGTACAGCACAGTAGCAGTTTCCACTGAGTAAATTCAATTGAAATAAGGCCCCCCACCACCCCCCCCCCCCACCCCCAGATGCCTTGGGAGGAAATTAACTGGATTCCCCCCCATCTTCCCCATCCCCCCCCCCACCCCTCCCTGAGCCCCCCCCATCCACCCCTCCTTGAATGCCCCCTCCACCCCTCCTTGAGTCCCCCCACCCACCCCTCCCTGAGTCGCCCCCTCCCACCCCCTTCAACACCCCCCTCCCCCCCCCCCCCAAATGTAGGATGTCATTTGGGTTCCATTGCAAACACAAGTCATCCCACAAGTGGAACTCTTCAATCAATTAAGTGGGTGACACACACACACACCCCCCCACACACTCTCTCTCTGTCTCTCTCTCTCCTTTTAAAGTCACATCAAAAGGAGTAATAACGGACTAAACAGCTCTCACCTGTTCAAAAACAAGTGGGGTTTCCAGTACTCAGCTCTCAGGGCCCTCACACTCCCTCTCACACACACCACACACACGCGGCGTAAGCAACGCGGCGGCTCGTTGACCCGGAAATGAACTCATTGACTGTCACCTCTCACCCCCCACCCCGCCCGCCCCGCGCGCTGCTCCATGGGTAACCTGGGACTGGTCGCCACAGCAACAGCGGCCGCCAACCGACCGACCGTCCGTCCGCCACTCCCCACCGCCACTCCCCACCACCACGACAGCAGCAGCGACGGCAACGACCCCAACGACCCCACCGACACCATGGCGAAGGTGTTGGGGAAGAAACCCGTGAAGAATCTGTGGGATGAAATCTGCGCAGGTGGGGGGTGCGGGAGCGGAGCGGGAGGACAACGCGGGGGGTGTCAGTGTGATGGCCCGGGGAGAGGGGGGGAGGGGGGGACCGGACCTCTCTCTCTCTCTCTCCTCCCAGCAACACCCCCCCATACACACACACACACACACACCACAACAACAACAACTTGCACTTATGTACCACACACACAGACACGCACACACACACAGACATTTAATACAAACACACGCGCACACTTTATATACAAACACACACTTTATATACAAACACACACTTTATATACAAACACACACTTTATATACAAACACACACTTTATATACAAACACACACTTTATATACAAACACACACTTTATATACAAACACACACACTTTATATACAAACACACACTTTATATACAAACACACACTTTATATACAAACACACACTTTATATACAAACACACACTTTATATACAAACACACACTTTATATACAAACACACACTTTATATACAAACACACTATATACAAACACACTTTATATACAAACACATTTTATATACAAACACACAGATACTTTATATACAAACGCACACGCATACTTTATATACAAACCCACACGCACACTTTGTATACAAACACACGCACATACTTTATATACAAACACACATGCATCATAATAATAATAATAATCCTTGCATTTGATATATATACAGTGCCTTTACACGTCTTTGAGACGTCTCAAAGCGCTTCACAGAATATACTGCATACACACACACACACAAATGCTGTATACAGTATTGCATATACCACACACACATAAACACATGTGAGTACATATACAAACATACACAGTTTAAATCATTGTTACCAAGTACAGTTTTAATTCTTGATTTAACGTGTATTTAAATGAGTCTGGCCAACAATACTAATAGGATCACGGTAGGAAAGGAATCCTGATGAGACCCACGTCTCTCTCCACAAGCGAGAATGATGTGGTAACTCTTGAGGTGCAAATGAGTTATGGTTACTTATTGGGTGAAGGTTGATAATATCAAGCATCGTCTGTGACATGACATGTTTCCCCTGAGAATATGAATCAAAGCATCTGTTTTAGGTAATTTGGTCATTGTGACAATATTCCTTTGGATTTTTCTCCCCATTGTTGACTATTATTGTTCTATTGTTTACTATTATTGTGTCTCCACTGTTATTTTCTAACTGTTCCAAATTTCAAATACAAATTCCTGCATTTGTGTGTTTTGTTCCACAATCCTGTGTAACATATTTCTCGGTCATGCACAGAAACCAAATTAAACAACATTAGCATTGCCATAGTACCAGCTGTGATTCTGCACCTTTGGGTTATAAATCACCAATATCTTATGTTATTTAGCTTCTTCCCCTTTGAATGCACCACAATATAATGCAGAGTTTGAATTTCCCTTTCTCCCAATAAATAAAACCCTAATCTTAATTCTTTTCGATGACCAGCCTGTTTCATCCGTGATCTGTGACAAGTTTTTAAATTCACAATGAAAGCTTCCCATGATGGATACTCTGTATTTTACAAATCGATGCTCCAGGCTTCATTGTGGCTGATTAATTTGTCTTGACAGGCCTGCCATGTTGTGCGAGAACAGGTTTAAAAAACATGTCTGACTTTCAGCATGAATTAGTCCTGAAGCAATTCTGAACCAAAGGAATAATTGTTGGTTATCACATTTATGAAAAGAATTCAGCAATGGTATATAATTTTAGATGATTTGATCTTTTAGAGGAAGCCTTGACAGCAAGGCTAGCTTAACAACGGGAGAGAAGCAGCGCAGTACAGTATTTGATTAGGATCCAGGAGACCTTAGTTTTGATGCAATGTTTTGTCCACAAAATATTCCAGTCAATTCACTTTACAGTATATTCTATGAAGCGCTTTGAGCTGTCTTGAAGACGTGATCACGTGATCAGGGGCTATATCAAATGCAAGGATTATTGTTGTAATGTGAGAGGATTAAATTCTCAAGTTACTTACTTTTAACCCTTTTAATGCCAGGGATGAATCCCGGTGTGTTTGAGGTTCGCAGTAAAAACAGTTTGTGTTTGTTGAATTAGTTGAACATGGCTTGGCCAATAAAGCAAGCGAATAGAAGTAATGCTCTGTCCTGCCAAATTGAGCTGTACATGTGAAGGTCCTAAATGCTACAAATGTGCTCAACCTGAGGCTTTTTAGCAGAACAAATCACAAGCATGCATTTCCATTTTCCAGTAGAAATAAGCTTTAATTGACATGCAGGTTACAATGATTGAGAAATAAATGTGTGTGATGGATTGCTTTGTTAAAGCTTATTTCAGAACGATAGCCCTGGCCTAGTTAGGGAAAATCAGTTGAATCAAATCAACTATTTAATGCAAATAGTTCTGGAAGGTTACTGGCCTCAAACCACTGAAGCCTATTCGATCCTTTGGGGAAATAAGCAGAAATATTTTATTTTATACTTTATGGCAATTCTATGTTATCGCTCTGAAGAATTATTTTCTCTTTATTGTATAATAATAAATAAGATTCATTTTCAGTTTACAATTAGCAACAACAGCAACTATTTACACTCATATAGCGCCTTTCACGATGGAAGAATATATGTCTTCTCCTGAGCGACAGAGGCATGGATGAGGTTATACTGCATGTGGGAGGTAGGGTGGGAGAGGGGAGGTAGTGGGGGAAGTGGGCAATCTAGCAGAGATGGAAGAAAGTGGATTTGGTCGAAGCCTAGATGAAAGGCTTGTAGGGTGAACAAAACACCGAGGTTCCACACAGCCTCTATGATGGATGGACGGAAAGATGGATGTTAAACTTGCTTCAGTTGTGTCGGAACATTCCATCTACATTTGGCTGGATTTAACGTCTTTGTTCTAGTGGCACATAAATTATTCAACTCCTTAAAACGGTCTTCAGCTTTTTCCACAACATTGAGGGGGTGAGTGGAAGATGCGCTATTTCATCTGATTAAACTTCAGCAATACCCGAATACACACTCTGGGTTTGTTTTTTGTCAACCTTTGCCTGTTCATCTACAAAATACACAGTCACAACTCTTTACAATTCTATATCCTGTGAAGTATTTGAGACATTCTTCTGACATGAAAGCTGCTTTATCTGATTTAAGGATTACTATCAATTTAATACTTTCCAGGTTAGATAAGCAGGATGTGTTTCACTGGGGAGAGTGCACACTTCTTTCCAGACACATGGAAATTTCCATGCCTGTGTGAAACTCTCAGCAGTTTGGTTTGGATACTTTTAAGCATAGCAATAGGTTTCCACATGTACCAGAAACCTGGTGGACAATGAACTCGTAAAATCTCCAAAAACTATAATCTTAGAAATAGGTCTTTTATTATCTTTTACAGAATTTGAATCAGCGAGTGCACCTTTTGTGGTTGGTTCAGGAGGTGATCAAGAATCTGTGGCTACTGAGCTGTCTCAATACGATGCCAGCAAACATTCCCCAGTGTTTTATGGGCACATGGTAGCAAAAGTAAGTTAAACAATGCAAATAACTGCTCATGTAAGCATTGCTACTCGATAGATGCTTTAAAGCATTAAATGCTAATGATTAATGGTAAAACATATGGGCCATTTTTGGAATATTGTTAAGGAAAATCTGATGAAACCAGGTTAGACCACTGAACCTGTGAGATTTTAAATAATTGTTTTCAATTGGAATCAAACATAGTGGACATAAAGAAATCTACTAATGAGGACCCTCACTGATAATGGGTACTGTGTGTATGGTTTCTGTTGTTTTCAGATTCCTGTGGATACGTCAGTTATAGACGACTTCAAACCAGAGCATTCCCATCCAGCATTTTTAGGTCATGCAGTTGTTCATAAATTCATTCGCCCACTAAGCCCACCAACTTCTTCAACTATTCCATTACCAGATCCAAAGACATGTAAGTAGAACGTGTAGTTTTAGTGTGCGTGTGTGTTCTGTGCACTATTTTCAGCTTTAGCATGTTTACCTACTATTTGAAAATACATGCTGAAATAATAAATAATTTGGCTCAAACATTCAAAAAAATAAATGTGGGTGGTGGGAGTATTTCATTTAATAACAGAATTGGGTAAGATACTATTTATGTTCATCTAATTTTGATGTAAACTAACTAGCCTTATTTTTATGGTTATTTTAAGCCAGCAATTGTCTTGTAACAATACAGCCGATTTCCTCCTTGACTTAACCTTCAAACATTCCTACATGGATTGTTGGGTGTAGTACATGCATTTATTTATATGCTATGTGAAAAATATTTTGGATTGCATCCATTAAAGGAAAGAATTTACTTTACCATCTTTGGCAAATGTAAGTTGAAAACCTTGCATCGCACATAGATTCAAAGCTCTCAGAACCTGTGATATTACAAGAAAACAACAGTTTAGCAATTTGTAACTATTTCTCTTCAAAAACGTAAACATTTTATTTAAACAACATGTAACTGGACTAAAACGTGGACAATATCATTGTCTTATCTGAATAGTAGGAAAACCAAACGTCCTCACATAAGGTTTGAAGATGTTAAAATCAATATTGAATTCTGCATTTGGAGTACCCAATTAAAAAAATAGATTTCTGGTTCATAAGGGATCTGCAGAAGCAACATACGAGAAGCATGCTAAAAGCTATCCATAAGTCAGCGCTTCCAAGTTGTCGGTTCAGTGCTACTGTCACTTCTTGTGCACAAATTTTCACTGCCATTACTCCCTTGTGGGCTGAGCACGTTCGGTATATGCAGGAATTGCTGCTGACTCCACTTCCTTTGTGAATGACATTAGTATCACTTCCAGTTGAAGCTTGAGGTGTACTGCAGTTCTATAATAATAATAATAATCCTTGCATTTGATATAGCGCTTTTCACGTGTTCTAGACGTCTCAAAGTGCTTCACAGAATAGACTGTAAAAGTGAATTGACCGTATATTTGTGGCTGCATACTTGTGGGTGAAACGCGGCAGCCAATTGCGCACAGCAGTGTCCCACAAACAGTCGTGGATTGAAAATGACCAATTTATTATTGTTTTGTTTTGGAGGGATTATTATCAGGCTTGTGGAGTAAGAAAACTTGCCCAAGGTTTCGACCTGCCTGGAATTGAACCCAGGTGTCTCGCTTGCAAGGCGTGTGCTCTAACCACTGAGCTACAGGACTCCAGTTCTGGTACTAGTTCTGGTACTATAGGTCCTCAGTTCTCCCGTCCCATGCTATGAAGTAGACTTTCATGTTATAACGTGGTAAGTCTATATGTCTTGTATGGTTGAACAGCCGGCTGACAGTTATTGTAGGATCTCGCACACAAAGAATGGAAAAATAATACTTGAGCAAAATACATCAAAACTACTAGCACTTCATTATTGCAACTACAATACTCATAATGTCTTTAAATAACCCACTGAATTAATTTATTTAGTTAATATTAGCAATATTTACTGTGCATTTGCAAATTAAACTCCTTTCTACTCTTGATTTGCGAAGGTTCCCCAATAGAGTATTTGGAACATTATATCTTTCCAGTACTTCTACCAGGAATGTTTGAACTCCTTAAAGCAGCTAAAGCAGAGAAATGTTTTGAGGTATGTAAATTATGTTTCACTTACAAAATCACAGTCAATCCACTTTATAGTATATCTGATGAAGCACTTTGTGATATTTCAACGACGTGATAAGGTGCTATATGAAATGCAAGGATTATTATTATTATTTAATCATATCTTCCCCTTTCTACTGGGATTTTTCCAACAATCACACACCCCGGCAACTCCCTCTTCTGTAAACTCGTACTTGTTGCATGTCCATCATCCACACCACACCACTATTTTCAGAGGAGCTCTACTTTTTTGACTGTACTTTCTCTCTTCCTACCCTCTCCCACACCCCATCTCCCAAAGGTTTTAGACTCTCTTTAAAGCACTTTTAAATGTTATCCTATGTGAAAAGTTTATATATAGTATATTAACCAAGTTAGGATATATTCCCAATTCCAATTTGAGGATAGATGATCATATGCTCTCAGGCCAGTCATGAGGTAAAGAATTTTTTTTGAGTTTTGTTTTGTAGGTGACCACTGGCTGAAGGGTGAGAACACAGTGCTAGAAGTATAAGTGTCATCTCTATGTTTTGTTTTTGGTAGGATTCTTATACTCTATATAATTTCTTCCCACATCCCATCTATTTTCAACCATGCCTTCAGCCGCCCTCCTACCTCTCTGCCGTCCCTCATCCCAACCCTGCCCCTCCCACGCTCGGGTCCTGATTCCTGACTGTTCAGCGCCTTGGGACATCCTCCCGACGTGAAATGCGCTTTACCAATGTAATCTTGTGGTTGTTGTATAATTGTTAGAGTACTAATCTTTCTGAAGGTAAAAAGTATATTAGATGTGGGGGTGTAGATTTTTCTGCAACTAATCTTATTCTGTGGCCTCCAACTGAATCCATAATTTAAGTACGAGAAGCGATTAAGAACTTTTCCTCTTCTCCCTCCCTAAAATGGACATTTTAGAACTCAAAAATCCATCCAATCAAGTGGATTAGTATTAGTACAGTTGAGGATTCAAATGAGTTGAATGTCTGTGTCTGAGCTAACCACATGTTGACATTGCTAATGAAATTTTAAACCACGATGAACATGATCCTATGTTTTATTAATCGTCTTTGATCTTTATTTACCGCTGTCAGAGAAAAAAAATGATTTCTGGGAGAGCACATTGTGTTCTTTTGAGAAATGATATTTGATGACCTGTCAAAAAACAATTTCTATTTCCTTTCGTTATTTCCAAATAAAGCTGAAAGTAAATAAAAAATGATCCAAATAGTGCAAGTAAAAGTGATTGCTCTTTCAGCTATAAAACTGCAGAGTTGTTTTCATTGAAATGATCTTTTGTTCCTAAAACTTTCAATGATTGTACAATTATTTTTGTAATCTACATCGCAAGTCTGAAAGCAACAATATATATTGTGCAGATATTTCCTGTTTTTCCTGCAGCTTCACTATACTGTTAGCTTCTTCCCTCCCCTGCCCCATTCTCAAAGATGTGTGGTACGATTTGAAGACATCCGCACACAAATTACTACATGAACGCATAGTCGAGTTGATTTTGTTTGTTTTTTCACTTAAAATTAAGCGCTTTGTATTCGCAAAAGAGAATTAGTTCCACTTTGTTTTGGGGTGTAGAGAAGTATGATTAAAGAGGAAGGCTTGGTGCAAGGTGGTACAGTTGCTGTGTAACAATGATCTTTCATTGTGGACTTGAGATGTTAATTAATATTTTTTCATGCTTGGAAACTATAATTGTTCTGAGTTAGATATTTTAAGTGTATGAACATATTTTAAATGATCTGCTTTTAGCCCTCTCCTGCAATGTGTACACAGCATTTTCTAGTGTGTGGCAGGGATCCACTGGACAGCATTGGAGAATAAGCATGCTGTCTAGTTGGTGATTCTGTGAGAATTGCATTACATGTTGGCTCTGATGCTGCTTGTTTGTTGGTATTGTGGCTGCATTCTCTGTAATGGATCATTTGAATACAGTATATTGCTGGTCTCAGTGGATATACAAATGAGACATGGCTCGACTCAATGGGATTTGCTACTTATTGTGACACTTCCTACTTCTCTTTGTATGTATTGAACTGTAGATAAGCAGCTACCATTTCCTGTCTGACATTTGCCTTTCCTTGATACTATTGAGTATTAATTTGATATTTCGCACAAATATTCAACGGATCGTTTAAAATAAACCCGTAGAGCTTTCTTCTGCAGGATTTCTACTAGGGCTACTACTTTTTGATATAAAATGAATTGGTGATATACATTCACAGAAGATATATTTTCTTTAGTTTGTTTTATTTATAATCAACAACAACAACAAAATTACATTTGTAAAGCGCCTTTCACATCGGGAGGACGTCCCAAGGCGCTGGACAATATGTGTTTTGGACCCGAGCTGGAGATCGAGATCGGGGAGGTGGAGGGCAGGGGGTGGAAGGAAGGTGATCAAAGGCATGGTGGAAGAAGAGGGACTTGAGACAAGTCTTGAAGGAGGCAAGGGAGGGGGCGAAGTGGAGGGACTACAGGATGAAGTTCCAGAGGGTGGGGGCAGAAGGCCCGCCGATAATTAGAATTCAAATTGATCAAAATCAAGTAACTTGAGCCATTCATGAATAAACCTGAAAAGGCCTGTGATTGTCTTGCTGGAAATGGAAAAGTAAGAGGAAGGAGTTTGTAGTCCCATTGTATAACAGACATGGGGTTGCTGCTCATAGAGATGAATATAACTTCTTAACTTGATTGAGGGAGCTGTTCATTAACCTGGGTCTCACTGTATTTGGTGCATCTCATAATCTCCATGCTTTTCTTCACAGAGGAAATGGACCAAATTTAATGCGTGCGACTTCTTGACAGAATGGTTGTTCAAGTAAGTAGTGGTTTGTTACATTATATACCAATTAAGCATCGTTAAAATCATTAAATAACCACCATGGTTCGTCCTCCCAAAATGAAGGCATTGTATTGTATTTTTACCCAATCTTTGGGTGAAAAACGATCAGTTAAAAAATGATTTCATCTAAAGTTCAATATTAAAAATGAATCACATCACATTGCATCATGTGTCCATAGCATGAGAAAATCAATCAGATTTGTTGTCTCCAAGGTACTGTTTTTTTTAAAAGAAAAAATAGGGTTGATGCTTTGTTAACATCTGGTTTGATTTCTTGAGGTTTTTGGTGTTCCAAAATAAATCTAGATTTTCATGGAATTTATCTAGATTTTTTTTGTCAACCATCCTCTCTCTGGATTTTCTCTTTTTTAAAAAAAATAGGCCCAGAAAAATTTCACAATAATCTGGGTTTCTATTATGTGGATAAAATCTGTCTTTAATGGTCCTTAAGAACAAGCAAATACTGTATTTGTGTTAGTTAATAATACAATACTAACATTAAACCAATAGTATTTATATTCTGCCTTTAGATTCCTTACGATTACAGAAAGTGTGATCAGAAATGTAAATGAAAATTCTTGCCCAAGTAATGTATGCTTCTATTTTTATTAAGTATATCATGTCTGGTAATAAATGAATGAAAAACAACTCATTACAATTTTTTGTACAATTTGCAATAAAGATGTAAAATTTCATAACTTTATCATTTTGCAGCCGAAATCCAAAGAGGTCAGATGAGGAGTTTACCCAATTTTTTGAGATTCCCTTTGTTAAGAGTTGGCTTGTCATTTAGTAAGTACTTAAATCTGCCTAATAAAATATGTGTTTTCACCTGTATCTGACAGACCCTTTCAGAGTCAACAGTAAGTGCTGTCACTAGGCTTGCACTTCTGCTGAAATATCAGGAAATTAGAAGAGTATGGGTTGTCATTCTATTCACAAAATTATAATAATCCTTGCATTTGATAAGTTCATAACAGAACAAACCAATCTCTTTTCAAAAAAGATAGTGCCAAGGTCCTGAACGAATCATGCTGAATGAATCACGCTAATGAAGAGAATCTTAATTGACCAGGTAAAATATCCAATGAAGTGTGAAAAGGAAAGAAAAAACTATTAAATCCAAAAGTGTCATACGTTCCCCTGCATTAGAAAACTAAGCCACTTATTTTTTTTTATTTGTCCTCTGCAATATTCATTTTCTCTGGTACAAGCACAACAGATCCACCATAAAACAAATTGAATTTTCTTTTTTTATACAATAGGAGATGTTTTACTTTTGTTATAAATTGTAACTCCTTTTGCTCCTACTGAAAGTTACTTTTTTCTGATGAACCAATAATGACTAAATATTTTATTTTAAAAAACGTAAAAAAAATCCCTGTCTTGCAGATCCACAAAATTGCTTTTCAGACTCTTAGTAGTGTAAAGCTTTTCAGCGCCTTGGGATGTTTTCATGACGTGAAAGGCGCTTTACAAATGATAATAATAATCCTTGCATTTGATATAGTGCTTTTCACGTCGGGAGGATGTCCCAAAGTGCTTCACAGAACACACTGTAAAGTGAATTGACTGTATATTTGCGGGCGAACGCGGCAGCCAATTGCGCACAGCAGCGTCCCACAAACAGTCGTAGATTGAAAATGACCAATTTATTATTGTTTTGGGTTTTGGAGGGATTATTATTAGGCTCTGTGTGGAGTAAGGAAACTTGCCCAAGGTTTCGCCCTCTGCCTGGAATTGAATTCAGGTCTCTCGCTTGCAAAGCGAGTGCTCTAACCACTGAGCTACAGGACTCCACAAAACATATGCAGCTCTCACTGTCTAGCTCACTGTATAGAAAAGTGACAAAAGACAATTTTGATCAGGAGACCAGTCACAGATAAGTAAACTTTACTTTAGCTTCCAAAGGATTTGGTGCAAGAGGTGTATTCTAATGTATTCAGTTCAGAATGTAATAATGCATTCTTATTCTAGCACCAATTCTTTATAGTCTCTCCTTTAAAAATACTAAATATCACATTCTTAAATTATTTTATTGTAAATATGAGAAGGATGAGTTCAGGATTTGGATTGTAAGTTCTGAGGAGCAATAATCAGCAGTGAACATATCCCATTGGAGAAATAGAGCATGTTCCAGGTCTTGAAAATGTTGATATAAATAATTGATATAAATTCAAGTAGGCAATTTCACCTTCTGAGCTCAGAATAGAGGAACTTGTGGATAGTTTTACGACAGAGAAGTGGACTCTCAAAAAAAGTGAGTAATTCCATGTTGATCATATCCAAAAAGGAATTGGATAAATATCTGATTTTGAATGAATAAATGCAGAATTTTTTTGTCAAATATCATAACAATCTATTTCTTCATGGGAGATATTAGTTCCTTACTGCTGGAAGTCAAAGATGTTGTCTGTGGTGAATAAATATTCTGGTGTTTATTTGATTACAGTTAATACATATCCTTAAGTAATTTGCAAGGATTCCAGTCTAAGTGGAATAATAAGAATTTCCTTGACTGGAGTTGACAAAAGGAAGGGAGTTTCTAAAAGAGACGGGAGTTTCTTCCAAAAGGGAGTGACTAAAATAAAATTAGTCAATCACTTCATCGCTTTTCGTGGGACTTTGTTCTGTGCAAATTGGCTGCCGTGTTTATCTACAAAATACAGTCATTACATTTAATCCTATTAAGCGCTTTGAGACATCCTCTCAATGTGAAGGGTACTATGTCAAATGTAAGGATTATTATTATTCATTTTTAATTCATATAGTAATGATAATTGTTGGATTTACTTATTTGAAGTCTGAAGGAATTATTGTATCACTAAATTTATATTTGAAAGCTCAGTATTTGTTTTAGTTTCCTGTAATGGTAGCTACTGGGTAGAAGGTGATTTGGCTTCATCAAGTCTGCTTAATGCTTTTTTTCAGAACATAATGACAGAACACCTGCTTGATATGTCTGTATTTTTTGCCTCCAAGTGTTATATCTGGCTTCTGCCAGGAATGAGATAGTTCTTTCCTCCTGTTCTATCTGATGCCTGATTGCTTCAGCCATTCACGTGTATTGTATTAGACAAGAAAGAAGCTGGCAATTTCCCATACCTTCATGCTGTTCTGCCAAAATGATTGATAGCTTCCACTATCTGATGAGTCAAATACATATCACATTCATGTTTATGAAATGTAGAATGACTTTTTCTAATAAATATTTACTTTTTAATATTTTTAATAATTCCCTTGACTATTTTTAAAAACTGGTTCAATTAAAGGCAAGTAGTTATTTTGTTTATGAGCGATACAATGAGCATACTGACTTCTTTTGTCTTGTTGCAGTAGAAGCCTTTGTAGCATATTACCTATATTCTATTTTTAAGATGAAACAAGCACTATAGAATTTATGAGAACTGAGTTGGTACCTGAGCAAATATTTTCTTTTAAATGAGCATTTCTAGTATTAAGGAGAATAATACTGCAAATTGCAAATCCTTTATTTGAATAAATGTATTCAGTTCAGGATGTAATAATCAGGCATCTGAATGGCTATTGCTCATCCCAAATTATGTTTCTGTTATTTAAGCAAGCAGCTGAGAGTCAATGAATTCTCCAAAATAATGAGAGTTTGTGTTTACATAGCATCCTTCAATTAGGGTAGCATCTTGGAGCTCTGAACATACCAATGTTTAGATACATGATGGCATATAAATGTCAGCATTTGGGGGAGAAAAAAATACTCATATAGTTGTGGGACCCCAATAATTCCACAGGCGAGCCATTCCAATGGTTGTGGTTGGAGTTATCCCATTGCATTACTTGTTGATCGTGTTTTTAAAAACTCTCCGAGGTCTGCATTTCATAGAAATCATTTTTTTGAGAGAATCAGTGGCCACAATTTCTACTATTTTAATGGAAGAATGCATTTGTGATAGGTGCAAAAGTGTAATGTATTTTTGTAATGAAAGTGGTATATCTCTTTAGGAATAATTACTGTGCATTCTCCAAAGAATTTAGTTTAAGAGAGAATAACTATTTTCTTTTTTAAAAAACTTCAGGCCAAAAAAATTTGACAGAAATTGTAAAGAGAAATAGGTTCATGTTATAATTTTTCTTCAGCCCTAGAGCGCCAATTGCTCTGTCTCTCTTATTATCAGATGAGGAAGCAGCCATCATAATTCAGTCTTTCTGGAGAGGATACCAGGTAATAATAATCATTTCCTTGTATTGTTTAATCTTTCAGTCTCTTGCAAATTAAACAAAATTTGATGAGATTTAATTTACTTTAATTTCCTCAACTTCCTTTCAAGTGGCTTCAATGGAATCTTATTATATAATATTAACTATAACATTTAGATTTAACTAGTCTTGGTGAAAACCTTTCACACCGTGACTAAAATGTCTACACAGTTCTGACTTACTTGAAAAATGCCTAACATAAGATAGGAGAAAATAACAGCCAAGGCGTACACAGATTGAAATTGGTTATGTCATTTCCTTAAAACTGCAGGAAAGGTGCCCAAGCTTTGTCTTCTTTCCAACAAGTATCTTTAGCTTGTGACATCCTTATTGACTGCACAGATTTTAAAATGCATCCTCTGAGAAAGGAGGCAATTCTAAACTGGATTCACAGAGGATTCGAAAATATTAATTCCTACTGGTAAACAGATGTACGTCACACCAACCCAGGAGACCTCTGAGGTGTACTTTTGGTTATCTTAAGAGTCCCCAAAGGTCAGCAGGATTTTTAAGTATAAATTTCTAAACCAATTTTCACTTGGATTTCTCTGATAAGATGTGTTTTCCAGCTTCATTTGATTTGCTTTGGAAGGGGGTGCATGGTGCGGGGAGAGATGAAGTATAATCTTTTTATCCTTTGCTCTCTATCCTCGTTGTTCAACTGCACGAAGGAGTTTTATTAACAGTCTGTTTATTAGTTTATCTGACCTTAAAGAGAATTCCCTGGATGTCTGAAATAGAGAAAAATTTACGAAAACTTACGAAATCACTGCACATAATATACTGAACAGATTACAATGTGCTCAAAAAAAAATTCGAGGGGCAAGAAAGACTGTTTTTCCAGTCACCTCATCTGACAAGCAATAATGTCTCATTAGCAGTTGTAAGGTTAGAATGCCATCTGTTTAGTTTCTCAGTGTGCTTCAATGATCCCTAGGCACTATAGACATTAATGTTGTACAAGTTCAGTGTTTTTACAAAAATAATTTGTGATAGCAATGCCTGTAATTAATTTATTATCCTTGTTTTACAATTTTTCTCTGTTCTATCATTTTATTAATTCTGTTTCTCTTGAAAGCAATTCACATTGCAATGTGAATCAACCAAATTAAATTGTCGGGAGTAATTACTTAAGTGTTCTAATGATACCAACTTTATATGCTTTTAATATACTCGATGATTAATTTTTGGAAAGGAACTTACATTTGGACAATTCTAAAGCCACAATTTCAGAAATTCTTGGATTAAATTGTACTTTTATTTCATATAAGATTTGAGATTTTTCTGACAAAATGAATGGAAGAATACAGTGCAAGAATGCAGGTATAGAGTGAACTTGGCTGCCATCTCTTTAAATAGAATACAGAATGGATTCAAACTCTCAATTCTATAGAGGCTAGGAAATAACAGTCTGATGGAATTAATATGTTGGTTAGGAAAAGTAATGAAATAATATGTGATTAGTTTAAATAGGAGCAAATGGAATGTGAAGCTTCCATTTGCTGCCATTTAAACTAATCACATCTTATTTCATTACTTTTCCTGAAAAGTATATTTGTATATTTGTACATATTCAAATATAATTGGTTTAAGGCTCTGATTCTAAATTTGTGTTTGAGGGGATAATACATTGTGATACAGATTGCAGATATCTATCTCTATGATAGCTTAAAATTACCTCAAGGCTGGCAATCTCCCCATTCAGTCTATTGCATAACGACTGTGACATTGAGATAACTACCGTGTATTAAATGTCCAGCCTGGATTAAAATTGCTGTATGGATTTTTCCCAAGTGCTTTATAGTTTCTCCGCTTTCAGCTGTCTGGTTTGGCTTGTTTGTGAGCTTTCTTTGATGTCCAGGCGTGAAATATGTAAATTGTCTCCAGTCTATTGCATCTTTTCCTAGAAATCTAGGCATTTAAAAAAAACATAGAATGTTACCTAACATTTTAGTGGTTTGGTTGAATTATTGTAACTGCTGCTGAAAATTCAAATCTCATTAAGGTGTAGCTCATGCGAAGAATGTTTTTCATTGCTTTAGAAAATATTTGTTCCTGATCCACATTATATATGCAGTAGTCCTAGAATTGTTCACCATATGCATTCTCCTTTAGCAACAAAACAAGAGTAACATAGGCAGTACTCCACTGGCATAAGTGATTGCTAATGCTCAAGGCAATACCACTACTGACTAAAGCTGTGGTCCATCAAACAAGCTGTGCATCAAACAAACCAATGCCTTAGGTCCTTGTAGCATGTGTGACTACAAACTCCATTTGGGCTCATAGAGTTTCACTAGTAATTAGATTGCTTATATTCTGGAAAAAGTTGAGATGGTAATACAATGAGGAGACACAACCATGGCATTATGAATGAGGCACCAATATAGACCAGCATATGCCCTAGTTGTGCCGATCCTAGAGGCGTCCGAGACTCTTGACCAACTTTCTGTTACCCCCAAAAGGTGGGAGGCAGGCGTCTGTCATAACACTTGATTGAACACTAGATGCAGCATTACAGCGTGGTTTGGTATTTCTGAAGGGCAGAGGACAAAAATAAGCTTTTAGGACCAGTTCTACTTTACAGCTTTTATTGCATATCAGTAACAAGAGCCATCCAAGTCCTAATTTTAACACAGTACAGCTCCAGAAGACAGTACAGGGCAAGCAAAATATCCTTGTTTAAATTTCAGCGTGATATTATTCAAATACTAGTCTCAATTTATTTCTGGAAGTAGATGCTCTACCATTGTATTAATATAAAATAAGTTCAAGTCAATTTTTTTTACACACTGCAGTTATCTCAATATGCATGTTGCATAAATGTTAAACCTGGTGGCATTCTCAATGAACATCATTAGATATAATTGACACGAAAATTTGTAATTTCCTGAGTTGAAAGGCTTGGCCTTTCACCTCGTGTTGCATGTAATAGCTTCATTGTTTAGCTGTGAGACACCTATACAATGAAGCTATTACATGCAACACTACTATTTTTAATGAGGCTGTAAAACGTACTCACAGCCACAAAGTTCTACCATTTGCCTTGAAGTGCACCTCATCCAAACTGTTAACAGTTGTTTTACCTACATATCTGAAATTCAATATAGTAGAAGTTTAGTTTGGTGAATGATGCTTGTGGATAATTTTTCTTGGGCAGATATCATTTTGTGGCCATTTCCGTGGACCAGATGTTCAGAATGTTGCCACTGCATCCATCCCTATATTTTGTTATGTACAAGCCTTCTCCAATTTTCTTTGCTTGATTATTATATGAAATGTATGTGCTTTTGTGGTAGGTCCGCTGTATGCCAGAGGTACATGAACTTCGGGAGTGGCAGAAAGAGCTGAGAGAAGAAAAAGAGGGTTACAGCAAAAAAATCTCTGAGTTTTGGACAAAACAAGCTTGTAAAGGTAAAGTAATAACATGAATCTTTAAACATCTGTATATACTATTAAACTTTTTTCCATATGTCAAGAGCGTCAAAACTGCAACTAAAATACAACTAGCATTCTCTCTTTCTATCAATACTAATTGGTCCCACGGAAACCATTATAATTACCCAGGTATAACATAAGTGAAAATGTGTTTATAACCATTAAAGCACACATGATTCCTTCAAGCTGAATATACAGAGTTTACAATTGTAAATTTGTACTGACAATTGTGTACACTCTCAGTTCCTCACAGACTCAGCCATTGAGGTGGGAATTGATGTGTATGGATATCGGATGAAAGATTTAAGCTAGGTAATAGGCTACCCTTCCGACCCAGTCAAATAGTCAGCTGCCTATACATGAACAATAATTGAATTGCTTGTGTGTGGTACACAAAACAATATTGTATAACATACATCCAAGTAAAATAATGACCTTAGATAGAAACTTCTCAATTGATGATAATTTTGCTCGATGTTGAGCACTGTTTTGGAAGTAGATAGTGTAGCCGAAATATTTCAAGTTGAAGCCTGGTCTTTGTCGTGTATAGATTTCATTTTGGATTGTGCTCTGTTAGATGCAGGCATTTTAGTTTGACTTCATGTCCTCTGCAGGGTGTTATGTAGCTGTAAGTAGTTGCTGCAGTCCCAGTTTGAAGTACTGTCTCCTGTTATTTTCAGCTGTTGTATCAAATTTCTAGTAAAAGTCAGAGTTCAGCTTTCACTGACTCAGACTCGGTACCAATCTTATGTCTGAATGATTCTTCAAGGACATAACTTGGTTCTTTGCTGCAGTTAATTAAACTTACAGTTGCAAAAGTTTTCTGACAGCAGCGTTAAGATTAAATAAAATTAATAATCTGCAAATTTGTGTAGTCTTAAGATCAGATGCTTAGAAGCAAAAATTTACAGATTTCTGGCCTACAGAAAAAGAATTCCCGAAATTATTTTTAAAAATTCCTATCTCAACGTGTTCCCCTTTCTCCTCTGTATGCTCACTCTTTGTGACATTATCTGCAGGAATGCAGTCCATTTCCAAAGTATGTGAATGACGCCTTACAAGCCTCTCTGCCTCAATCCTGGAGTCCAAAACCGCTGCTGTTCAGACAGGCTGCCAGTCAGATATCAAGTCCTGATGAGCCTTAATTTCCTTCATCTAATTAACAATAAAATTGAAGCCATCCTGCTTGGCTCCCGCCAGTGCTTCCGCTCTCCGGATCTGACTGTATCAACCTGGCTGCTCATTCCAGCTTATGGAACTAGCGAAAAATGTCGTTTTTTTGTTTGCCTTTCATCTCTCCTTTAAGCCCTCATCCAAGTCTCTGTCACCTCTAGACCATTTCTCCTCAACTTTATTCACTGGCCTTCCCAACTCCACAAACATCAGATCATCCAGAGCGCCACAGCATTCATTCTCTCCCGCACCACTCTCCGTTAGTCAGGCACCACTGGCTCCAGGTTTAGTTAGGACATGACCTTCAAAAGCTTCCATACCCTTACCTCACCCAACTTCTGTATTTTTAGTGAGGGTTCTACATCTCCCCAGCAACTCCCCCCATTTTGCTAATTCAAGCTTAAGGTATATTCTTTAGTCAATATATAAGCCTGATAGCATCCCCATAAACATCATCATTGCCACTGTTTATCCACAAGATGACACACTAGAATGATTCAAGAAAGAATGTTCTTCTGCCTACCTCACATTTCTGCTGAGATTGCCAGACACACAGCCCAAGGGAAACCTAACTACAAATGTCAATGTCAATCAAGACACAATCTTCCTACCACAAGGCTAAGATTACAAAAACACTTTTAAACTTAAGCAAATTCTGGTGAATCTAGCAACATTTTAAATGTTTTGCATCTAATATCTACCATTTATATTAAACATTTACATTTTAATTTGTCGTATGACTATTAGGAGGGGGATCCAATACGCTATGATATGTAAAATATATTCTGAAAGGACAGTAGGATTGAGAACTTCTTTCTGAAATTAACTACACATGAAAATTTGAAATGTCAGTTCTGTTCACAAACTGAAGCTTGAGAATACAGTAGTTAATACACAGTGAACATGTATTATTACAGTACAGCTACATGACGGTGCAAAGATAAAATATGAATGATACATGTTTATATGGAACTAGTGTGGCAGATAAGTTGAATATAGAATACAGCATGATTCCTCATCAAAAGATTAAGTCTGTTAAAAATAAAACATTATGTTCTAGGATTTGTTGATAGACATTCCAGACTTTGCGCTATTAATAGGGTTTGATATGCTAAGAAGTTATGTAATAATTCCTTGTTTGTCTATCGTTGTTCCATTCCAAGAGGATACAATTTCCCACTCACAACACTCTTCCCATGGGCCGAATACATCACTTCAGATTCTATTTAGAAGACAGCTGGAAGAAGGAGTTATTAAACCCATAAAAAAACTGAAATTGAAGATATTTGCCTGTGCAGTGCAGGGTGTTTTAATGAATAATATGGTAGTGATCCCTCACTGACAAAGACAACCTATTTTTATATCACGTTCAAATAATGAAATATTTCCTGCTTACAGCACTGTTAAAAATACGAGTTCATCAATTCAGTAGTTGGTGTATATGTGTATTATGTTGAGGTCCTTAAGTGAAAATGAAATTCTGGACACAACTGGACAAGTGACCTATTGTTTTGACAGTTTTAGTCCTGCATTACTAAATAGCTGCTGGGAATTTTTTTTTAATTGGATTTAAACAGTCATAGGTCCATCTGTTTATAAGTGTTTATCCTTCTGAGTGCAGGTTATCACATGGGTTCCTAAATACCTGATTTCACTTGGATCTAGACTCGCTCATATTAATGTAGCACTTTAGAGAGTCCAGAATTTGGTAAATTGTTGAATTCAGTCTTAACTTTGAAGTTGGTTTATTGTAGCTCTTAAAAGAATTTATTAAAATTAAGGCTGTATTTAAGAATTTGCAATATTCTGGATGTTGTGAGATGAAATGCTATGTTACTAAAATAAATATAAACTGAGGTGGAATTTCTCCCCACATCTATTTGAACATTGAATTCCTATACAAATCCAATAATTTGTACCAGTCTGTCTTAATAATAAAATAATAATCCTTGCATTTGATATAGTGCTTTTCACGTCTTCTCGATGTCTCAAAGCGCTTCACAGAATAGACTGTAAAGTGAATTGATCGTATATTTGTGGGTGAAAACGCGGCAGCCAATTGCACACAGCAGTGTCCCACAAACAATTGTGGATTGAAAATGACCAATTTATTATTGTTTTGTTTTGGAGGGATTATTATTAGGCTCTGTGTGGAATAAGGAAACTTGCCCAAGGTTTCGCCCTGCCGGGAATTGAACCCAGGTGTCTCGCTTGCAAGGCGAGTGCTCTAACCACTGAGCTACAGGACTCCACTTCTACTAATCCTTGATCTATTTGTGTTTTTATTGTAGTGGGAGTGGACATGGAAACAGATACACCTGAAGAATTCACAGGTGAAAGCTCTGCTGACTAATAGTTTTAAAAGCAACACAATGTACTTTAAAATAGTAATTTTAGGTGTTGTATGCACTAATCAAGAATATATTAGCTATTTGTACTCTAAAATACTGTAATGCAGAATAAAATGTGCAGTGGGATTCAAACATCAGATTTCACTCATTGTATGTAAATAGTAATAGTTTTTATTTATTTGAACAGCATTTTGAAAATAAAACATTTTTGCACATGCTTTACATTCGGTCACTGGGCATTTCATACACACGTCTAGTTTGTATATACTGATTGTCTTGAGTATTAGTACTCTTGTAAAAATACGATGCTTGTATGCAACCATTTTCATGGAATTTCTCAATTTTAGAAAAAGCACAATATTCAATAAATAGATGAGTCTTTATTTAAAATCAGACTCATCAAATGATGAAGCGGGAGTCCTTAGTTATAAATAAAAGCTGACATTATGCTAAAATGTCATTTGTTGAAGCATAAAGTCACAGAGCAACCTACAAAAAGCACTTAGTTTGAGAATCATATCTACAAAGCTGTGCCAGAGCTTTGTGCTTCTGAGCAAGATTTTTGAAACCACAGGAATACAAACGGTGTGATTTTAAATAGACACATTATTTTTATTTACAGTATTACATGGCAGAGAAATGATCAGCAAAAATGGAACTAAAGTTTTTGGCATTTTGACTTTTTACAAAAAGTAAATAAGCCAAATAAGTTAAAGATTCTTAAAAAGGTAGATACAGAGGGTAAATTGGGATCGTTTTGTACAAGCTTCAAAATCTACACCTCAGTGGCAATCTATTATTTTGACTACAAATACTAGCATTAAACAAAACTTCTTGCATACAAAGCATACTGGTGTTTTAATTATTAAAACTTTTATAATCTCACTTGCTTTCAGTGTACAGTACACATGCACCACAGACTGAATCTTCATAGCAAAATTACTGTTAGTCACGTTTCTAATGAACACGTAAACAGTGGTTTGCTGCATCAATTTAACTTTTATGCCATTTTATTGATTAGCTAACACAGAATGCCTCCAAACAAAAATCTAAATGACTAAAGTCACCCCACAGTTACAACTTATCCTCGGCACTAATTACAGACATTACTGACTCTGCAAAACACATTTACAAGGATAAACAAATTTTCCCATCTCCTCCAGGGAGTTTAATGTAATATCCAGTAAATGTTGATTTTACAGAAATAAGCACTATTGAAAGTCACATTTCCACAATTTATTAACTCAGTATAATGTAATCCCAGTATGTACACAAGCATAGAAATGCTCTGGAGCCATAAAGGATGCCATAGGTAGGTGAAAGCATTGCCAGAACAATAAATTTCTAACTTTAAAACTTTTATATGTACATCCTACAAGCGACACTATATTCTGTATATACACATCTATAAAAATTCTATCAGCTTAAGAATAATTGGGCTTCATACATCTCCGGTTTGTTTCACTGCCATTTGCTAAATCATTTGCATTGATTTTTGTCCAAGGAGCCACTGGATCAGTGAATTGCTGGAATTGGCTTGTGACTCATCTGTTTAGCTTTTACCATAGGTGTCTTCCTGGGTAACCTGGAGGAGCGGATGGAATCTGAAAAAGAAATGAAAGCAGATGACAAACTAAGCCTGAAGTTAGATTTTTGGTAAGTGCTGCAATTCTTCGCAGTAATTTTTGGTTTAGGATTGACAACTTGGGAGAACAATGGTATAAAACTTCAAGGGGACATTGATAGAATAGAAAAATGGTCAGATAAGTGGTAGATGCAGTTTAATAGATGAGAGGTGATGCATTTAAGGAAACACAGCAACTTGCATTTATGTAGCTCCCTTCATGCTGGGTAGCGTCCTGGAGCTCTAAACTGGCTGAGTCTGACCCCGAGCCAGGGGGAGAGGGAGGGACTAAGGAATGGAAGAATAGCTGGAGGGTAAAACACTCAATGGAGTAGAGGAGTAAAGGGATCTGGGGGTACAAATATATAAAATCACTAGCAGTGGGACAGCAGGTTAAAAAAATTAAAGAGGTGAATGGGGAGTTATGAAACCAAGTATTGAATATAAAAGTAGGGTTGGAAATTATGGTGGAATTATATACGCAACTATATAGATATCATAATTATACAATTAAATAGATTAAAGGGCAGTTGGAATATTGTTCAATTTTGGACTCCCATTACAGGAAGATGTCGGAGATTGAGAGGGGTGCAGCACACATCATAGAGAGTGCACATTCATTGGGATGACACTGGATAAGAGAGTATAGGTATGAAGAGTGGAAGGCTAAATTGTTTTTAGCCTTCCTCTCTGTTTTACAACAGAAAAGATTGGAAAGATTGGTATAGGTGTTTTAAGGTACTGAACAGGCAGGACAGAGTAGATAGGGAAACTATTCCCTTTTGTTGGGGAAATCAGTAACTGGGGAGCACAGCCTCGGGATTGATAGCAGAAAGATGAGAGGAGAGGTTAGGAGGAATTTCTAATCTCAGAGGGCTGTTAAGAGTTTGCAATTCATTAACACAAGTGGTATTGAAGCTGGATCAATAGAGTCATGCTCTAAAGAGAACAGGATAAGCAGCTGATCAGTAAAACTTTGTGTTTTGGGGAGAATAAAAAAAGGGAATAATATGGAAAAAGGTGATTTATAAATACGTTCAATAATGGCACAGACACAATAATCCAAATGGCCAACTTTTGTGCAGTTACTGTAATTTTGTATTAAAGAGTACTATTTTAATTATCAACAATTACTTTAGCTGTTGGGCAAATATGCTAAACAAGTCCCTCAAATACAGTACACACTGGAAGAACTATTGAGATATGTTCATGCTGAAATAAATATTAAATATTCCACTCAGTGAGTTTTATGAGGGTTGTACTGTGCTCAATTGGCTGTATTTCATTCAGCATTTTGTAACAATGATCACAAACAGCACCTAAAACGTACAACGGTAAGTTGTTTCTCTTCACAATCCACAGTCTGCAAATTTGAGTCTTGGAGCTGCCACCTGAATACAATCGACGGGTTTCAGGTCAGTTCACCTGTTTTGATGAGATGTTTAAGGAAAGCTACCATTTCACTAAATTTGTCTGTTGACAGGGCTGTAATTCAGAAGTATCCAAAAATTGTGAATCTGTGATTTAACAAAATGAGTTCTAGATTGCGGTTAAAATATCTCAAAACAGTCCTTACGAATTTGCGCATTTTTTATGTTGGTACTTGGGATACTGAATACCTTATATCAATGCATAAAATTAAAAGATGAAAAAGTTGGGGAGGTAGGAAAGTCAGAAGTTTAACTAGATTGATTTTATTTAACTTACATTTCCACCATTAAGTACCACTGCCATCTCAGTGGGTTGGTAGACGTTGCTTCGAAGCTGAATGTTAGGTCGAGGTCCCATACTCCCATTCCGAAAGCCAGATTTATAGCCTATGAGAAAGAAAATATTTCAAGTTTGCACATTTAACATTGAGAGAAAAAGCTGAATATTGCAGCAACTCATTGTTCTGCACATGCACTTCAATGAAATCAGTCTTGCTTTAGGCACCTGGGATCAGCAAGAGCTATATACAGCTGGTTTAAGCTGAAAATAAATTAAAAACACTTTAAATCTTTTGCTGGTTAACAAATAACTGTAGATCATTAACCTTCCGAGGGAGAATAGTTTGTGATAAGTGTCTCAACCTGGTTAGTTATTGATTATTTTTTAAAGTTCTATTTAGACTTAATTTTATGGTTTACTTTTCTTAAGTGTTTCCACTCTTGGCTACATACAACAATTTTTTGCTTATGACCAACACACATACATATGTACATATAGAATATTTTTTACACATATACACATTACATTCTGCTTCCCAGTACTTATTGGGTAGCAAGGGATTGAGGAGAAGGGAACATAGATTCCCTGAAAGTACTGAAAGAATAATCCCCCAGTAAGATACAGAGAGGTTCAATAGCAAATAAAGTCTCACCTGCCGCAGATTCATCCAGAGAAAAAGCCTTATTTTCCATGTAACTACGTGGAAGTTGCAATTCTTCTTCAAAATTAGTCTCACGGATTCTAGGCTGGACTGCGTCAAAGTAATCGGGTGTGTTTTGTTTTGATGGGACGACTGAGCAATGGACCTCTGGAATTGCATGAAAAATAAGGAACACCCAGCCATTAGAAACCAGTGCGATGGAGAGTGCAGGATCATCCCACAGTGGCCTTTTGTTCAGTTCCACATTGCCATAGAGGTACATGGCAATCCACGCAACCCAGATCAAGATGGAGAAAAACATGGTCACAATAATGCAGGTTCCGTTCTTCTTCCATTTCTTGAACTTTCCACACAAGGTAAAGAGCGAAAGCAGAAAGGTTACAGCCATCAGGAACATAACGTAAATCAGTGCCATCACAAAGTCCATCTGCTCATATTTGCAAGCCGACTTTTGTTCTCGAACGATAGTTAGGATCAACCATTCCACTGCAATTATAACTTGAACCAGCATGAGACAGACTGCAATGCCAGCCAACAGCCATCCAGATGGGCCTTTGCCATGTTGAGCCAGCCGTCGCAACCTCCACGCCTGCGCAAGCAAGCAGGAAAAACAGAGAGAGAATAGGACTCCCCATAAAAATCTTCTTGTGGGACACGTTTTTTCATCTTCTGGGATGATAAATGCAAACGACAGTCCAAACAATCCCAGGGTGCCGAACAGAAACAGAAACTGGATCCCAAGAGGACTTTTCTTGTCTTTGTCTTTAATGAACGGTAATTTCACCAGCAGAATCAGCATCAGTAAGAATGCAGTCAGCACTCCTGCGCCTGCCACCGCCTCCACAACGATTCCCCAGATTACGTCCAGGCTGCACAAATTCAGGTAGTGTGGCAGAAGCTTCAATCCACACCCTCTGTCTGAAATAGGGTTGCTTGTGTTCTGAGAAGATCCATAATTAATCATTGAGAGGAGAAGGAATGAAGCAGCTGAAAGAGTTTTCATTTTTGGCCAAATAAAAGCTAGAAAGGAAAGTGGGGGCAAAAAAAAAAATCAGCAGAGTTTCCGAACAGTCATCTTTTATCATTTGATGAAAGCTGCAAACGTTGACCTGGGCTGCAATAGACAAAACTTGACTTATTTGTGAAAAGATTGGTAAAAGCTGTACTTGACCACATTGTCATTACATGGATGCTTGGATTATAGTGAACAAACAACATTAGGACAAAAGATTTTCTGAATAATGCTCACTGGAATAATGCCTCACTTGCTTTCATTTGATTGGAATGCAATTTATTTAAGCAAAATAATTCATGCATTGAAGCAAGTTAATATATGAAGTTGAGGAGGTTAATATGTCCAATTTTAAAGGCCATTGTCTCTATTGTTCAATGTGAAGCATCAGTTTGGGAGTTTGAGAGCAATAGCAAAGATAATAGGGATATTATACAAAAATTAAAGGTAGGAACCTTCAATCGGACATACGTTTTATTTAGCATTTTATTTGAAGAAAATAAACATCAACAGAACCAAGTAGGATCAGGGAGTCAACCTATTTGGGAGTTGCATGCAGAAAAAAAAGTGCATTATAAGATAAAGTTTGTGAATGAATGAAACCCATTGATCAAAAAGGATAGAATTTATAATACTCTAATACTGAGCCTTGTTGCGTACCTGCCAACTCACTGATCTGATGACATATTTCCTGCAGCTTGCTTCACACTTGTTCTGTGTTTAGCTTTCTCTCTCTCTCTCTCTGGAGGCAGTGAGAGTGATGTAAAAGTAGAATTGTTGACATCAGATGCCATTGCATTTGTGCCAGTTCTGTGGTCGAACCAATTTTTACATGCACAGTAATATTGCCAATATCGCACAGGTACATTTGCCACTTCTGCAAAATAAAAGAGCCAGAGGCCACTTCTGCGCTGCTAGTTTTATTCATTCAGCCACATGTGTGTGACACATGCAGAAACCCATTCCTGTGCTTAAGAGTCTCCAAACCAAACTATTGAGATCTCCACGTAGATACAGTTCACAATAAGAAGTGAATACTCTTCCCTCCAGAGAATGATCCAGCTCTAATCCAATCCCAGAGAATTATGTGCAGGTTGCCAAGAGCAGAGACTTCGGGATTCCCAATTATAGATTAGGCTAAAACCACAATACTTACTCTCTGCAGAAATAATCCTTGTATTTGATATAGCGCCTTATCATGTCTTTGAGACGTCTTAAAGTTCTTCACAGAATATACTATAAAGTGAATTGACTGTAGATCGTGTGATCGAAATACAAGTAAGTTTCCTGCTGCTTTTCCAGCTAAGACCATCCATCCCATTAGGGCAATAGTTTGAAGGCTTACATGAGGTGTGGAGAAGAAGAATCCCAGACCTCTTGTTACTGATCTGTCTGCCCCTCCAAGTAGCAAGTGCCAACCAGCCAGGCTGGATAGCTGGTTCATCATTAACCTGGTGTACCTTGACCTGCCCAGCTCAGTTATCAGACTACTGAGAAGGCCACAGAGGATTCAATTCTGATCTCCCATTGCCAGGCATGTCACCTTGGAGCCAACTCAGCTAAGATAGACTCCCATCACACTCCAAGGATAATCTCAAACTGCCCTTCACAAATTGCCCTTCACAAACTGCAAGTCAAAATTCATGTGTCAGGATGTGCTGCATGTACGTGGCTGCATAAAAATCAATAAGGGCAGCATGTGGGCCAACATCAAATGCATTGCTCCCTCTATTACTTTTTCAATGTGTTGCTGACAGCATTCCTGCTGTCGTCCACAACCTGGTAACCTAAACACAGTGTTAGTGTTTCCATTTCACACACGCACAGCATTAGTCCAAACAATGAAAGGAATTGTTTCCTGCACTGCAGAGGAAGCCATTTGCCTTTCAGCACTTTCATTCTGCATAAATTAGTGACAGTTGACCAGAAGTGGAGAGGGGCCTCCTGCGATGCCATTTAAAACTAACGAAGCCATTTAGAATGAAGAATTAAAGTAATTACATTGGAGATGTTCGATGTGCAATTTCAAACATCCCAGTAATAATTGTGGCAGCTAGTTAGTTTTCAGTTAAAGTGTTAAATGGTCTGCATACAACAACTTGTATTTATATAGCTTCCCTTCACGTCGGATACCATCTTAATGGTCTTCATACTGCACACTAAGAGAGAAATTATTTAGCCAAAGTATTTCTCAAAAAGCAATGCAAAAATCCACCTTGGGATTCACCCACTTCAACAGCCCTGCCAACCACAGTTGGTAAATGATCTGAGTGGGCTGTGTGGAACCACGCATCCTGGGAAGCTTCCACTTCAATTCTTATTAACAGACTTCACCAGGACACGTTGCATATTTGCACTAAGGTTTAAATCATCTATCTCTAGGCTGGGGGATTTGGGTAACGTATTAGTCAAAGTTCCCACTCATGTTAGCTATCCCCCGTTCCTCACTCATGTCAGCTCATGTTCTCCTGACAGAATGTGAATGTATATGGAGTCAAATTATTTGCAGGCACTGTTCGGGCTCATACATAAGAATGAGCAACTTGGATGAATTACTAGAGGGCTGCAGTTACAGTGTAACTGCACAAGTAGAAAATAGATCATTGGGAGGAAAATCAGGTGTTTACACAAAAACTGTCCCCAAAGTTAACAAGGTTTACCTTACTGACTTGAACCCATCATTACCCACGTCAGATTGAAGACATTGGTAGTTACATAACCATTTTCAATAAGCAAGTTTCAAAGGCTGAATACTTAAATGCGCTGATTTGGTTTTGTCTCGTTTTCAATAGTTCAAAAAGGAATAGGCTGTTTTAGGAACATGAGCAACACAAAAGCTTCTCCAGTAACATAAGAAGGCACTAAAGCTGGATGACTATAATTAACATATCATGTGTACCAATTTCTACAGTTAATAAATAGCAGCCTCTCACAAACATTGCATGAAATATATGCAAAACAACATACTTACCTGCATCTGTGTCTTGGGTCTCAAAGCCAAGCTCTTTGTTAAAACAAGGGGTATCTTAGAATTGAATACTTAATGTAAGGCAATTATCTCCTATTGTACAGTTCTACTGTGGTTGGCTGGTTGGGTAGTTACATAAAGCCATTTTCAACAACTACTACTACTACTTAAACCCAACATTAAAAAGATAATCTCTTTGGAAAATAGGGCAAATATTTGTGCTGGTGTTTGCCCAACAGTAAACACCATGTATCAGAATTCAGCACTTTGATTGTAAATTCAATCATTAAACTATCTTTTCAACAGTTCTAGTGTGTGTACGCATGCAAAGTTGACTCAAGATCATAAATGGCCTCATTAATGGAAATAATTTCTATTAGTCGCAGAATAATCATTGTTCCTTTCTGCTCTTTCCTCCTCCCTCCGCCCCCCACCTATGTATTATTTTTAACTGATAGGTGAAGATTCCCTGCTTGGAGGGCGCTATATAAATGCAGGTTGTTGTTGGTGACTCAGTGCCGGAAATCACAGAATTTCCGCACGTTTTACATCCAACGAATAATAATAATCCTTGCATTTGATATAGCGCCTTAGCACGTCTTCGAGACGTCGCAAAGCGCTTCGCAGAATATGCGGTAAAGTGAGTTGACTATGTTTTGTGGGCGAAACGCGGCAGCCAATGGCACACAGTGGAATACATTCACGTTAGATGGTAGGGGTTAAACTCCTTGGCATCCAAGAAGGGAAAGGAAAGCAGCCGATGCTCAAAAGACCACCCCGACTGCACTGATTCAGCATTTGCATTTCCCATTCACATCATCCTCATGAGCTCTATCAGACTGTGCCAATTAGTGTCAAATTAGGATCATCGCCCACATGGAGCTGGGGGTGGGGGGCACTCAGTTTGCTGGTACCCTGGTATTTAGCAGCTGGGGGCGAGTTTCGAATCAAACCAGGGCCAAAAGGTGAACAGATAGCCCTGCTGGATCACACAGCCTTAAATGTATTCTATTTACTATGGTACAATAAAACAATTGGCAGAATTTCGCCTCAATTATTCTGCATTCGCTGCATTGACACAAACAGGTTTTAAGCGAAGGGGAGTGTGAGTATTTCTTGATGTAATTTTCTTTGAAAGGGCCACAAATATATATATATATATACCCATCAAAGAAAATTATATATGTATAATATATCCCTGGGGGGTGGAAACACGTTGCAATGAACATCTATCGTGCTGTGGGGGTGGTGGTGGGGTCTCTGGCAATATTTCATCCCGAGAAACCGATTGGAACATAATTCCTTTGAAGGGAATGATCACAGCGAAGCATCATCCGGACAATGTCACTCCCAAACTAAACCGTCTCTGGGTGTGTAAAATTAGCATCGAACAGCTGAGAGCCTGAGCCAAACATCTCAACAACTGCCATCACCTTAACGTGACATCCACAGCACACAGTGCATTCCCACTGATTCCTGGACCAGACAACCAAGACATGGAATTTGCACCGGATTTTATATATATATATATATATATATGTGTGTGTGTGTACAGATGATGAATCAGAGTGTTGCTCTCAGTTTGACCTTAATTTAAATTTAAGAGGATTGATTGCCTCTCTCTACGATGTGCAGAAGGTGGGTTGGAAGCTGTGCAATGGCAGCACAACACTTGAGGGCTATTGATTTGAGTTACACACAGACACAGACACACACACACACACACAAGGGACACGTTTCCTTCCCTCCTTTGCAGTCCCCCAACTGTATCGGTGAAAATGCAATTGATTGCCATTCGCATTGTGCTTTGGTTTTGTTCGCAGATTTCACACGAGAGGGACTGTGTGCGCCATTTGGAGATGGTTCGACGCCTCCGAATAGCACGACCGGGGATTGAGTAATGTAAAGGGGTTCTCGTTTGGGTGTTTTTTTTTTGCTTAACGACGTTCTTCAGTCGTGCAAAGGCGAGTTACCAATGTCAGCACAAACCTCTGTGTGATTTAAAAACAATACCAACAGCTAACGTGTCCGTCCAGTCTTTTACATATATATATATGTGTTAACTATGTATGTTAACTAAATCCCCTGCAATATATATACATATATACACTATATATGTTAACTAAATCCCCTGCAATATATATACATATATAAACTATATATGTTAACTAAATCCCCTGCAATATATATACATATATATATGTTAACTATATGTGTTAACTAAATCCCCTGCAATGTATATATGTTAACTATGTATGTTAACTAAATCCCCTGCAATATATATACACACATCGGTTATTTTATCATCCATTTCACTGCTTGATTTTAAAACAAATCAGTATTTTTTAAAAAAGGAGTATTTTTTTTAGAAGAAAGACGAGGGTGTGTGTGTGTGTGTGGGTGGGGGGGGGGATAGATGGATGGAAAGCAATCCCCCAACACACCTTTCCAATTGCTTGGCCAGTTTTTCTTTTTTTTAAAAAACACACACACACACACGTGTTTTTTTTTGCAAAACAAAAGCAAGAATTGCAGAAAAGCAAAAGCAATAATTGCAGGAAAACTTGCAATCTGTGGTTTAATAGATAGATAGATAGCCAGTTACACACAGGGGGGGGGGGGGGGGGGGAGGAGAGAGAGAGGAGAGGAGAGGCTACTGGTTTTTTTTTGTGTTAAATTACTCTTAATCCATTCCAACAGAAACATGGCAAAGGTTAGGAGTGTGAGCTTACCGGCCAAAGGGAATACACCTCGGGAGGAAGGGCGACACTGCGTGGGGTTCAGCTGCTTCACGCAATGGCACAGTTTGTGCAGTGGCTGAGATCTCTCCTCTCTCTCTCTCCTCTCTCTCTCTCTCTCTCCTCCTCTCCTTTTTCTCCTCCTTTTCCTCTCCTCCTCCTCCTCCTCTCTCCCCTTTTTTTTTCTCTCTGGTTCTTAAAGCGACTGCGCTTTACGCCACTCACTCACTCGCTCGCAGTGAGTCTCTCTCTCGCTCTCTCTCTGATCTATTTGTTCCCCTGTGAACCAAACCAAACCAAACCAGGGTCAACCCCCCCCCTCCCTCCCCCCTCAATACCCCTCCCTCCTCCCCTCAATACCCCCCCTCCCCCTCAATACCCCCTCCCTCCCCCTCAATACCCCCCTCCCTCCCCCCTCAATACCCCCCCTCCCTCCCCCCCTCAACCCCCCCCCTCAACCCCCCCCTCCCTCCCCCCTCAATACCCCCCTCCCTCCCCCTCAATACCCCCCTCCCTCCCCCCTCAATACCCCCCTCCCTCCCCCCTCAATACCCCCCTCCCTCCCCCCTCAACACCCCCCTCCCTCCCCCCTCAATACCCCCTCCCTCCCCCTCAATACCCCCCCCCCGGCTTTAGCTGAGCTGAGACGTTGTTAGTGGACTGGGACCTCACAGTGATCACTGTGTCCTAATCCCTCCCCATTGCTGTTGTAAGTAGGGAAGACAGAGCCCCTCTCCAGCTGTGCCCCACTCCCCTACCCCTCCCTGTACAGCTGTGCCCCACTCCCCTACCCCTCCCTGTACAGCTGTGCCCCACTCCCCTACCCCTCCCTGTACAGCTGTGCCCCACTCCCCTACCCCTCACTGTACAGCTGTGCCCCACTCCCCTACCCCTCACTGTACAGCTGTGCCCCACTCCCCTACCCCTCACTGTACAGCTGTGCCCCACTCCCCTACCCCTCCCTGTACAGCTGTGCCCCACTCCCCTACCCCTCCCTGTACAGCTGTGCCCCACTCCCCTACCCCTCCCTGTACAGCTGTGCCCCACTCCCCTACCCCTCCCTGTACAGCTGTGCCCCACTCCCTACCCCTCCCTGTACAGCTGTGCCCCACTCCCCTACCCCTCCCTGTACAGCTGTGCCCCACTCCTCTACCCCTCCCTGTACAGCTGTGCCCCACTCCCCTACCCCTCCCTGTACAGCTGTGCCCCACTCCCCTACCCCTCCCTGTACAGCTGTGCCCCACTCCCCTACCCCTCCCTGTACAGCTGTGCCCCACTCCCCTACCCCTCCCTGTACAGCTGTGCCCCACTCCCCTACCCCTCCCTGTACAGCTGTGCCCCACTCCCCTACCCCTCCCTGTACAGCTGTGCCCCACTCCTCTACCCCTCCCTGTACAGCTGTGCCCCACTCCCCTACCCCTCCCTGTACAGCTGTGCCCCACTCCCCTACCCCTCCCTGTACAGCTGTGCCCCACTCCCCTACCCCTCACTGTACAGCTGTGTTCCAGCCACTGCCTCTCGTCGCTGATGTAGTATTTCACTGCTTTCCCCTCTGATGTCAAGTTCACTGCCAAGTGGAAATGATAAATGATAAATGTTCCTGCACCATCGCCTCCCGAATTATAATCCAAGAGAAAACAATCGCCAAATACACCCACATATTAAACAAAAAACGTTTTTTTTTGGAAAAAAAATCCAGGAAGGGATATTTGCACAGTCTGTAGGATGTTTCACAAATACTATTTTTATTCATTATTTTTGCAATAAAAGCCCATTTGTTTGGGTTTAATTGACAACACGTTTCCATCCAACTGTTTCCTAAGAGATATTAACGGCCTTTTGTTTGTTTTTCTTTTAATTGCTTCAAAGATTTGCAGATTTGCAACCCCCCCCCCCCACCCCCTATACCCAATTACTTTGTGCAATTGGAATAGTTAAACCTAAATTTTTTTTTGCTTATATATATATTAAAAAAATTGCACAAGTTAAGCGGAGTTTTGCAGAAAAATAGTGCTTTCCCCAAAAATGTATTGTTTTTTTTAAAAAAGCGACTGCTGCAAATTTTTTTGTTAACACTTAATTGTCATTCCCAAACAGGAATGCATTCATTTATCTACACAGCACTCTTAGAAAACACGAGCATTAAATCACGAAGATCCCAAAGTGTTTATTTTTTTTATCATTCTCAGAGTGTGTAGTCCTCGCACAGGTCCAGGAAATTACTGTATTGACAATTAACAATAATAGACACAACTCGAAATTATTAATCTTAACCTGAACCAGTAACTCACATTTCTAGGTGATGAGCAGTTCACTCAGAGGGTTTGAGAATGCTCGTTGACTGAGTTAACTGAGTGTTTTCCCAGAGCGTTTTAATGGTTTGTTAATGTTATATTTTTTAATACCTTACCACTCCATCAGATCGAAAATCTTTCATGTATTCATATCTCTTTCTTCTACAAGCTGTCCAGGGCTTTAATTACGGTCGCCCCCTGGCGTTTCCACTTTAAAATGGTACAATCTATTCCTCAAAATATCCTGTAAATTGTTCCAGTTTAAGGTGTTAAGAATAGTAAGATTTTGTTTAAAATAGTTTAATTAATCTGCTTCGCCGGCCTTTCTTATGAAACGATTAAATTTAGTTTTTCCGAATCTCGCTCTCTCTCTTGCTCACTCTTTCTCTTCCTTTGGAGCAAATGAATACTAATGACTAGGAGGAGTATAAGTACAGTGGTACCATAAATTAATAAGATCACATTATAGAATTGGCAAGGAGTTCAGCTTTCGTATTATCACGTTAATAGTAAGTGTGCTCAACTAATCAATCACACAGACAGTCGCTGAAATGGAATGTGTTTTATAAAATGATAACATAAAATCATCTGAATCCACGGCTGTTTGCGGGACACTGCTTTGCATAATTGGCTCCTGCATTTCGCCCACAAAATACACAGTCAATCTGCTTCAGAATATGTTCTGCGAACTGCTTTGAGACACCGCAACGACGTGATACAGTGCTTTATCAAATGCAAGGATTATTGTATTATTACATTAAAAAAATTCTGCTTTAGTCCCTCTGTGTCGTGTTGTTGGGTGATTTTCTGCTGAGATGGTTGCATCAAACAACTGGCCCCTGTCTACTCAGAGATGCGTGGGGAGGGGGTGGGGGTGTGGGTGGTCCAGGGTTTGAAGCGTATTTAAAGTCTTGAGGCACCTGGTGGCTGATTCACCACCTGATCTAAATTAGCATCTTATGGGGGGGTTGAAGATTCAAATGCAGGTCTGCACTGAGGTCATCTCAACCAGGCCAATAGGTTGTTATCCCAGGCCAGAGAGTTTCCTGTTCCTGCCTTGGAATGTGGATCTTGGGTGAGAACAGGATTGGACTTGATTGTGTTGACCTGTGGTCGCACAGCCTGCAAACACTCAGGGGAAGAATGTGAAAAGTAGGAAAGGTTCTGGAGGCTGGCTCCATCTTCCCTAATTGGTTTATAGCTCACCAAGTCAGCTCGCATAATGTGAAACCCTTCACCGTGTCAGGTCATTCTACGGTGCAGTGTACATCAGCGCTCAGTACCTCCTGAGCATCTGAATTACCTTCATGATGTAGACTTGTTAGCATTAAAAAACAAAAGTCCACATTTCCAATGTGAAAACATTTACTCATCTGCTTATTTGGGCTCTAATATGGACGGCACTGTTGGTGTTCAATTTTGTTTCAATAGGTTACCTTTAGAACAACCAGCAATACGTTGCATAATGCTAACTGTTAAAATTAGGCTGCCCAGCGGATTATGCACTTTGTGGTTTCTATATTTATCCAAGGCAGTAGAAAGGTTAAAATGATGGCATGCAAATGACATTTAGCTGTATTTGATTACCACATAAATGACTGCTATCAATTTGCAGCCTCTTCCTCAGTGGAAAATGAAAAGCATCCAACATAATAGCATACATGAAGTCCACCATCATGCTGTAAGTTTATCTACAAAGATGTCCCAGAGCACTTGACAGTGGCGGAGCACGATGCCAGGGAGGTGACTGTACGCACGGTCGAAGAGGAAGGTCTTCAGGTGCAATAAAAGAAAACTTTCACTCTCAGATTTGTTGCATAGTCATTTCTAGGGCTAATGGCGCTGTGAAACTTCCCAGGTTCTCCCTCTCCTATGTTCACAAATGTGGTGATAATACCCTTTTAATCACATCATTCAGACATAGATGCCTCAGGTTGGTCACTAGCAAATACCATCTCCGACATTCAACTGTACCAGATTTGATCGAGTTACAGCCAGTTCTGAGTTGTGGAAGTTTGTACTTATTCGTGTTCACTGGCCTTCAACACAGCTTGAACAAGCTCAGTTTGACCTTTTATTTTGAAGGAAAGGAACATTGGAACTTCTGATTTGAATGCTGGCAAATCGAGCGAGTTATTCCACTTGCTGCCAAGTGTCGTGACATTGGTGACTTGCACTCACAAAGGTTCCCATTGTCTGTTGGTAGGAAACCGCTGAAATATGGCCTTTGTTTTCGCACTTTCTATGTTGTCGCTCACATTGGTAGAGGAAGGAATTCCTCCCCCCCCCCCCCCCAGAAGGAGCTTTCCTGTTTGAGTAGCTCACAAAGGATCTCTAGTGACAGAAATGTGATACTGCAGCACACACTAGACTGGAAAGTTTAAAAATCCACATTTTCCCATTCCAGATCCTACATTGCAACGATCACGGACACAAAAAAATTGCTTCCACCAATAAACTTTGATTAAATAAACCAACTGTGAAACCTTGAATGCTTTCTGTTAATTACGGCAGTTTGTACGCTTATGTTACCAGATTTTAAATGTTTTTTTTGCTGCAGTAAGCAATTCTTCTCAGGCTGCTTTTTACACTGGGACAAATTGTACCATTTTACTGTCAGTTATAATCTTCAAGTAGTTCTGTTTTCACCTCGTTGAATTTAGCCGAGCTATTTCCTAACTTTCAGAGAATTTTGTCACTGTGTGTTTACAGATTAAATGTAATTAATTTTTGCCACTTCTAAATGTTGTCAGTTATTTATGGCGAACTTGCTGGATTGTCCAGCTTTTGATCAATATATTCACCACATCTAGCAAAGAGAGTCGAATAATGTGCCTCCACCCATTATCTCAGAGCTTCCTGTTGTGATATGCAGCACAATGGATGGTTCTGTATTGTGTGAATTGATGCCTTTGTGTGAAAGGGAAAAGGGATGGCCTTGCTTTTCTGTTTAGCGATTTCTATTGATGTCAAATGTTGCTCGGAGTTGTGGTTGCCAGCATGTTGAGTGTTTGTTTTTATTTTTTTTATCCCACGAAACAGTCTCCTAGCAAATTGATACCTGCTGTTTTCCTTTCTCCCCTTCTACTTGGTACGTTTCAAATGGCATCAGTTTGCTCTATGTTTTGGGTGCCCCACAAGCCAAGAGAATGGTTCCTTTTCTGTCTTGCAGTGATTACACTTTTACTGTAGCGATAGAAGCAGTTCAGTTTCTGAGTGGGTAAAATACAATTTTAAACAATCACACTGTCTGTGGAACACCGCTGTGTGGAATTGGCTTCCACCTTTCACCCATAAAACATTCAGTCAAATCACTTTATAGTATATTCTGTGAAGCGCTTTGAGACGTCTAGAAGGTGTGATAAGGCGCTATATCAAATGCAAGGATTATTTCTATTATTTTTGGAACAAAATGTAGAGACACAAATACTGAATCAGTGTCTTAGAGTCAAACTATCTTAACAGGGATTGTAATTTCAATGAAAAGCACTATAGTTCTTTTTAAACTAAAGTGATAATTATTTGTATCTGGATTAATGCATCTGGATCAATCTCCAGCCGGCTGAGTTGTGTTTGTAGCTTTCCTGGATCAAAGTCACGGCATTTGAATATAATAATAATCCTGGCATTTGACATGGTGCCTTATAATGTACTATATTTCTCCCACAAATATACAGTCAATTCACTTTACAGTATATTCTGTGAAGCGCTTTGAGACGTCTAGAAGACGTGAAACGTGCTACATCAAATGCAAGGATTGTTATTATTTATTATGATTATAGTTGTGATTTGACTGCTGAGCATTTGCTTTGCCTTTAAGTGAAAATCAAGGTGCAGCAAACACAGCCAAACCACACTCACTTTAGGGTCAGTCAACCGGAAACGTACTTTGAGTGTCTTCATTCCTCCCTGGCTGGCTCGCCTGTCATGTCTCATCGGCTGCATTTTGAATGGAACAGAGGCAATTAGAGAGTTTGCGAGAGGTGGGGGGCGGGATGTGGACAATATTGTTGTTTCCAGCGTTTGGCAAATAAAAGTTTCAGCTTGATATTTACCTGTTTCAGCAGGAGATGCACTGTCACCACCAGAGGTCACTTTGTTCCTGAGATACAAATGATGTGCTGTGTCATTGTTAGTTTTTGATCTGTGCAGCATATTGTACAATGCGAATTTGCTGCCTGACATATATATAAAAATGACGTATTTGATTCTCTTGTTTTTTAATGTGTCCAGTCTCCTGGCCTTAACCACCATCTGTCCATCTGATGACTTTAACCTGTGAAGCAATACTTCCTGATGTTCACCCTTTTAAAATTGGGTGAACTTTTGCCATGAACTTGTGCCTATATTCTGGATTCACTCTGTCCTGCAGAGTATCTTGTTTCATGTACCGGTGGCTAAAAAATATTATAATCTTGTTGGGCTCACTACGGGGTCAAGAAGGTTTGCATAAACACAACAAAATTTATGCACACTAACTTGCTCTGAATGCTAGTTAGCACTTAAAAACAGTTAATAATTTACGTACACGTTCTTGTCTGAGCCTTTGAGTTTGTTAATGCTATTAAAGAGACTCATAACCAGCTCCTCAATTCTGTAATAATATTAAAAACACTCACTGATATTCGATTGCCAACCTATTAGCAATTGGTAATGCTTTGTTCATATCTACAATCTATTTAATTTGATATCGTAAAGATAATTCATTACCCTGTGGTAATGAATGTTTGGATGTTTGCAAAGAGATGCGAGAGCAGAATACAGTGACTGAGTTCATGTACTTTATAACTAGTACAGTCGTGGTCTTCAAGGGGGTCTGATATTTAAGCAAATACTTCATCCAGGAAAGCATTATAAATTCACAGAAGTGAAAATATAATTCTATCACCCTGATTTAAATGTACTGGAAAAAAAATGCTAGCACAGAGATTAAGAACCTAATTACTGAATAAATGATATCTAGTGAGCGAATTACTTACTGCACGCTGTGTTTATACTGCCAGGAGGGAAGCTATGTGGAATGGGGCCAATTTTGGTGTTGAGTACATGTGCACAACACTGAATTGCTCTAAATGTTTATTAAAGAGTCAGTCCTACAATTCAATCAGATCTTTAATTTCCGGCCCATTGCTAGATATTCGACCAAATTGCCCACAAAATACACGGTCATTACACTTTACAGTATATTCTGTGAAGCTCTTTAAGACGTCTCAACAATGTCAAAGGCAAGGATTATTATTATTATTATTGCTGTAGAGCTTCAAATTGCATCGCCCCGGAAATGAACTGCCCAGATCTTAGAAGCAATGCAAAGGAGAGCTACAACGCAACGAGCAATTTGATGCTGCAAAGGGAGGATAGCAAATATCTTTCATTTTTTAAGTTTTGGATTTTCCTTTTGTTTTGCATTTGAGAAAATGTTATTCAGCCTCTTCTATTTGCACTGCAATAAAACTTGCTTTGCCGCTGATCGGTGATTAAACCCCGGTGGCGGGGTTCAAAGGTGAAATGGGGGCAGGAAATGTAAATAGTTGGTTCCTGTCATCAATGAGTAAACCGTTGTTGCACTCTCTTTAAAATGTACTAATGAGAAATTGTTGGTAGTCGCCCTGGAGTGAAATCCTTGAGTTTGAATGCTACCCGAGGAATGGAGGAGCTTTAAAACCTTTTAACGGCTGTTTTTAACATTGGTTCCTAACAATTTTTGCCAACCCACTTTAACAAAATTGCAGGTGAGCAAACGTTCCACACGGTGTATAATTTAAATAGAGAAAACTACCACCTTTCTTCTAAATTCCAATCAACATCAGTTCTGTCCAACTTGGGAGAATGGATAGCTTGAACAGGCAGTTGCTAAGCTTCATTGGCATTCTGTTCAGGGCCGGCAGTGAAAGGTGCTGAACTGGCGATTAAAGAATAATAATAATAATAATAATCCGTGTATTTGATATAGTGCCTTATCACGTCTTCGAGACGTCTCAAAGCGCTTCACAGAATATACTATAAAGTGAATTGACTCTAATAATAATAATCCTTGCATTTGATATAGCGCTTTTCACGTCGAGAGGACGTCCCAAAGCGCTTCACAGAATAGACTGTAAAGTGAATTGACTCTATATTTTGTGGGCAAAACCCGGCAGCCAATTGCGCACAGCAACGTCCCACAAACAGTCGTGGATCGAGTGACCAAATTATTTTTTTTTGGGAGAGGTTATTAACCTGGAAAAGTGATCGCTAATTGACTAAAAATCGGGTTCCTACATACTGCTAGGTAAACAGAGGCATGTGGAGAATGTTAAACTGTCTTCCGGGTAAATATTATGCAGTGCGATACATGAACCCTCAAGAATAGATCGTTGTTTTTTTCAAAAAGGCTTTTCTGAAATAATTCTTCAGTTTTTATAAGGATTGCGGCCACAAACCTTAAGAAAAGGAAATGGAAATCTATTCAAAAGCGTTGAATGCTATGGTTTGGAAGTTTTTTTTTGTGTGTTCTCTGTATGTCTAATGCTCGGAACTCAAATGGTTCCTGAAGCAGAATACCCAAATTGCTTCTCTGCTACGAGGGCATTTTTAAGTCTTATTGAACGAACTTGTATGACTCTCCCTCAATCTGAAGGGATTACAGAAGGCAATGATGGTGATATATGCGGCTATTCTTCCATTTACGGCCCTGACACCTCCCTACCTCTCTGACCTGCTTAACCCCCCAACCCGCTGCCTCCATTCAATTGGCTCCAGCCTCCTCTATCCCTCCGCCATGCCCCTTCCTGCCCCGTTTTCAGGTCGCGCCTGAAGACCTTCCTATTCGACTGTGCCTACAGTCACCTCCTCCTCTCCCGGCTCGGAGTCGTGCTCTGCCACTGTCAAGCGCTCTGGGACTCTACCCTGCGTGAGGGGCGCTACATAAATGCAAGTTGTTGTTGTTGGTTGTCTGTATGTCCTTGAATGGTCTGCCAGCAAGTGCTGCTCGGGTCCCTGTATGAAGAGTAGCCACTTCAGCCAAGCACTGTGGCTGTCAGTGCTTCTGCGACCAAATCCGAACACTTGTCTCTGCCCTCACGAGGCAATTGGCAAAATCACTGGGTTTTGAGAATCTCAATACCGTGACATTGTCTCTTGTATTTATTTGGTTTGGTGTTAATTGAGGGGAAGGAGGATGGTGATAATCATCTCGCAGAAGAACAAATTACTTTTTTGTTGAACTTCAATCACAGGATCAAGTACTATCAGGAAGGAAAAGTGGTGAGTGATACCGAAATCTTGTATGTTTGATATATTGTACTTCATCCCAATCTATAGACTGTCATCCAAACTCTCAATGTTCACAAGGAGAGATTGCCTCTACGTGGAAAGGAATTATATGAGGTTCAAGCAGTGTCAGCCTAACTCAGTTGATAGCTCTCTGGCCCCTGAATCAATATATTCTACATCGATCCCAGATTATTAATCTACCTCTGTATATTAGTTTTAAGAAGAAATGTTTTCACCTCACCAAGTGGCAATTTCTAAAATATGGCAACCAATTTTTTTTACATTCAACTTAAGTACATCTCAAATAACTGAAATGTCCATGTAGGATAAATGTATATTATTGCTATAAAAATGTTTTTTTTAAAAAAACAGGAGGAAGCATGTGCTGGGGTGTGTGTGTGTGTGTGATCGACTTTGTGTTCAAATCCACTCATTCTCTGCCACCTCCCTACCTCTCCGACCTCCTCACTTCCCAATCCACCACTTGGCGCCTCCGCTTGATTGGCACCGGCCTCCTGCTTGTCCCTTGCACCCTCTGTACCTTTCAGCCACTACGCCCCAAAATTCTGGAACACTCTCCCTCAATTCCTCCGCCTTGCCCCCCCGTCTCCCCTCTTTCAAGTTCCACGTGAAAACTTTCCTCTTTGACCATGCTTACAACCGCCTCCCCACTCCCCCCGGCTCGGAGTCAGGCTCCGTCACTGTTAAGCGCTCTGAGCCGCTACCCTGCGTTGAGAGCGCTATATAAGTGCAAGTTGTTGTTGTTGTGTGAGGGATGGAGAGAATTGTACAGTGAAAATATGTCTCACTTGGATTGATGATTCCTTTCTCCCTCTCTTCCCTTGCCCGACTCCTTAATAACTAATAAGTAGTGCCTTCAGTAACGCACTAATGGAGTTAACAATTCCTGCAAAAAATCATACAAGTCGAATCATTTCTGCTTGGGTCAGGTAGAACAGCTGGTTGCTGAACTAGGTTTGGACTCTGTAATATGTGTACTCCCAGATCTCATTTTGACCCATATTGTATGAATCGCACAAAGAACTGTGTCGTAATATTTTAAAAAGCAATTTGGTTTTCGTCTTGCTGTTCAAATATTTGATACATGAATTTCAAGTCTATACTGAAACTTAAATATTAAAAATTGAGGAGAAAATTGGGAGAAATTGAAAGCCTCAAAGGCCTTTCTACATTTTGCATGTTAAAAAAATTAAACCATATCCCAGGGAAATTCTGTGTTCTGTTGGGGATTACTCTTTAGAAAACTTCCCTGCATTTCTTGGACATACCTAATGGTTATGTTATTATTCTCTTGGGACATGTAGAAGTAGCCTGGAGATAATTGTTTCTCCTTGTTAAAGTATCAGTGGGATGATCCAATCAGCTGTAAAATGTATTAATTGATTAAAGCAGTTGCGATAATAATGTTAGTGCCTTTCAAGAATTTTGAGTTATAAAAATATATATTGGCTGCAAATGTGAGATGAGGTAAATCTGCCTGAGATCTGCATCACTAGTTGAATAGGGGTATGAGTATGATTGGTTGACTGGTTCAGCTAAAGCTACACCTGAGTACCAAAGTCAACCAAATATCTACTACTGTATTGTGTTGACAACGATGTGACAAGGCGCTATATCAAATACATGGAGTATTATCGTTATAATACGCTCAGTAACAATAGGATCAGCTAACCTTATTATCCTTTAAACGTTTTCAGGCAATGCAATATCAAACACTAATCCACATTTGGCACTGTTTGCGGTGAGTGGGTAAAACTACTGGCTGCAAACACCAGATGGCAGGGTTTACATTAATATCTTCCCGGCGCTAAAGTTCACAGTCAATATAAATATGAAGACGTATTCAGATAGTTAAACTGTATCCCTGTTTGTTCCAAAAACTGGAGCTGTCGTGAAGTTCAGTAGAAAACTGAGAATTTGCAACCATTAGAAATGAAACCCAATCCATCAAAAACATTCACCAGGGATAGAAGCAGATTTTGGTGATTAGAATCTTAGGCTGATATTATGACGGACTTAGTTAAATGAAGAAACAAACAACAACAACAAGATTCCATTTATAGAGCGCCTTTCACGTCGGGAGGACGTCCCAAGGCGCTGTACAGTTGGGTCAGGACCCGAGCATTGGGGGGAAATGGTCAGGGTGAGGGGAGGGAAGGGAGGGAGCGAGGAGGGGGTAGAGAGTCGAGAGGGGAGCTGAAGGCACGGTCAAAGAGAAAGGTCTTGAGACCGGCCTTGAAGGAGGAAAGGGAGGAGGCGGCGAAGGCACTGGGGGATAGAGTTCCAGAGCCTCGGGGCTGAGAGGCTGAAGGCCACCGATGGTAGGGCGGTTGGGGCGGGGGATGTGGAGCAGACCGGAGCCGGAGGAACGGAGGGTACGGGGGGGTAGGTAGGGGGACAGTAGGTCGGAGAGGTAGGAGGGAGCAAGGCTGTGAATGGCCTTGTAGGTGAGGATGAGGATCTTGAATTCGATCCTCTGGGGGATGGGGAGCCAGTGGAGGCGAGCGAGGGTGGGAGTGATGTGGTCCCGAAGCCTGATGGCATTAAACTTTCAGCCATTCTGACTCTGGTGTCGGAAATTCCATCCTGGAGTCTCTCTGATTTGCTCCCTCCCTCCCTCCCTGCATTAATAGTCCGTCTTTGATAATGCCTTCAGTCATCTTTCCCTTCACCACCTCCTTCGGATCTCACCCCTCAGCTCGAGTGCCGAGAGAAAGGCGCTATGTAAACGTATATTTGTATTGTTGTATTGTTGGTTTTGGTTTTAAAATGGTGAGCTGGGTCACTGGGGGATTAAGCTGTACAGGTCAGAAAGGTCCCTGATCTGTGGTGAGTTTAGCTGATCACAACCAGGCCAGCGGCAGGGACTCTACAACTGGCCTCAGAGATTCTGGGATACAGACCATGTCAACACAGCTTCTGGATTTGTGCTCCTGTTTACTGCTCAGTGATCCTTGCCACAAAACATGGCTATTGGATGAGGGCAGATGGAGTTCATCCTTGATGCTCTTTCGCAGCTGAATAGCCCCCAGCATGTTGGCCTAGCCAGCAAGTGAAGAATGGTTCCTGGGGTAAAAAAACAGAGGGTGGGCTGTCAGTAGCTATGGAACTGTAGTCTGACATCATCAGTTAGGTGCCTAATGGAGAGGAAGAGAGAAAACAACAATTGGGAACATGAGAATAATATATTGTAAGACTAGAATTGCTTCCATTATCTCATCAGGTCCTAACTCCCTCCTTTTGATCTCTATGATCCACAATCCACTTGTCAATACCAATCTGGACCCGAGTTTCCTAATGATTGCCCTTTTTTAACCATAAACAGGTCCTCAGTTTGTGTGTACGCACAGTCCATGAGGCTTTTTGAAGAGACGTGTATTGTTTGTTGAGTTAAACGTAGCATTGGATTTGCTTACCAATGACTGAATGTATTGTAAACAGTTGCAGGCAAAACTCTACAGGGAGAATACCATCGAATGTGATGTATGTAGTGAACTAAGAAATCAGAAAATCATAATGGGGCAATAGGTTAACTTTTTAAGATGGACAGAACTTTTGTGAACTTTTAGTTTGCAAAATTCTCCTTAAAGTCTTCGATTGCTGTGTTAAGGTTTCATGATTTTTTAAATATATTCCCATAACCTTGGGTGAATACAAAGTTCTATTAAAATGGGTCACAATTTCAACTGATGAAACTGAACAGATTTGTTTGCAGAATGTCTTGGGGGTTGTACATAAAATCTGTCTGGTGTATTGCCTCTTAGTTTCCTTCAGATGTCTCTGTTCTGTTGCTAGGATTCTATTTTACAGTCTCAAACGTGACCGAACCAGCCGCAGCCCTCTGTATTATTAAATCTAGACATGGGGGTTTAATGTGCTCAGCAAGTGAAAATACTATTTTGTATGAATTAATAACTGAACTGTATATTCACGAGGTGAAGTGGACTCTTGACTCTGAAGCTGGTCTCCGTGTACTTGCTCTCACAGCTTTGCTATTGAGATCCATGCCTCAACAAAACTCATGGGACTTGAAAGCAACTTCTGAAAACAGGTTCCATAACTGATTTTAACAATGGAATTTACAACAACAACAATAACTTCCAAGTACACAGCATCCTTCACGTAGGATAATGTCTCTGTGCGTTTTACAAATGATGGGGTCAGATAACAAGAGCAATAAATTGCATTTCACGTAGGGAGGACGCCCCAAAGTGCTGAACGCCGCCCAAGGCAGGAGAGGTGACCAGAGCCACAGCTGAAATGGTAGGCTTTATGATGGGATTTAGGGAGGGAGTTCCAGATGTTAGAAACGCAGTGAATAAAGTGTAGATTTCCAGCAGTTTCTGAAGCCTGAAAAGGGACTTTGTTAAATGATTTAGCCTTCAAAATCTGACCTATTGCTGCTTATGTCTTAAAGCTTTCGAGGTTTTTTTTTAAATTCGTTTGGGAGTCTCGTGTTTTAGACCATTACATTGTGTGGTAACGATTGTGTATAAAGCCTGTATTAAAGATGACCCCTTATAAATTGCCAGCAGGTAAGTAAGTCAAGTGATGCCTATACCTCCGTTCTAATGGTGAAGCTGCCTTGCTGTGTAAGTGAGGTGGTGCTCACCTTCAGGTACCTGCTGTACAGTTCATGTTCCAAGTCATGTTCTCCTGCTGGTTCTCTGTCTCTCTGGGCTTTTACTTTATTTCTCCAGGCTATCGCAGGTAATATTTTCTCCAGTGCTCCGTTGTTTGCTCACTAACACCTGACAAGGCATTTTATTGGATTGGGCTTTAACAGTGTGCATTAAAGACTTTGATAACTAATGCTCACCTGAGGTAGGGCACTGGACGTGCTCATTAGATTCTGCCACTGAATGCCAGAGGCTTCAGTTGACAAATCTAGCTGCTGCCTGGATGGGGAAAAATGCTCGACAGGTTAGATATTTTAATATATCATCTAACGACACACCAAGCCTGCTAGCTATTGGCATTCCAAACTTCACTTGCTGACAGATGTTCCAACCTTAAGAAGTCTTGGCCTTAACTGACTTATCTCTGGGCTGTGCACTCGACTCCAATTCAGTCTTGCCTGCATTCATTTGATTGCAAGGTACCCACGAGGAAAAGGAGCGATTTTCTCAAGGTGTTTCCCATTCTCTAGTTGAAAATTGAGTCGGCCCTGTGTTTTTTGAAGAAGGATTAGACCGGCAACTTTTAGATGACAAAAAAAGAAAGCTTGATTTGAAACTTGGCCAAATGATCCGGTTTATTGTAATAATAATAATAATAATAATAATACTCCTTGCACTTGATATGGCGCCTCATCACCTTGTTGAGACGGTTCAAAGCGCTTCACAGAATATATGGGAAAGTGGATTGACTGTGTATTTTGTGGGCGAAACGCGGCAGCCAATTGCACACAGCAGCGTCCCACAAACAGTCGTGGACGGGGTGATCAAATTATTTTTCTTATTATTAAGTTTGGGATTTGTTTGTTTCTACTGGCTGATTCTGGTGCTCATCTCCAAACACTCTGCACTGAGCGCTGCTTGCGCTGTGCATGCAGAGCAACTTGCTGGAGTGATTGGAATACTTAGGCAAGTGTTTCTCAGTTCCTCCAAGCGGTATTCATTACGAAGGGTATTGAACCGAATCCATCTGCATGTTGCTGGTGCACATAATTATCAGAAATGCCTGCAGTCTGACTGAGGCTTCATTTATACCTTGCAGATTGGAATTGCATGCTTCTGTGCTCATGAGAGCAGCCACTTCATCTTCACTTGATGGTATATACCCTTATCTGGGAAATTCAATGTCTGAATTAGCCAGCCAACACTCAACATGTTCTATAATACATCACACTCAGACATTTCTGTACAAACCCAGCTCAAAGTCCTACATTCACGCTGAAGTTATAACCTGGGTTCAACATTATTTATCGACTTGCGTTATACAAAGCCATCCTTTTGCTTGCTGTACTAATGTGCCAGGTATTGAATCCCATTTCCCTGAGGTGGATAATGATTTCATTTCAAGCATGGAGTAAGGGCATTGAATTGAAATAGAAAGGGGCCCGCGCTGGCTTCCTGTCAAGTGCTTTTCTTCCTCCATTGTTTCTAAACGAGGGAGGACATTTGGAGAAAAAAAATCGTAACAAATTGAATAGCAATTTTTGCTCTTAAACGCTTGCAAGGCCAGATCATTTAATACAAAGTTACGTGTTCTTTGTGTTCATAAGTAGAGTTGTTGAGTAGGTGGGAAGGCAATTGGTCAGAAGGACGCTGATCATATTTGTCTAGGTAGGAATTCGGGGTGAATTGTGCCTCTCATTTTATTATTACTGGCTGGACTCAACATGCCCTTTAAATTGGCCCAGGTTACTGCCAACTTTTCAGGTAGATTTTTTTTTCATGGACTAATGGGCACTTTGCATCAAATGGAAGCTGAGTATTCTGCAGGTTGACTCCTGTTCACAACTCATTTCTGCCTGTAACTTGCCATCATTTAGATCTTTATTGACCAAGGCTATCCTGGCAAACATAATTTCACAATAAATTACTTTAAATTACGGTGATTACATTGACCTTCGTCTTTGGCACTTTTATTGGCACTCTTAGTTGTTTTCTAATAAACTCAGAAGGATTCTCCATCAGAAGAATCATAATTTTTGGATGATCAGATTATTTATTTGAGACCTGTTAAATAGAAACTAATAGCATTGATCTCATTGTGAATTCAATTTATGATCCAAATCGTAGGAGTTTTATCACAATAATCTAAACGCCAAGATGAGGTACTTCCGTGTGTCCAATTCCTTTTGTTGTCTATGCTTTTGTGCCAGCAGTTTTATTCCTTTTGGATCTTTATTTTGCTGGCAATGGGTGCAATGGCAAAGCTCAATGGGCAATCTGATCACTCCCTTAATAGATTAATAACCATGACATATTTGCTTCCTGTTTAATCAGAGATAATCCACAGCAATTGGGATTACAGTCAGAATATGCTGTCTTCTGAATTGCTGTACGACTAGTATTTAGGTGCTATATAAATATATATGGCATTGTATATCTCCTGGAGAAAAACTCTTTCACAGCGTTTTGGATAAATGTGTGCCTCAGCTTTCCGGCAGTATTCAAGAAATTTGATGAATGATTTCATTTTGACAGCGTAACATTAATATATGAGCTGAATCCGTGACTTGTGGGCTTGAAGTGTGTGCAAGGTAGGAGCCCAGAGAGCTTAACCTTACACAGCTTCCAAATTCAAGCAAATCTATCGATTAACCCTGAATTTAGATTCTGTAGATCAGATAAAATGTAAGGTCCTGTTTCAGTGCAGATAATTAAACCCAGATAACTTAAAAGCTATAACGCATTTCTTGTCTGACAGCAACATAATTAAAAAGATATGGGAAATTTTCAGTAAATTGATTTTGTACTATCGTGGCTTAAAACAGCGGTTGATTAAAGGCTTTTGCTACATTTCCCTACAGTGTGTTTTAGCCAAACTGATAATGAAATCATTAATTACTGTCAGAATAGAATATAACTTTCCAGTCTGGCAGGACTATAACAGAAATGGTAATTTGGATTTTACATGTGAACACGTTGATGGCATTTTAATATAAATGCAGGGTTCAATCAGGTCTACTGAGCAACCTGCAATACTTTATCGGAGCAAGCTCTGATAGATAAAAAGTGAAAGGGTTGAGTTATATATGAAATTACTTGGCACACATTTATTTTCACAGCCATTTGCAACTCCTGATTATTTGCCACCAGAGTAATTTTATTTTAATGAGCTAAAGGTTTTCATTTTGTACGTTCTAGGAAAAAAATCGAGCTAATTCTATCAAATATGACGTTCACCGTTTCAAACTTTGTGACATTTTTGAGAACCAACTTTCTAGTAATAATTGTTACGTTTGATAAAGTACCTTTCATTTCGGGAGGACATCACAAAGCATTTCATGGATTTTACTATAAAAAGTGCTAACTGTGCATTTGGTGGGCAAATGCAGCAGAAAATTTGTGCACAACAATGTCCCACAAATGAAGTGAATGAGTAGGAGCCCAGAGAGCTTAACCTTACACAGCTTCTCTTTTCAAATAGTGCCGTAGGATCTATAAACATCCACCTGAAAGGGCAGACTGTAATGTCTCAGCCGAATGATGATGCAGTCCACAGCACTGCGTTGGAATTGTCAGCGTAGCTTGTGAGCTCGGAGTCCAAACGTGGGGCTTGAACCGACATCTTCTGACACGGGGAGACTGTCAGCACCTGAGCCAGGCTGACACACATTTCTAGAGGCCAATGCTCTTCCATAGGATTGGATGATTTTAACTGAGAACCAAATTCTAACACTATGAATGGAGTCAATGACGAGAATATTCTGCAAATTGAACAAATGTGGTTCAGCTGGTTTGTGGGTCTGAACGTGTTCTTGTGGTGGATTTTCTTATTCCATACAATAGGTGGAAGAGAAGGGCAAGGACCCTTGGTATTTCTAAGTGTGTGGATGGATGACCTCTATCCGCCCACATTGTGGCACTGTGTTAGTGATGCACTGTGCAGTGTTCCTGACTGAACTTTAACCCTGCAGAGCAGTAATTGCCTATACTAAAGAGACTAGCTAAGTGCTGCTGTGCTTTCATGAATCCTTGCATTTTGACGGCAGAGGACATGTACTTTTAACTTGCCAGAAAGCTGTGATAATTCCCCCAAGTTCTCTGTCTAGCTGTGCTCCTATTTAGAGTCTCTATTTATTTGGTCACTCAATCCACAACTGTTTGTGGGACACCTCTGTACGCAATTGGCTGCTGCGTTTTGCCCACAAAATACGTTCAGTTAATTCACTTTACAGGATATTCTGTGAAGTACTTGAGATGTCTCGAAGATGTCTCAAATTAAGGACCTATATCGAATGCAAGGATTATTATTATTATAACCTCTGCAGAAAACTGAGAACTTTCAATTGATATGGTTTAAGTGAGATTGAGGATGTTGCCGTCTGCATCAGGCTCACTTTGGAGAAGATCTCGCTGACCACATTGATCTGCACTGAGTCGTGCACTAGCACAGTCTGTATTCAGGAAAGGTCAGACTCTAAAATGAGTAAATGCTAACAGAAATGAGTTGGAATGCTTACTGCAACTGGTATTTTCATAAGTGTAATCAACAGATATTATTGAAAATATTAAATGCGGTGACATTTGAATCCCTCTCGTATATGACGATGCTCTGTATTTAATTCCTGGTATTCTGCACGCATTGAAATGTTGGCAATTTACGTTTACAAACCAATGCCTTTCACATCAGGAGGATGTCTCAATGCGCTTTAAGTAGCTCGCTGAGCATCTGGGATGACGAGCAGTATAGCTGATATTGAGGACTTGTTAACTCAAATAATGAATTGAGATTAATAACAAATCGGGGGAGTTAACAGCAAGTCGTTTAATTTCCTAATATGTCTACTTGGATATCATCTTTGCAGGCTGACCCAAAGCTTTAAGATAATAAAGGCAGCGCATTACATAGCGTCGCTGGCAAAGTATTGTCTGGCATATCATAATGTATATTATGATATATAACATATATATATATATATATATATATGACTGTGGGCTGCTGGTGTCTTTCAACAGGCTGCCATTTGTTGATGTCAGTAAAGAGAGACTGAGCTGTGACAGATAACTGACAACCCACGGAGATACGCATCTGCAATTAGAAACTGATTGGCTTCATCTGTCTCCAGGGCCCAAGGGAAAGAGACTGTCAGTACAGCTCCAGCTGGTTTGATAAAGCTGTAACCTGCTGGTTAAAGGTTAGGGCTCTTACAAGCACATCCAGGCACCTCAGGGGAGCGTACTTTTTAAGGCTTCTTCATAAATGACCAAACTCCCTGGTTGCCTTTGTTGCTGCAAAGGCACAAAGAGAATAGGAAAAGCTATGGGCGGCATAGAAAGGGAGTCTTTTGAAGAATTTGTGCCCAAAGGAAATCCATTTGACACCCAATGAAGACATGAACACTGTTCAATGACGCTTACGGATTCCGCATTTCAAGTAAACCTTTTTTCTAAACAAACCTTTTTTTTTCTCTCCAAAATTATATACACCGTAATAATGTTGAAAGAATTTTCTCTTTACAATCTTTTGGCTGCGTAATGATCTTACGTTGTTATTTTTTGTTTCAAAAAATCATTTGTGTTTTCATTTTGAATGTGGTTGTTTAGTTATTCGCAATTTTCACTGGAGATTTCTGTTGACAGACAAAATGCTGCAGTGGTTGATGGAGAGCAATGCAGTGTGTGTTTTTTACTCTCAGCGTTTGTTGGAATCAAAAATCTCAGTATTTCTTAACTCAACAAATGTGTAAAAAGAATTCAAAATCCAGCCCCATGCGTTTTTTTTTCCAACCAAAAAAGTTAAAGGTTAAACCTGGATCTTTTTGCAGATCTGTCCAGTTGGTATTTACTTTGAGGTAAGAATCATAGGATCATAGAATTGTACAGCACAGAAGGAGGCCATCGTTGAAAAGCGCTATCCAATTCAATCCCACTCTCCCGCTCTTTCCCCAAAGCCCTGCAAACTTGTCTCTCCAAATAATTATCTAAGAACATAAGAAGTTAGATGAAAAAAAGACCAAGGTCCATCTAGTTCACCTTCCATCTTTCTGGCGGCGGTGTGCACATATGTCCCGAACTACCAGGTGTGGAAAAGCTGCTTGGTTCAGTTTCAACATCTGATCCATCTCAAAGCTCATCCATCTTTTCTACCACTCGGAGAAACTCTGTGCGTCTCAGATCTGAAAAGCAAGCCCTTGAATTCAGATAGAGAATTGGCCAAATAATGATCTCCAACAAACGTATCAATTAAACTAATAATAATAATCCTTGCATTTGATATAGTGCTTTTCACGTCTTCTTGACATCTCAAAGCGCTTCACAGAGTAGACTGTAAGGTGAATTGACTGTATGTTTGTGGGAGAAACGCGGCAGCCAATTGCGCACAGCAATGTCCCACAAACAGTCGTGGATTGAAAATGACCAATTTATTATTGTTTTGTTTTGGAGGGATTATTATTAGGCGTGTGGAGTAAGGAAACTTGCCCAAGATTTCGTCCTGCCTGGAATTGAACCCAGGTGTCTCGCTTGCAAGGCGAGTGCTCTAACCGCTGAGCTACAGAACTCCACTAACTCCACAGTGAGCACTTTACTTTGAGTGCACTAAAACCCACAGTTAAGCCATTTAGTGATGGTATATCTCATTAACTCAGGGCATCGTTTTAGGATACATCGAGCATTTATTTGACCTCGCTAGAAGTCCTGCTTCCATCAAGCTTTAATTCTTTTGAAAGTCTAATGCCTGGTATGTACTGTGCCTTTTACTGTGGTTCATCAGATTAAGATGAATATCTAGGTTGAGCCCGTCCAATTTGCAAGTAAAATCTCGCTGGAGCTGACTTGATTAGACCATGTTAAGGAAATGGTGTCAGAAACGTGCCAACTTGAACCATTGCAGTACAAGCACAGACCCTGCAAATCGATTTGGGTTTTTTTCAGAGAGGGTTTCCTTTAAAAACTGGCCATCCTTTGAAGGTTCATCTTATTCATGTTAAAGAACTGACTGTAGTTTATGGCACACAAGCGGAATCTTTATAACCTCTGGTCAAATGCAATTAGGGGCTAGACGTATAAATCAGGTTGCCCTATTCTAATTGCTTTGCTGGTGGAAGCTGTATTACTTTGGGTCAAGATATTAATACATTTAACGTGTTTTTAATTTGTTATTCACATAACAGCAACAAAATTACATTTGCATAGGGCCTTTCACGTCGGGGCGCGAGCTGGGGATCGGGATTGGGGAGGGTGGTGGGCAGGGGGGAAAGCAGGGTGATCGAAAGCACGGTCGAAGAGATGGGTCTCGAAGGAGGCAAGGGAGGCAATAATGAATGTTTATGCCGTGTATCACTACATCAGTGCAAATACTAAAACGTTTTATCAATGCCAATGGCTTAATGTGACATTCAGCAAACTCACCTTATCACATTGTGCATCCTCAGTGTTCCCAATGGATATTTATGACAAAGTTTTGTGCTTGCAGTGTGTTGGAGCAGATAAAATAATTTTGATCCAGTAAGAGCTAAGCAGCCATCTGTGTGAAATTTCCATACAAAAGCAGATTCCAGACAACCCACAGGGTAAAAAAAGGTGTATTATTCTGCAAACGAGGAGATTTGGATCTTGGAATGGAAGAAGCAGTGGGTAATCTGAATACAAAATTGGAACCATGGACTGGCACTGAGACCAAGAAGTTGCTGAAAATTTTTATATTTAAAAGAAAAATCGTCTAAAATCTGCTGCACAGATAATGTTTTCAGGTACGTACCCTTGAAGGGTCCTCCTTACGTTTACCTACATTAGATCGGATGCTAATTAAGCCTACAAGGAAAGAAAAACTCCTTTTCTTAAAGTATTAACATTGATATGCCTTTGTTGATGCTCTCATTTACTTCAGCGCGACTGGTTGTAACCAAACGATTGTGTTGTGGTGAACATCTTGTCGTGCATATATTAAAACTATATATTTGTTCGTGTTCCAGATATCCCTAGGAACTGGCTAGTTATTCTTTTGAAACCATCTCTCTTGAATACGGGTGGTATTCTGGATTGAAGGCCCAGTAGTCAGGAGATCACACAAAACCACCTCATGATTGCACTGCAAAATTTTTTTTTTGTGTGTGTGTGTGTGTATTGAGATGGCTCACCAGCTGTGGTATGGAGATCTGCTGAGGGGTGCTCAAGTTGGCTGCAGGATTGACTTGTTTTGATAACTGTTTGGCCTAATTGCATGCTGGTGTACAGAATGATCATGTCACTGTTGGATCTAAAGTGCACAGTGGCATTGACATCTTATAGACTAACTTAGGCAGCAGATAAATTGCTTCCTCCACCAAGTTTTCATTGTGAGAGGGAGGGATGTGGGGATATTTATATGCCAGGACCTCTCTCTCTCCGATGGATTCAGGAGTCTTGTATGTGATGGATAAACCCTCTGCTTTGAACCGTAAGAAGATCCGATAGCTCTACAAAGTTCACCTGGAAGGCAACAAATAATGAGGATGTTATTAGCTGAAAAATTGCATCTCTTTATTTTGTTCTCCTCAGTTAATGGGAATGATTTATCAATCAGTGGTCCTTTAATAGCCTAAAACAGTAATTCTGCCCCACTCCACCCCACCTCGGAAATGTACAAACTGATATATTTTTCATACCTAATCCGCCAAAGGTAGAAATAAATAAAAATGGAGTCTGCTTGTTAATGCTGCTGATCTGTGTGTAAAGCCTGTAAAGGAAACATGTACCAGAGTGTGTTGAGCCTGAGGAGAAAAGCAGCCTTTACCTGGATGTGTTTTCCATATCAATGTTTCGCTTGTGCAGCAATGCCTCAGAGCTGAACCTCTCTGCTTCACTCGTGCTGCAGAAAATCAATCAAGTTGTCCTTGGCTGAACAATAAAACCCAGAAAAAGTCTTTTCCCTCCTGTTTGCAGTATCCTTCAACAATCCAGAAGAAAATGCTACGAAAAAATGGAGATAGGGAAAGGGATTCATTGCAGAAAAATCACATCAAATTGCTCTTTACTGAAACGTTAAAGTGGCGACATGTAAAATGTAATTCAAACTAAGGTTAGTATGCTTCCTTGATTTGAATGTGGACACGTGGGCAGTAATTGTGCTGTGATTTCTGTTGAACTCTATTTCAGCAGGTTTCAGCACTGCGGGAAAATTATACGGGGTTACCTGTACGTCAATTTGTTTTCTTCAAAAAAAATCTAGAATTATTTGAATAGTAATAATCATCCTTGCATGTGGGATAGCACCTTATCACTTCCGACTCGTCAACTTAGCTCAAGTGGTAGCGCTCTTGCCTCTGAGTCAGTGGGTTGAAACCTTGGGCAAGTTTCCTTACTCCACACGCCTAATAATAATAATCCCTCCAAAATAAAACAATAATAAAAAATTGGTCATTTTCAATCCACGACTGTTTGTGGGACGCTGCTGTGCGCAATTGGCTGCCGCGTTTTGCCCACAAATATACGGTCAATTCACTTTACAGTCTATTCTGTGAAGCGCTTTGAGACGTCGAGAAGACGTGAAAAGCGCTATATCAAATGCAAGGATTATGGTTATTATTGTTATTATTTGTGACTTCAGGACTTTGAGAACAGAGTCTAGAGTAGAATAACCCCAATGTAGGACTGGGAGAGTCTACTCCCATCCTTCAGATCAGACATTAAATTAAGGTCCTGTCTGCCTGTTCAGATGGATGTGAAAGATTTCCATTGGCACAATTCAAAAAGAGAAGGGAGTTTCCTGACCAACAATCTTCCAGGTAAAATTGGTTGTTCGCTTCACGGCTGTTTGTGGGACACTGCTGTGTACAAGTGGTTGCCGCATTCCCTTACAAATTACAGTACACTTTATAGTTATTCCTACGGAGTGCTTTGAGATGCTTCAAAGACATAATAAAGCGCTTTATCAAATGCAATTCTTTATGATTATTGGTAGAAAGTGTTTGAAGTCTGTAGCTGGGCAACCAAACTGAATTTCAGGAGTAATTTTAGTGAGATTATCAAGCAAAGTGGTACTCAGGGCTTTAAAACCCAAAATGCAATTTTCACTTTGCAAAAATAATTCTGATCCTGGATGCTGACATTACTTGTCAGTGCAATTTACTGCTGTTTTCCGCTGTGAGGCTGTCTGGTTGTATTTTCAACCGCTTTTGAGAGAGGGATTTGGATCTATGTTTAAAGGGACTGTATTCAGATGCAATGAAGAATCCTTATCTTTACTTTGCAGTGAATACTTTGCCGACACAATATACTTTTTCAGAACGGGTAGAGCACAGTTTCAAATCTTGTATGAGGTTTTCCTGAGTTGACAGATAAAATGGTAGAAAAGGTCACATTGAAAATTGCAGGGCGTAATAACTTGAATTTCCATTGCATTTTCAATATTAATACTAATGATTCTTTCGTTGCTGTTGGCAATTGAACCGTTAGTATTAATATTGTAATTTATTGTGAACAACCTCCGAATTTTTGGAAAAACGCATATATTTTAAAATCAAATCCTCCCAGGATACAAATATCGCTTAAACAAACCAAGAGAAGGGCGTGTTCCCTTATTTACAGTTCCAGCTATCTCCTAAGCAGCTAATGATGTGTAGAGATAACCAAATATTTGGAACTGGTTATTGATATTTCAGCTTTATTACACCCTGGTGTATATTTCAGAATAAATTATCCCAGTTGACAAAAACACTTTTTGTGTGTTACTACGCACTGCTGGGAACGTATCCAACAAATAAGACAAGGTAATTACTGCCTGGTAAAACAGCAAAGGCTTGTTTATTCAGCATTTGTTACAATTGGCATTCAATAGAAATAAATAACGAAATACTGGAAGCTGTGCTCAATGCTTAAGATTTGGTGGTTGCAGTACAGTAATCTACAGTATATGATGAAATGGGCTTCAGAATCAAGACCGATTTCCTACCCATCCCCTCCAAGAGACTTTACATACTAGGAGTCCTGCAGCTCAGTGGTTAGAGCACTCGTTTTGCAAGTGAGAGACCTGGGTTCAATCCCAGGCAGAGGGCGAAACCTTGGGCAAGTTTCCTTACTCCACACAGAGCCTAATAATAATCCCTCCAAAACAATAATAAATTGGTCATTTTCAATCTACGATTGGGACATTGCTGTGCGCAATTGGCTGCCGCGTTCGCCCACAAATATACAGTCAATTCACTTTACAGTATATTCTGTGAAGCGCTTTGGGACGTCCTCCCGACGTGAAAAGCGCTATATCAAATGCAAGGATTATTATTATTATTATTATATAAGACACATTCACTCCACTTTACAATATAACAACAACAACAAGTTGCATTTATATAGCGCCCCTCAATGCAAGATTTTTCTGTGCAAGCTGTGCACTTCAGGGTTTGGTTATTTAATTTAGTTTGTCAAACATGGCACGCACCTGATAAATAATGGGCTTTAGTTTGAATAGCCTGCAAGGCTGAAAGATGCCTCACAGACCATGCTACTGAATACTAATCCATTATTTCAATCCAACACCTTCTGTTTCTTTGTCACTGTAGCTACCTGAATTACTCCAAACACAGTTTCCATTGAAGATTGTCATTTTTTTTTGCCGTCTTAACCAACAGTCGTTTTGTCTTTGAAGTCTATTTCCTACAAATTCACACAAGTCACTACACTTCACAGGAGAATCCTGTGAAGCGCTTTGAGACTTTTCCACAACTTGATGAGGTGTGTCCCCAAAGTCTTTCTATCTATATTCAGGACAAAGCAATTTACAATGTAAAATTTGCCATAGTTCCAAATAGCCAGTGAAGTAAATTACTTATTTTACTGGACTAGCTCC